>NC_090984.1:89510113-89827613 GCF_041146395.1 Eulemur rufifrons
AACCTTTTCAGAAAAACTGGTGAATGCTACATGTCAGATAATCTTCTATAAGAAAGCTATGAGGGTGGATAATGTGGTTTAACTGATTAGACATAAATGTGAGAAGATAATATTTGCAAAATTATTGTGTGCTCTCAGAAAGAAACTACTGGAGTGAGATTTCCTGCCTCTTAATATTTCCACAACCCTTTGCATAATTCTCTTTCATAAATTCTCTTTGACTCATCGTGCAGACTTGATACAGTGCATTTCCATTTGGAAGTTTAAATTCACCTTTTACAGGGAGCTGATCTTCCCCGAGGTCAGCACTGTTGTGAGCCTGTTTTCCCAATTTATTCTTTCTAATAAAGAAGGAAGCTACTGTGGAGTAGCCCTTGAAATATCCACTACGAAATTTTTGCAAGGGAAAAAGGGAGCAAGGGAATGCTGAAGTTTTCTGAACCCATCAGCATCAGTTTAGCAACTGCTTACTGCCACCAAGGGTAAAAATTGACCCGCTTCCTGTTAAGAAACTAGTTCTGGTTTTAATAAGTGAGTTGCTATTTAAAACTGCTTATTTTTATTAAAACAACAAAATCAAGTACCAATGGGCTCTAGAAGGGAACAGGAGCAAAACCAAAAGCATGAATTTTATTTTGATAAAATTGTTTAATCTCAGAAGCCTCTCTGATGAAATATAATGGTGGAAAGGCCTGTTGAAAAATTCTAGGCCAATGATACCACAGAACATATTTTAAAAACCTTCCTCAAGCAAAGGAAGAAGGTGGGCTCCTTTGCTTATGAAAGGCTCTTAGTCTGCTATTTAAATAGCTCCTGTCTTTACAGCACTGAATACTTCAATTTCGATTTTTTTAAAAATTAGGTAACCATCCAAACAGGAAGTGCTGTGCCTGGAATGCATTGTGCTGGGTGCCATTAGTAACGTGGCAAATACAGGGATGTGTCATACAGCAGAAAGATGAAATCATCATTTAGAACTGGTTTGTCTTTGGTTCTGATATACTAGACTCCTCTTCTTGTGCTTTGTCTCAACAAAACTGTGCCTAGAGGGTGTGGGAAGAGATGGGCGTATAAAGGGTAGACAGGTGGTCATGACTGCAGACAGTACACATGCCTGCCTTCCTGTGACACCTACTAGACAGTGGCTATATTGTGTATTGCTATGTCTTTAATCATGTCTCTGCCTCAGTAACACACTAGTCTTTGGGGGTATGTGTTGTGTTCTATAGAAGCTTGCATTTTTCTGCCCAGATGTACAGTGCACACAGCCAATCAAATACCAGTGGTTTTTCATTATAGGGACATCACAATTTTTACTCTTAAGACTTTTCAAGCCAGAAAAGTCATTTTGCCCTGTTCTTCAGATTTAGCCATTGCTGCCACAATTTTATTAATAAGAATAATAATGATGTATAAATGCCTTAACTATTTTCTGCTTTGTTTCATTCTTTGTGCCAATCTGGCGAAAACTCAATAATATCAAGGACTCACTATGCCCAGAAAATTGAAGTATTTTTCTTCTTCAACTACTCTATAAAACCAACATCCCACCAGTGTTTTCAATAAAATCTGAACTCTATCATCTAACCAAAATGATAATTTATAGTGGGGAATTTGCATTCTTTCATTACCTGGGGGTTTTCCCCAGGAAGAGGAAATAAAAATCACAAATGGTTGCCTGTTAGTGCCCCTGCAGATCTAGTTACCCCTGTAGGATCTATCAATATGTTTCCCACCCACTTCAAGAAAAGTTCTTAGCCTGACACAGGAGGCCACGTATATATAATCAGATGCTCACATACCTCTCCAACCTCCAGCCTCCTAGCATAGTGAACTACTCTCCCTCACTCAAAGCACCATACTTTTTCTCTTTTTAGACTCTTGGACAATGTTCTCTCTCCCAGTCATTCCTCTTCCTGCTAGACAATCACTAGCCACACATCCTTTAGGGGTTAGCTTTGATGTCATCTCCAGAAGGTCTTACTTGTAAGCATAATAGCTACTTCCCCTACATTCTGGGTCATATATCACTCTAGGTGTGCCCTGAAGACCCTGTGCCAAGCTCTATCACAATACCCTTTACACCACACTGTAATTGTGTGATATTCCTCTGTTTCTCTTGCAGGCTGGGACTGTGTATTTTTTAATCTCTGGATCCCCAGGATCTAGAATAGTGCCTGGCACAGGTAGATGCCTTGTGAACATTTGTTGAATGCATGTTTCAGTAAGAGTATTTTGCTAATTTGTGGGAAACCATTTATTTTTTTGTGAAAATCAATTAGTATGATAAAATCCCCGAAGTGTAAAAACCCAAACACATATCTTAATGCTTACTAATCTATTTAAAACTAATTTCAGTATTATTAAAAAATTCATAAATCCAATGATCTGGTTTTAAAACAAATGTGACCACGCTGGATCAGTTTTCACAAAGACCCTGGAATAATCTTTTTATAGGAAATCAACTTAAGCCCTACACAGGCCACTTTAATTGTGTCCTCTAGATTAAGAAGATGAGTTATTCTGCCCTCTCCTTGTCTCTGCCCCTTCCTCTCATCCAGGTTAAAATTTTAATGGGTGTTTAAACTCACATATTTGAAATGGTGACTGATTTTTGACCAGCAATTTATTGTCTCTTCACAAGAGGGCACAATCAAGAAATCAAAATTCTCTCTGCCATTTTTGTCCAGTTGTCATGCAAATCAATGACCATGCATCCCTTGTGTGCCTTCAGCAAAACAAGCATTTGTGACAGCAACTCTGAATAGAAGTTTTCCTGTTTACCTTTTTTATCACTTATTTAAGTTCTAAGGAGAGAAACCTGGTCATTTTGTTACAGAATGGGTGTTTTCAATGCAAAGAAAAAAAAAAAAATCACAGTTTTGAGTTTTTACAATGTTTGCCCCTTTTCCCAGCAGGGATGTGTTTTGAGTGCCAGGAGACAAAAAGTGTGGCCTCAACAAGCAGAATTTTAAAAAGAACATCATTTTCATTATGTAGTCAATCTCAATTACAAGCAAATGTTTTCTCTGTGGAGACTCTTCTCCTTTCAGGGCATTATGTGAGCCTCTTTTGTGGATTGAGAGAAAGGATCAGTGGTCAATAGGGAGCAGAGTGCTGTGTACAGTGGATTTTTGTATCCCTCCGTCTCCTACATAATGCGTTTTGTCAGGAGAACAGCCCGCCATCCTGAGCAGATTTGCTGAATTAAAGAGCACAGCAGGGATAGGAAACTTGTTGCTAGGTGACTGACCGCTGCTGCTTGGCGGGTCTGGGCCGAAGGTGACTCTCTGCTTTTCTTCCACTACTTAATCTTGCCTTTTAATCTGCATCTATAATTAACTCTGTTAATGCCACACATCTATTTGTTTCTTCTTTGCTGCACTTCAGGCAACCAATTTGTCATTATTTAGTCTTTTCACTCAAACAACAAACTATTTTTTCTCCATTAGCGTCATATGAGGTGAACTGTTCTGCAGTGCAGAGAAAGATGTAGACCCAGTAGATATTGCCTCACTTCCTGTGAAGATTTGCAAGATCCTTTTTGCTAATCTGAACGGAAAATACATCCTTGAGGAAACAACCCTGTTGTCTATTATCTCTACGGCCTGATTGTGGCTAATTTAAATGTTCTTGGTGGCTTTACATTTCTCTCAGTGGTGACACATATCAACAATTAAAAATTGCTTTTTTTCTCAGAGGTTTATATAATTGTTTCACCTGAAACACGAGTTACCTCCAGTATCTTTGCAGGACAATTCTCGGTGATTATTATCAGCCCTGGAGGCTGGACTTAGATGTTAAGACCTAGGGATGCAAAGAAGTAGGGACTTTGTAGAATTGATTCTAGCAGCAGCATCCAGAATTCAGCTTGGCGGATGTCAGCAGCTCAAGTGTGATATTGTGCCCAGGGGGAAAATTAAGGTGACTTTAAAGGACCAGGTTTGTGGCACGACTTTCAACACTGTTCCTGTCTGGATGGCTCTACACCTGGCTCTCTGACTTTCCTGGACATTCTGTGTGCTAAGACATAATCTAATAATCCCTATAATAGGCCTTGACCTGCATTTCTACACTCATGCAGGCAGTCTAGTGTAGTAGTTAAAAGATCTGATGTAGAGACAGACTGCCTGGGTTCAAATCCCAGGTATACCACTTGCATGTTGTTTGACATGAGGTAACTTAACCTCTCTATGCGTTGGTTTCCTCATCTCTAAAATAGTCATAATAACAGTACCTGTCTCATTATGATTGTATGTCTCAGATAGGATTAAATGAGTTATTAAATATGTAAACCAATTAATTGTATTGATAATATGATGAAACAATCATTTGACTCATTTTTTCCATGTCTTAAAACATGGAAGACTGCATGCCCACGGTGAATAAAAAATGATAAAACGTGGAGACTAAATAATACCTTTTATTTACAGTTTTCACAGCAGTTTAATCACATGATCTCATTAATCCTCCAACCCCTCTACTTTGAAAATTCTCAATCTGTGTACCGAGACAGGTTACCATACCAAAGATAGCTTAAATGCATATTTTCCTTAAGAACGCATATTTTGTGTGTACTATAACATTATACTACAGTTTGGATTTTTAAAAGTGCTCAATCTGACCCATTTAAATTAAGCAAAGGCAGGTTGCACAGGCTTTTATCCCACACATATTTGGAGAGCATTAGGCTGTAATTAGACTAACTGGGGCTAGTGGGTTGTGATGGCTCTACTTCAGTGGTGCATAAAAGCATCTTGTGTGCAGAGAATTAGGAAGCCAGAATAAGGACCATTAGGATGTCATTTACTACATTTTCATTTGATCAATTTATACTCTTTAATGTGAAGGCCTGGTTTGCATTTTTTATGCAGGTGTTAATTCTTTGCCTTTGACTCTCTTTAATACATGTCTATAAAATGCGGGTGCCTACAAATCTTATATGTGTGTGACAATGGAGATGAGATTCCATTGTTGGGGAAAATAGGCCCAGTCCATTGCTCCCTATCACCACCAAACACAACAGGGCAGCTAGAAAACTTTTATTTCTGGTGTTCTCAGAATGAGCTAAAAGCCCTAGTTTTTTTATGAAGAGCACCTGAACCTATACAACAAATTGAGCTTAACTCTATTTCAGGATATTTTTTTCCTTATCTTTCCTATTGTCCAGCAATGATAAACTAATGTACAATAATGTTTGAAGTAGATGGCTCAACTGAGCACTCATATATAATCTTACTTAATAGTCTTCATAGATAATAAAGGATTTAGATTTTATTTTATTTTATTTTTTGAGACAGGGTCTCACTCTGTTGCCTGGGCTAGAGTGCAGTGGTGTGTAAATCCAGTTGTCTTAGCTGCCCATGATGATTCAATGAGTCTATCTATGGCAGGAATGCAATGAAGCACAGATACATTTTCCTTTAAGTCATGCTCAAGTAGGGTATAGTAAGATGAGTTGTCTCTCTTTGAGACAGGTTAAGTGATGATCTTAATTGAACTTACAGAATTACTTAGTACTTTATTTGGACACTTTTACAAGATTTTGTCTCCAAATACAGGTAATAAAATACTCTTTAAAACTGCAGTCAGTCTGTGAGACCCCACAGCATGTTTCCTAGTTTGCCAGGTAAAGCATCTTGTGAGAGTGAAGCTCCACGAGGGCAGAGATCATGGGAGGAATCATGTCCTCTGGGTTCCTCAGTATAATCCAGCATTTAGCACAGTCTTTGGTACATGGTAGGTACCAAGGTGTTTGTGTCACACCTACTGAACAATAAATTGGTGAGTGAATGAACTAACAAATCAACATATTTAAAAGGAGAAGCTGGTGTCCCTAGGCTTCATTCTTTTCCAGTAGTTTTCTTAAAGTGATTAAAATCTAACTCTTTAAAATAAATTTGAAAGATTGCTATAAACTTGACATTTAATTTTCTCCTTTTCATTCCTACTCTCCTCCTTTTTAATAATTTTTTTAGCTTTTCAGAGGACTATGTAGAGATTTGATTGCTCATTGGTTTAAAATCATGGAGTAGAGTGAGCTCTGCAATGATAACCTATCAGTTTAATTTCTCTATACCCACAATAAGATGGAACACCAATGAGACAGGTAATTTTAGAGCCTTTCTACCTATTGACTTCTCCTGAGTAAAAGTAACAAAAATTTTGAAATGTTTTATTAATAAAATAAAAAATTTTAGTCTTACTTTCTAATATTTAGGTGATGTTGATCATTAAAAGTGGATAAAAAGCTCAAAATATACATTTAAGTTTGAAAGCATAGGAATTATATATCTTTTCCTTTTTAGCCTACTGATTTTTTAAAGAAATATAACAATTAGTAATATTTTTATACCAGAAACCATTATTAAATTAGTTTTGTCTTTCCAATGTAATTAGAGAAAATTAGTATCAAATAAAGCCCATTAATAAACTTTGGTATTCGATGGCTGATTATCTTTGATTTTGCAGCAAAGAGTCTGTTTTTCATTTATCACTAAAAACTCACCCTTTGGTTAATAAGTTCTGCTAATTGACATAATATGTATAATGTGAGCTATGCACTAATAGGATTATATTAATATTCCCTTTTCGTTTGTTCAAAACCTAACAACACTAATTATTAATCATTTTTCTGCAATAATCCTTTGCAGTTTTTTTGGAAATGTATGGATATTTGTTTGGATAAGGCTTTCTATTTTGCTATTTTGCCCATATTTTGTGTTTGTTTCATGTTAACTTTATTACTTTTATATGATTCCATGTCTCATAAGTAATTATTTAGATACAAAAAATACAATCAACAGGGAAGATGTTTTTTAATGGTCTTTCATTTAAAAAAATATATCCTTTATAATTTGATTCATCTTATATATAATAGTATACGCTTCAGTCACCTCAGGATCTTGGTGAAAATCAACAAAATTCTAAAAGAATTTGAAAATTATGTTTACCATTGCTCAACTTGGACTAAACAAGTGGTATTCCAACTCAAAGGAATATCTGCAGCATTAAAGGACTTCATGCATCTTTATCACAAATAGAATGATATGCCTATTTGTTCTACTGCCTTCAGTACATAATGCTGGCATCTAGTCAAATCAAAAATTCAATTGTCCTTGCCAAATATGTCTCTTTTGGAAAGTTATTTTTAAAAGATATAATTCTGCTTGTTTTTCTTGTGTTTGTGTGATGCTATTTTATAGCTAAGAGACTGTAGTAACTTTTCAAAAATTACTTCTAACTCTTAGAACACCTTGCATGCTGATCATTTGATTCAAATAAATAGAGTAACTTTTAACTTTAATTTTCTTTTTTTTTTTTTTTACTCCTTGGAGTTCTGTGTTAAGTGTTTTGGACAAAGTGTAGTGATACATTACTATTGCAATGTAAGACAGAGTGTGGTCCTATGTAGACTCTATATAATACTTTCATTCTTTCCCTCCTGCCCTCCCTCAAGAATATTTTTTGAGAATCCCCTGTGTGCCAGCCATGTTAAATGCTGAGATCTGAGGTCTCTCTCTACATATAGAAAGCAGTCTCTCCAGTCATATTTTTTCCTGGGCCTCTTTACAAAATAAATGTATTGTTTTTATAACATTTTCCCCAACATATTCATAAAATATTGAATAATAAAATTCTTTGGCACAGTGTCAAGTTTTTAAAACTTTTCTTAGTTGAGAAAATGAATATGTATTTAGAATGAGAAAATAAATAACAACAAAAGTACAAATTTTAAAAAGTTGACATAAACCACAAACATCACAAAATCCAGAAGCGTAATTTTTGGATTAATTGCCTGAGATGCCTCTATAATATATTTTCCCTTGTATTTTTATAGGATAATTTTGGAAAACCCCCAAGTTTCTTTCATGTATCATCTATAAAAGATGTATTTGATGTTTGTAGGTTTCTTGTAGGTTTGTGGCTATAAATATGAGAATCTAAGAAATTCTATTAATATTTCACATGATTACTATTTAAAAAGTTCCTCTCCACATGGGCCTCTCCATGGAGCATCTCACAACATGGTAGCTGGCTTCATCAAAGTGCACAAGTAAGAGGGGACATGCCAGCAAGATGAAGCCACATGACAAGGGATTAATAGTTACAATATATAAGGAGCTCCAACAACTCAATAGGAAAAAATCAAATAATCCAATTAAAAATGGACAAAGGATCTGAGTAGACCATTCCTCAAAATAAGACAAATGGCCAACAGGTATATGAAAAAATGCTTAACATCGTTAGTCATCAGAGAAATGCAAATCAAAACTACAATGAGATATCATCTCACCCCAGTTAAAATGGCTTTTATCAAAAAGACAGCTAATAATGAATGCTGAAGAGGATGGGGAGAAAGGAGAACCCTCATACACTGTTGGTGAGAATGTAAATTAGTGCAACCACAAGGAGAAGAGTATGGAGGTGCCTCAAAAAACTAAAAATAGAACCACCATTTGATCCAGCAATCCCACTGTTGGGTATATATATCCAAAGGAGGGGAAATCAGTATATCCAAAAGATATCTGCACTCTTCACAATAGTCAAGATTTGTAATCAACCTAACTGTCCATCAACAGATGAATAAAGAAATTGTAGTACATATACACAATGGAATATTATGTAGCCACAAAAAGAATGAAATCCTGACATTTGCAACAACATGGATGGAACTGGAGAACATTATGTTAAGTGAAATATGCCAAACACAGAAAGATAAATCTTGTACGTTCTCACTCATATGTGGGAGCTAAATATTAAAAACAATTGATCTCATGAAGCCAGAGAGTAGAATGATGGTTATCAGTGGTGGGGAAGGTTAGAGGGGAGAGGGTATAAAGTGGGGATGGTTAATAGGTACAAAAATATAGTTAGATATAATGAACAATATTTGATAGAACAACAAAGTGATTATAATCAACAGTAAGTTAGGATATACTTTAAAATAACTAAAAGAGTGGAATTGAAATGTTCCTAACACAAAAAATGATACATACCTCAGGTGTTGGATACTTGAATTACCCTGATTTGATTAATACACATCATATGCCTGTATTAAACATCACACGTACCCTATAAAGATATACAACTATTTAAATAATTAAAAAGATTTTAAAAGACATTTTTAAAAAAGACGAAGCCATAGTCTCTTTTGTAACTTGATCACAGAAGTGACACCCCATCATTATTCAGTTGGAAGGAGTCCCTAGGCCTCACCACATTTGGGGAAGGGATTACAAAGGGAGCATTACACAGGAGGCAGCATCCTTGGGAACTGTTGGGAGCCGCCTGTCACAGCGCCATAGGACACTTCCACATGGTGGTCTTGGCTCTGGCCTTGTACCTTCTTCTCACGTGCTGGCTGAGCAGGCACAGTTGGCCACAGGGGCATATTGAAAGCCATTCGACATCATTCTGACATCTATCCACTCCTTAGATAGACACTCAAGACTGCAAACCACCTAAACACACCCCATTAATCTCAAAGAAAATATGCCCCCAACTCACCCATCCCTCATCTGGATCCTAAATGTGCCACTGACCATTCTAACATCACCTCACACAACTGGCTTTAACTGATTGCAGTTAAAAGATCTTATTCTTGCAAACTTTACAAAAGCATAACTGTGTGAAAACATCAGAAAAGGTCAAAGAACACTTAAGCTTCAGTAGCTTCACTTTAAATTTGCCTTTGAGCAAAAACCATCATTACTGACTAGGTTGAACCAGAAAAATGCTCCAAAGGAGGTAAAATTTAGAAATTGTCTTGAAGAACAGTTTTTTTCCCCACTGCACTTAAACTCCTAAAAATCACCGTGACTTTTATTTAAGCAAGCCAATCAATCTCTTTCAGAAAGCTAAACAAGTGTCTGGGAATGGTTCTAAGATGCTTCTGCTCTTTTAGTACTTTAACATATTACATATTTGTTCACAATATGGTAATAATACCAGATTCCTTACTGACCAGTTAAACCATCAAAAAAAAAAAAAAAAAGAAAAAAGAAAAAGAAAAGAAAAAGAAAAAAGAAAGAAACCAATAGTAATCAGCGACTGCTATTATCTTTAGAAAAAAAAAGTCTTAATCCTGAGGCACAGTCTCAAAGACTAAGAGTCAAGAAAGTGTTTTTTTATTCCAGTTCAGTGCTTCCCTTGAGTGAAAAGTTTGAACAACTCAGTTATCCTCTTTGAGCCTCAGCTTCCACACCTGAAACATTCGAGCTTTAAATTAGCTGAGCTCTCTTGAGACTTTTCTAATTTGACCTTTTCTATCACAGTATGGTGGTTTTAAAACATGTCTGCAATTTCTTTGACACTCCTCCATCAAAGGTGAAATGTAAGTCCTCTCTCTCTGAATATGTTATTTTAATGATTCACTTCTAAAGAGTAGAATGCAATAGAAGAAACACTGTGAAACTTCTGATGTTAAGTCATAAAAAGTGATACAGCATCTCTGTCTCTCTGTCTCTCTCTCCTTAAGCTGGCAGGTTACAACTCTGCCTGCCCTGAAGCCACCTTGCTAGAGACCACACAGAGAGATGCCTGAGGAGCGCCAGCAGTTCCAGCATCCAGCTGTTTGCATTTTCCCAGCCCCAGCACTAGACCTGGTGATCATCAGATGATCCTAGCTCCAGACTTCAAGTAGCTGCAAATAAAGAAGAGATGAGCTATCCCTGAGGGAGCTCTGCCCAACTTGCAGATTCATGAACAAAATAAATTCTGTTGTTATTTTGATAAGCAACTATATCTGAGATGGTTTGTTATGTAGCAATAGGTAACTAGAACTCACGGTAAAGCCTCTGGATGCCTGGAGTGAATATTTTAGCAGCTGAGGCAAGTGATATTTGAGATAGGACTAAACACATTTCAAGGGGGTGGACTATATGATCGAAATTTCAAAAGGTTATTTTGCATGTTGCATCATTTAATGGTTACTTCAGGGATCCAGATCCCAGAGTAGAGAAGACTTGGGCCCTGTGTTGGGCAGAAGCTCAGGAGACAGACAGCAGGCTGGGAAAGAAGTCATCTGCACCACCTGGTGTGCCACAGCAGAAGTATGGGGATGGGGGGGTGAGGGGGGCGGTGGCAGAGACCACTTATTGTTTCCACACATTTCAGGAGCCAAGAGAGGGCATCCGAAAATTCTTATGGATCCAGAGTGGGGTACTTACCATTCCTGCTTCTTAAAAGTGTTCCCTTGGCTTCTGAGAAACAACTCTTTCCTGTTTCCTCTAACACTCCTGGCTGTTCATTCTCTATCCCCTTTGCAGGCTCATCCTTTTCTTCCTGGCCTTTAAATGTCAGAATTGCTCACAGCTCAGTTCTGGGCCCTCTCTTCCTCTTCTTTTTTGAGCTCTAGACCTGTATATCTGACCACTTGCCCTAACCCAAATGGAACTGGTGATCCTGCTCTCCCTCTATTCCTCCTTAGGTGTTCCTTGCCCCAGTGCCTGCCACTGCCTCTCCCCAACTGCTCATGTCCAAATCCTGAGTCAGCTTTGACACTCCCTCTCCCTCTCACCTACCCCTTGGTTTTTATTCCTAAATAGTTTTCAAATCTGTTCACCCCACCACTTTCAACCTAGGTATGATCACCTTTCACTGGAATGACTGCAATAGCCTCCTAATGGGGTCCACCTTCGTCATCTCCAACTCTTACAATCTGTTCTTCCATTTATTTATTTTTGAAATGAATTTTAGTTGGTTCATGTGGTCAAAAACAAGATATGAGACTCCCAAAATTTGGGAATTGGGAAATAAGATTAGCATTTGAGAGTAAAAATATGAAGCAATCCTAATGGGTTAAAACAAACAAACAAAACCCTCACATTAGAGGCAGTATAACATAAAAAATAAAACTGGATTTAGACTTCTTGGATGCAAATGCTAACTCTGCCATTTTGTAGCTGTGTAATCTTAGACAAATACTTTTTTTTGCATCAGTTTCCTCCTGTATAATATGGTAACAATAAGTACCTATCTTGTAGGATTTTGAGAATTAAATAATTAATATACATAAAGTAGTTAGAATAGCACTTGGTATATTAAGTATCTAATAAGTATTATTATTATTAAAGTTTTAGTTCCAGACCAGTAAAGTTATTTAAAGTATTAAAATACGTAAAAATAAGTGAAGGAGTTTGTCAGCAGTAGAAAAATTGAAAGTGGAGTCATTTATTCATTCATTTAAAAATTTTTTGAGCTCCAATCACGTACCAGGTACTATCATAAATGCTGAGCATAAAAAGTGAACAAAGAAAGCATTCCTGCCTTCATGGAGCTTATCTTCTACTGGGAAAAGGTACACCAGAAATGAAGGCAACTATATATGGGCCAGGCCAGAGAGAGGCCAGCTACCTCTGACTTGAGTTGGCTTGAACTCTGAACAACAGGATGCTTCTATTGAATAGTAGCAAATCAAGCACATAAAACTCTCTCTTTGGGAAAATACAAATGCCAAAATAAAGCTTTGATAGTTATATTAAATTGAAAAAATTAACTTTTAAAAGTTAAAACTTTTAACTTTTAAAATTAATAATAAAATGCTCAGTTTGCTTAGAAAAGATAATGTAACTTCAAAATATGTAAAGCAAAAACTTAGAGAACTATACAAATAGGATTATAACTCAAACTTCAAAGAAATTTCAAAGAATCTGTATATAAAAATTACATTTTTTGACCATAGGGTAATTAAGTTTGCAACTAATAACAAAAAAGTTTCAATTCCATACATTAAAATTGTTTTAATATACTTCTAAATAATGAATAGATTAAAACTGAAATCACAATAGAACATTTTAAAAATACTTAATACTGAACAGTAACTACACCACAAAATTTGTGAGATACAGTAACTGTGTTATTTAAGAGAAATTTGTGGTCTTATACTAGAAAGAAGAAGGACTTATATTTAGAGCTAAGAATATATCTTACGAAAGTAGAGGAAAAGTGAATAACCTTTAAGACAATAGAAGGAAGGAAATAAAAAATGTTAAGAGCAGAAATCAATAAAATAAAAAAACAAGAATGAAGTAGAGACAATCAACAAAGCCAAAAGTTAGTTCTTTCAACAGACTACTTAAATAGACAATTGCTAAAGAGATTGAATAAGGAAAAAAGGGCACAAATATACATTATTAAGAATATTAAAAGGGACCAGTTACCACAATGAGAAATAGCAGATATTAAAAAAGAAAATACAAGTCTACAAATAATTTTATGCTAATAAATTTATAAAATAATAATTTGAAAGTAGACATTGTAGAAAATTATTAGAAAAAGGTAACTCATCAAAACTTATTCAATAAGATAGAAAGTCTGAACAGTGGAACTTATATATTCAACAAATTCAACAAGGACTGTACAAGAAAGGAAGATTACAAACCAAATTAATTCTTCAACATGAATGCTAAAATGCTAAACAAAATATTAGAAAACCAAATCATTAGTACATTGCAAAGACCATACATCGTGAACAAGTTGAGTTCATCTTGGGAATGAAAGGTTGTTTTGACATTAGAAATCTATAAATGTAATTTACCACAATAACAGATTAAAAGAAAAAATATGATCATAGCAACTGATGAGAAAAAGTATATGATAAAATTCAACACCCATTCACAATAAAGAATAAAAATCTCTTAGTAAAAATGTAGACTAGAAGGAAACTTTCTTAATCTGATTAAAAAAATAGGATCTCCAAAAGTTTATAGCAAATATCATTTTAAATGTCAGAAAGTTAGAAGAAGTCCTTTAAAAATCAGGAACAAGAAAGAATGTCAGCTATAATCTTGGAGTTTGTAGAGAACCCTTGAAGGCTAAGCTCAATGTAAGAAGTATCAAATACTTCTACAGTCTAAAGTCAGATGTTATGATACTTATTCAGGAAATGCAAAGAGATTGTGTACTTTTGCAAACATCAGCTATTGTTCATCTTCCAGCTATATAAGGGAAGGCAAAAAATTACTGAGGGGTTGAAGAGGCTTGTGGAGAGTATTTCTTTGGAGAAAGTAGTTGGTATCCTATGCATTCCTAACCTTCACGCCTACCTCCTACTCCTACACTGCCTATCTGCTGTGGGGCAGAGAAAAGATGGTGCTTCCCCCAACGTTAAAACAAATGGCCATTGGGGAGGTTTAAGGAGATGCTTTGGGAAAGTGTAACATCTGTTCCTCAGAAAACTCTGAAAGTCAATGATCATGTTTAAAGACTTGTACTTACAGAGTTGTGCCAGTAGAAAATGGCACTTCCATTAATATGTTTCTGATTGGCAATCCCTTAAAAGGTTGAGCTATCTTGAAAGGAACATCACTCCAAAGGTTTCATACCAACGATGCAACAAACTTAGCAGAAAGAAACTAGAGGTATACTAAAGGATGAAGATGTTGGGAGCAGGTGGGAGCAATTCTAAACAACAGTTAGAAGTAACCATGCAGCAACCTGAGCACTTTGCTGCTTAGAAATTTCTTCCAGTAGATACCCTAATTCATCACCATTAAGTTCAGCTTTCCACAAAGTCTTAGGCCACAGAAAATACGCAGCCAAGTTCTTTGGTACATACAGTGTAACAAGGATGACCTTTGCTCTAGCGACCAATAATTTCCTTATTTGCATCTGAGACCATTTTAGTATAGCCTTCACTGTTGATATTTCTATCAGCATTTTGCTCACAACCACTTATCTAGTCTCTAATAAGTCTCAAACTTTCCTTCATCTTCCTGTCTTCTTCTGAGCCCTCTAAACTCTTCCAACCTCTGCCCATTACCAGTTCCAAAGGTGCTTCCACATTTTTAGGTATTTTTATAGCAATGCCCTGCTTCTTGGCACCAATTTTTCTGTTTTAGTCTGTGTTGCTATAAAGGAATACCTGAGTCTGATATTTATGAACAAAAGAGGTTTTATTTGGCTCATGGTTGTGCAGACTGTACAAGAAGCATAGCACCAGCATCTGCATCTGGGGAGGGCAGGAAGCTTCCACTCATGGCAGAAGGTGAAGGAGAGCAGGTGTCACATGGAAAGAGGGAAGAAGCAAGTGGGGGTGGGGGAAGAAAGTGCCAGGCTCTTTTTAATAATCAGTTCATACACAAGAACTAATTGAGGGAGAACTCACTCATTACTGTCAGGATGGCACCAAGCCATTTATGATGGATCTGTCCCCATGACCCAGACACATCCCACTAGGTGCCATCTCAACATTAGGGATAAAATTTCAACATGAAATTTGGAGGGGACAAATATCCAAACTGTATCAACAGGTCATTTGAAATAATCAAATTCTGATGAGAAAAAAGAAAAAAGAGTAAACAGAAGTAAAGAGTGCCTGAGGGATTTATGGGACACTATCAAGCTGACCAGTATTTACATTATAGGGATCCAAGAAGGAGAAAAAAGAGAAAAAGGAGCACAGAGCTTATTTGAAAAGTAATGGCCCCAAACTTCCCATATCTAAGGAAAGAAATGGACATACAAATTCAACAAGCTCCAAGAACTCCAACTAGGATAAAACTGAAAGAGAACCACATCGAGGTATGTTAAAATCAAATTGTTTAAAGTCAAATAGAGAATTTTGAAAGCAGCAAAAGTGACTTGTCATATATAAGGGAACCTCTGTAAGATTATCAGTGATAATATATTCAAAGTGCTAAAAAAATTCTGACAACCAAGAATACTGTATCTAGCAAAACTATCCTTCAAAAATGAAAGAAGAATTAAGACTTTCTCAGGTAAACAAAAACTGAGGGAGTTCATTACCACTAGACTTGCTCTATCAGAAATGCTAAAGAGGGTCTTTCAAGTTGAATAGAAAGGAAGGTAGATAGCAACATGAAGATAAATGAAAATATAAGGCTCCCACGTAATAGTAAGTATAGATAATTATACTTACTTGTATTCTTGTAATTTTGGTGCACAGAATTTAAATCACAAAAATTTTTAAAAAACATAAATAACACTGGAGAAAATCACCATTGCTGTGAAATAGATCTCCAGAAACTTTTTCATTTCACAAATCTGAAAATCTATACCCATTAAATGACAACTCCCTACACCTCTCTCCCTCAGCTCTGGTAACCACCATTCTACTTTCTGTTTCTATGCATTTGACTATAGGCATATCTCAGAGATATCATGGGTTCAGTTTCAGAACACCATAATAACATGAATATCACAATAAAGCAAGTCACATAATTTGTTTTCAAGTGCATATAAAAGTTATGTTTATGCTATATTGTAGTCTAAGTGTACAATAACATTATATCTAAAAACAAGGTACATACCTTAATTTAAAATATTTTATTACTAAAAATGCTAAAAAATTATCTGAGCCTTCAGTGAGTCATAATCTTTTTGTTGGTGGAGGCTGCTTACCGATCAGGGTAATGGTTGCTAAAGGTTGAGGTGACTGTGGCAATTTCTTAAAATAAGGCAACAATGAAGTTTGCTGCATCAATTGACTCTTCAGGATCTAGAATTAGAGAAAGTTCATAGACTTGACAGCAAGTATAATCCATAAAATAAAAAATTGATAAATTGAACCATATCCAAATTAAAAACTTTTGCTCTGTGAAAGACTTTGTTAAGAGGATGAAAGTAAAAGATACAGACTGAGAGAAAATATTTCAAAGCACATACCCAGAAACGGACTAATATGTAGAATATATAAAGAACTCTCAAAACTCAACATTAACAAAGGACTACTTAGAAAATAGGTAAAATATTTAAAAGGGGCATTTTATTGGAGAAGATATACAGATGTCAAAGAATCACATGAAAAGATGCTCAACATCATCAACCATTGGGGAAATGCAAATTAAAACCGTATCACTACACACACTTATTGGAATGGCTAAAACTAAAAAGTGACAACAACAAATGCCGATGAGGATGCAGAGAAACTGATCACTAATATATTGCTGGTGGGAATGTAAAATGGTACAGCCACTCTGAAAAATATTTTGGCAGTTTCTTTAAAAAAACTAAACATGAAACTATCATATGACAATGCCCAGCAATTGAAATATTTTGCATTTATTCCAGAGAAATGAAAACTTACATTCACACAAATACTTGTATACAAATGCTCATAGCAGCTTTATTTTTAATAGCCAAAAACTGGAAACAACTCAGATGTCCTTCAATGGGAAAATGGTTAAACAAATTGTGGTACATTCATACCATGAAATAACACTACTCAGCAATAAAGAGGAACAAGCTGCTTATAAACTCAACAACTTGTATGAATCCCCAGGAAAATTTGTTGAATGAAAAAAAATCCAATCTCCAAAAGTTACATGCTGTACGATTCCATTTATATAACATTTTTGAAATGACAAAATTATTGAAATGGAGAAGATATGAGTAGTTATCAAGAGTCATGGAGGGGTGGAGTGAGAGTGGCTATAAAAGTTTCACTTTATGATGATGAAACTGTTCCTTATTTTGACTGTACAGTACTGTATCCGTATTACTATCATAGTTGTACAAAAGTTTTGCAAGACACTACCATTGGGGGAAACTAGGAAGGGTACATGGGGTCTCTATTATGTCTTACAACTGCATGTGAATCTAAACTTATATCAAAATAAAAAGTTTAATTTATATGCTCATTGTCCCATTAACCCCAAGCCTGAGAACTTATCCCATAGAAATAAAGCTATCGCAGTATAAAAACATATACAAATTTACTGAATTTGTGTTTAGTGGCAAAACATGGAAGCAAAGTGAATAGCCATCAGTTTGATAATATTAGAATAAGTTATGGTATATAATACGTGTCCATTAAAATGATAAATTAGAGCTGTACTGGTTGACTTAAAAGGATTTGCAAAAAGTTGAGTAAGAAAATCATAATGAAGAAAAATATGTGTGGAATAGTACTCCTTTTTATAAAATAAATAATGAAAAAAAATCCCTATATGTTTGTGAGTATATAAGTATATATGAGTGTGTGTATGTATGAATTTATATGATTATTTGAGCATGGAAAAATATGGAAGGATACATATTAGGCTGTTGATGGAGTTACCTAGGAAGAAAGATGTTTTGGGGACACCAATGTAGTAGAATGGGGAAGAAACGTAGCTTAAAGAAAAAAAGAAAAAGAAAAAAAAAGACTGGGCTGGGTGAGAAGATGACCAGCTTGCCACAGGTAGTATGTGCCTCCTCCATGGAGAGGAAACAGAATAGTAAATGGATTCTTACATTTCAAAGAGATCATGTAGGAGAGAACACTAGATTTATCCAGGAAGTGATGGGAAGCACCAAGACTGGGTAGGGAGAGGGTTCAGGGCAACTTGCCTGGTTGGGGCCTGGCTAAGAGCCAAGAGAAGCTCCTGGGTTCAAGAAAACAGTAAAAGAGGAGCCTTAGGGCTCTACCCTCAGATATATGGATGTATGCAATTTGTTCTGTTTCTCTGGAGAACCCTGACTAGATGCTTGCCTTGAAAATTAGAGTGATGTAGCCACAAGCCAAGATATGCCAGCATCCATCAAAAGCTGAAAGATGCAAGGAACAAATTCTTCCCTAGAGCCTTAAGAGAAAGCATGGTCCTGCTGATAACTTGATTTTGGGTCAGTAAAACCAATTTTGGACTTTTGGCCTCTAGAACTATAAGATAATAAATTTCTGTTGTTTTAATCCAAAAAAGTTGTGGTAATTTGCTACAGTAGCCAGACAAGTATTATAACCTAGTTAATAAATTCTATTCTCACAGGGTCTGAGTTAGCAATTCTGAAACTAATTTACATGTATACTAGGATTGAACAAGAAAATAAATGTATCTAATGACAGCCAGGCTTCTCATTGTCAGAGAAAGCAGTTACAAATAAACAAAAGGAGAATACTAGAATGAACCTCATGTTGCTAGACTTATCAGTATAAACTCATGTTTTGTTTGGTTTTGTTTTGTTTTGTTTTCAGCCGATAAACAGACACACAGACATGTGGATATATAGATACAGTATACGTGCATGTATTTCCTAGTTCTACCTACTCAGACAACCTATCTTTGCCCACTGAGAAGAAAGGATACCTCAGGAGCTATTTTGTGCTTTTTACATACATTCCTTTGAGAATAAATCAGAGTCTTGACTGATTTTGGAGTATTACTCTTATATTCTTAGAATACCTTTCCTAATCAGAGAGAAAAAATTAGTCTAACCATATTAAAACAGATTTTTTCTTAAACATAATTAGATATACAGTGCTGATTTTTCTTCTAAATGTAGTAAGAGGCTCTGGAACTGGATCCCATATTTCTGAAATCTTACTGAATAGAAGTGGGGACAAATTACTATTTTGAAGACAATAATAGATTTGATTTATATTTAGGGGAATACTTCTCTTTAAAAAGTTATATTTAGAAAGCTATTTGATTACACAAAGTTATTTTTTGTATTAGAAACACTGCACTTGCCTCCACTAGTTGGATGACCTGTGATATTCAAACCCAACCAAACAACTCTGGTTCCTTTCTCCTTTTCCTTTATACTCAGATGTTATTCAAATGTACTTCTTTTAAACAAGATATATTTTTCCAATTTTTATGTATCAGCAGTATCAAATCACAAGACAATCAGTTATTATCACGTGAAATGTACCACCATCACACACCTGAACTACTACAATTGATTCCTAAGGGGTTTAACACTAATTTCTCCCAACTCTGATTGTATTGTTAGTTTAATCTTCTTTATTCATTTATTTTCTCTTGCAGCTCCAACATTTAAGATATAAGTTCCTTATTGGCCTCAGAAATCAAGTCAAAACACTTCAAGATACTCTATAAATCAGTCCTACCGTATCTATTAAACACAATTTCCTGCTTATTCTCCATTCCAATTAGGACTATTCTTTAATTTCCTCCACACATAGTAAATTTGTGATTGCATTTTTCTTTTGCTCATATTATTCCCCTTAACTAGAAAGCTCTCCCTGTCTCCTTAACCAAGTCAGTTCAATTCTATTAATTTAACAAGTGTTTAATGAAATAATACTAAAGACTAGCCACTAGAATTAGGCAATAAAAAATGCAAATCTAATCAAAAGTAATACACTGGAAGGAGTGGTGGAATTGGAAAATTTGTAACCATCATGATGTTGATTTAATAGGTTTGGGCAAGAATCCTCAATAAATGTTAAGGAAGAGAGGAAAGTTTTGGGAATCAGGACATTTTTACAATTTCACGTTGTTTCCCCCAACCCCCATTGGTTGTTAGTAGTCAGAATTTTTTATAATAAATAATACACAAATTTTAAAAAATGCACATCTAAAAAGGCATCAACCTTACACTCAAGAATTTTACAATCTATATAACTTTAAAGTCTTAATTCAATTATACCTCCCCAGCAAATTCTTCCTAGGCTTTCCAGTCCATAATGTCCTTTCTTTTTCTTAGTTTTTAAAATGCTTGGTCTCTTCTCTACCACAGACCAAGTTATAAATTATAGAATTTAATTATAATTATTTTACTAAAATGTGATTTTGTCATTTCCTAAGTTTTGTCTCTTCAACCAAGTTATAAGTTCCTTGAGTATAAGACTATGTCTATGTTCTGGCCTTTTACATGCTATCAAAATTTCATGCACACTGTAGATACTTTAAAAACACTTATTTTTATCTTACCTCATTTATCAATACATGATAAATCTAACCATACTGGTGTGCTAGACATTACCTTATTTAAAGTAAAAACAAACCACGGAATCACTGGCTTGCTTAAGGCTAAAACAAGTTTTGAATCTTTAATAAACAACAAATAAACCAATTCCAGCTTTTTTCTCCTTTCTCATATATAGTCGATGTCTTTATTACATTAAAACTACCAAATAATTCAATCATAGGGACAATAAAATAAATGAAAACAAAACTCCAGCTTTTCAACTAAAATTTTCATCTTTTGACTAGTTGTTGAAGGTTTGGTTTTTTTTTTTTTTTTTTAAATACAAAGTTTTCTTAAATTCCTTAGTTAGATCAACCTTCTTCTTAAGAGTCTTTGGGAAGGCTTAATTTAATACAACTGTGATAATTTGTGGACACTCTAAAGACACAAAATAGACCCTTACACAAAATTTGACTTGCATATTAAGACAGATGATGCCACACACCCACCCACAATAGGGTACGAAAAGGTGTTTCTACTCATATAATGAGTCTTTCTCCGGAGAGCAGAGCAGGCCTCCTAGGCTGATCTGAAAATGGCTTGAGAAAGAAGAGAAAGGAGACTGGCTTTGGGTTTTTACAGTGGTTGGGAAGTGGGGTTGGCGTGAGGGCTCTCACGCATGGTTTGAACTTCCTACTGGCACTAAAGAAGGGAGCAACCAGGCTTTCTTATCAGCTTGGCCAGGTGTGGAGTAGAAAGGGAAAAAGAAGGCTGAGGTTTATAATCTGTCAGCAGTCACACATCAAAATATGAAGTCAAACTCTTTATCATTTGAATTTATCACAACGAATATCCCATTCGTTTATCACAACAAATTTTAAAAGCACAAAATACAAAGATATTGATCCATATGCTTATAATTTCATCAAATTTTAAATATCTTCATTTAAGCTATATCTAATTAATTGACAAATACTGAATATAAAATATAAAGATGAAATTAATTTTTATTGAAGACAGAAAATATTTTAAATGTTCTTCAAAAAAGGTTTGAGCAAAAAAAAATACATTAACAGGATCACCACTGATACAACAATACAATTTTTAAAAATTACTCTAGCCTTTCACACTTAATTTTCATCCATTAAAGATATTAGCATAACTGATGAAATTAGAATTTTACCACTTGTTGTATTAGAAGAAAGTAACACAGACTTTCTTCACTATTAATGACATAAATTCTTTGAAATTATTAGAGTACTGCAGCAGTGAAGCATAAATGAAACCCAGTAATTTTAAAAGAGTTTTTTAGTAGCTAAAGTATATCTCAGCACTAATTCTGCACAAGTACTACTAAAAAGTCTTCTGATGGCCTGGCAGAGTTCTTGTTCTTATCAAAGCATCTACAATGCTACCAGAATGAAACTTACTATTTAAAGTGAAGATTTAAGAAAAAAGCATCAAATTCTATTAAGATTAATAATAGTTCTACCTGAACATGGCTTGCAAAATCAAAACCAAAATAAACAAGGATTAGCTAATGCCACAAATGAAAACAAAATATTCAATATTTCAGTAAACATAATCAAATAATGTAACTATGGTAACCCATTATTGTTTTAATCAACAAGAAAGTAGATAGTCTTCATGTTTAAAGTAATAATGTAAATTTATGCCCTCAAACATTACAGAGTTGTAAAATAATTCAAGACATTAATAACTAGTTCAAAAAAAAGTAAACTGGGTTGTATTTTGTGAGGAAGATGAAAAACCTTTTAAAGAAGAAGAAGGTGTTGAATTTTCATCCTGTTCAAATGAAAACGGAAAACTAAAATCATCTTTTCCAGCTCCAAATGTATGAGTTGAAGTGACTGATGGAAAAGAAAATGTAAATGCATCTTCTCCTGGTTTCTCAAATAAGTTTCCTAAGGAAGATAAATATTATAATATGTTAGTCATGTTATATAAAATGTATATAACCTACTGAATTGCAGTATACAGCATATAATAACTAGAGTAACATTGAATCATTTATCTATTTAGTAGATATTTATTAAATAACTGTATTCCTCTTGAGTGCAAGGCTGTACTGTATTCGGTATTATTAAGGTTAAAACAGACTCAAACTTAAACCCTATTTTCAAGTAATTTGAACTCAAGTATATAAAGAACTAATATATAAGGTAGAAAGTAGGCTAAAACACTTCAAATGAAAAGAATAGCACAGAGGCACAAAAATAGGCATGTGGAGAATTATTAGGCCAGGGTAACACAAATCAATTTAGCTTATCAGGAGCACTGAAAAATTAATAAAGATGTATTAAATGAAAATTAATCATGATGAGCTTCGAAACATTGTTGAATGTCCCGTTATAGAATCTGGACCTCATTTAATAGGTAACGGGAAGGCATTAAAGATTCTCAAGCAGAAATACAACATGATTTGAACTGCCTTATAAGGATTACTCAGGAGAGAATGTGTAGAAAGGCTGGACAGGAGAGTTTAGAAGTGGGGATAACCAAAAAGAAAAAAAAGTTTATTTTCCAGCAAAGAGATGATGAAAGCCTGATCTTACCTACAATCATAGCAATGGGAATGGAGAAAAAAATGCTGGATCTGACAGACACTACATAAGTCAAACTTATTCAACTATTATTTATTCAGTAACTACAATATACTGTTCATGGCATTGTTCAAGGAAATTGACATAACAGTGAAAAGAGTTCTCAAGTTTTAAAAGGAATTGTTAAAATCAACTTTACATGTAGAAGTTTAGGTTGATGACTCCCAGAATTTCCATTAAGGAAAAACATTGTTTTTCATTTATCCTATTATTTAAAACTATAAATACAATAATATATTTTCAATATCCTAATTATAATTTAAAATAAATTATCATTAAACAATTTCAAATCTACAGTAATCCAAAGACTTACTTGAAACAAATCTTTTTAAGTACTTATGCTTTTTGAATGGAGAACTAATCAACTTTACATTAAGCAAAATTGTTCAATTTGTGTCACTTCGAAATTTTCATATATTTTTAAACATCTCACTTATTTCACCCTAAATAGGGCTGAGCCAACCAGCATTAAGATGGATGGGTGGATAGATGAATGGACAGATGGGTGAATGGATGGACAGATGGATAGACTGACAGGCAGACAGACTGATTACCAGATACTCATGTTCTTTCTCTCTCTCCCTTTTTCACTTTATTTTTCCACATGTGTATTTTTCAGTATACATCCATAAGACTTAAAAAAAGGAAAAAAGGCAATGTAGACATAGATCCAGAAAGAACTAAAATCTTGAATCTCTCTTTGAATAAATTAATCTGATTTTGTTTTAAATTTCAGAATAAGTTCATATGAGGTCTTCATAAAATGCCTATGCTCATCATAATAAAATAATAGATTACTATGAAACATAGCATTATAGGTGCTGTGGGGAATTCAAAGATGAATAAAAGAGTCCCTGCTCTCAAAAAACCTGTGATCTAGAAGAGATTTTACATATTTTCATAAATAACTAATGATAGAAGGTAGAATGTAAGTAAGTGTGAAAAAGAAGAGACATTCAGAAAAGTGAGGGAGAGATCTTTTTTGAATAGAAGTTTGAGTGGGTAAATAAAAGGTTTTATGGAAGAGAACTTGGTCTTGAAAGATAGAAAGAGACAGAAGTTGGGGATTGTAAGAAAAAAGCAGGTAAGAAAGTGTAGGCATATTTGAGATACACTGTGTTCTTCAGTGGCCAAAGCACAGGTTATTCTTGTAAGAGAAAAGGCTTAAAAGGTATGTTGGGGGATGAGGAGAAGTTGGTTAATGGGTACAAAGGTACAGTTAGAAGGAATAAGTTCTAATGTTCACTAGTACAGTAGGGCAACTATAGTTTACAAGAATTTATAGTACATTTCAAAATAGCTAGAAGACTTGCAGTGTTCCCAACACAAATAAATGACAAATGTTTGAGGTGACATACCCAATTACCGCATACCCCAATTACCCTGATTTGATTATTACACATTGTATGCAGGTATCAAAATATCACCTATACCCCATATAACTATTATGTATCAGTTTTTTAAAAAGGCATGTTGGAGCTAGGTTAGAAAAGTAGGAGCATATCCGGGGATTAGGGAAGTGACATGGCCAACATTATGCATAAGGAAGATTAATCAAGCTGTGATCCATAGGCAAGCTGAGAGGATGAAAAGCCAATTAGGATGTTACTGTAATAGCCCAAGTGAACAGCAATAAGACTTTGAAATATAATGGTTTCAATGAAAATATAAAAGAAAAGAAATATTTGAGAGAGAAAACTGATAAAACTTGATAACTAGCTGAATGTAGTCACAGTCAGAGAGAAGTTAAAATTATCACTGATGTTCTGAATCTTAGCAACCAGAACAATGAGGATACCATTAGGGACTTCAGAAGGAGAACAAGTTTGATTTCAGATATGCTGAGTTTTCAAAATGTCAAGGGATGTCTTAGATATAAAGAGATTTCAATTATACAATCAGAAACAAGGTCCTAGAATTTAGAAGTCAGTGCAGAAAGATATGAATTTGGTCATCACCTGTATTTATTATATTTGAAAGCACCAAAATGAACGAGTGTCAAATGAATGGAAGTGTCAAAGAAGAGAATGTAAATAGATTTTAAATGTAAATTTTAAATTTTAGATTTAAAAATTAATGAATGTCTACAATCGGTGGATTCATTCTGGTCTCATAGCATTAAATACCATTTATGAAAATTCCAAAATCTATGTCTCCATCCTATTGAATTCCAGATTTACATATAATTTCCTACTTTACTTTCACTTATATATCTAACAAATAGGCTTTTCAATTATAACTCCTCCAAAGTTAAACCCTTATCTCCTTCCAATTTCAAATTAACTTCTCCTACAATCCTCTCATATTTCAATAAATGGCACCGTTATTCATGTCAAAACTTTGACATTATCCTTGTTTCTTTCTCTCAATCTTTATATTCAGTCCATAAGCAAATTTTCCTAGTTCTATCTTCCTAAAAGTATAACCAAAATCATACATCTTCTCACTATCTGTTGCCATCAATTCTCACTTATATCATTTTAATAGCTTCCTAATCTATCTCCTGCTTTTCCCCTTGTTTCCATTACAGTCTGCTCTCCATATAGCAGCCAGAGTAATTCTTTAAAAACCTGTTAGATCATTTCAGTCCTTTGCTCAAAACCTTCCAATGGCTTCCCATCTCACTCAGGAAAAAACCCTAAAGTCCTTAATGGTCTACAGGTCCTACATGATTTGTTCCCCCTCCACCCCTCTGATTTAATCTCCCACCAGTTTCTCTTCCTTATTCTATTCCAATCATACCAGTTTACCTACTGTTCAATGAACATACTGAGTATGTTCTTTTGCCTGGAACACTTTCCTCAAGTAGCTTGTACCTGTGCCTCCTTCAGGTCTCTGCTCAAATGTTGTCTTTTAGTGATGTCTTCTCTGACTCCCTTGGAACACAGCAACCACCTTCCCAATCCAAGTACTCCCTATTCCCCCAACTCAGCTTTACTTTTCATCACAATATTTATCACCAACAGTAAGTAGACAATTAACATCCAGCCTGGGCTGATTCAGGCCCACCTGGAAAGACCTTGGAGTCTGACTTAGAGTCTCACAGCACTGTTTTCTTAGCAAATACAGAATTAAGATAAATGCAGAATGTTGTGTTTGCCTAGTCTGCTCTGTGGGACTGCACCTGAATTACAGGAGCTATGAGTCAGTATACAGGCCTTGAGTCTCCCGACCAGAATCATATAAAACTGTGGTCCCCAACCCCCAGGACACCGATCAGTACCAGTCCATGGCCTGTTAGGAACCGGGCTGCACAGCAGGAGGTGAGCAGCAGGTAGGTGAGCTCGCAAAGCTTCATCTGTATTTATAGCCACTCCCCATCACTTGCACCACAACATAAGTTCTGCCTCCTGTCAGATCAGCAACATTAGATTCTCATAGGAGCGCGAACCCTACTCTAAACTGCACATACAAGGGATCTAGGTTGCGCACTCCTTATGAGAATCTAATGCCTAATGATCTGAGGTGGAGCTGGGGTGGTGATGCTAGCACTGGGGAGCGGCTACAAATACAGATCATCATTAGCAGAGAGGTTTGATTGAACAATAAATGTAATATGCTTGAATCATCCCGAACCATCCCCCATCTCTCTCCAGTGGAAAAATTGTCTTCCATGAAATCAGTCCCTGGTGCCAAAAAGGCTGGGGACCACTGATATATAAGACTGGTGGGAAACCAAGGCTACAGCTCTCGTATGCCAAGGTGGCCTACATGCACCATACCTCTTATCCACAGCAACCTGACATGTTCCATGTGGGTGAGGTGGCAAAATAAAGCTTATTACTATATTTAGGTAGTTGGTGGGCCCCTCAATGAGACAAAGATGCTGTACTTCCTGTTATCTCCTATCCTGTATCTTTTTATAAAGTAAAGAAATTGTAATATTAGATTAAAAATTATAACATGTGAATCTGACTGCCATTCAAACCCATAACAACTGTTTAGTGCACTGACATATTATACATTGATTTCTTTGTCTATTTTCAGTTTCTCCCATTAGAAGGTAAAACCCTATGAGAACTTTGCATTTTGACCACAGTTCTATCACCAGAGCCTAAAGCATATAGGTGTATAAAGCATAACACATATACATATTAATATTTATATGTTGAATGAATTAACCAATCAAGTGAAAATGAACAAAGATCCAAAAAAAAATACCAGAGAGAGACGATGAAATCCAAAAATTCCGGAAAGAAGATGGGAATAATCAACCATATCAAATGCTACAAAGAGACTGAATATGATAATAAATGAAAGATAACCATAATGTTTGATAATTGGGAAGTCATTAGTAATCTTGGAGAAAGCAAATTTTGGTACAGTAGTGAGAGAAGCAGCTAAACTGCCAAAAATAAAAATGATCAGTGAATGATATAAAAGTAACAGTAGTTTTTAAAGAATAAATTGAGCACCAAAGAAAATCAGTTAGAGAAACTAAATACTAAGGGGAAAGTTAGCATGTTTTTAAATGTAGCAAACTTCAAATCACTTACCAATTTCTTGTTGTGATGACAGAGGATTTACATTTTCTGAAGAATAATGTTCATGAAACTGGAAAATAATTTCCATTAAATGTTACTTGTGACATCAGTGGAACAGTATATATAGCATTTATATTTGAATCTCAAACCTAGTTATTCTAATACACAGAATGAAAGCAGACATGTAGTAACTTTTTATATAAACACTATTGTACTTAAGTAGAGGTCTATCTTCAAAATCTGTCATTTATTTATATTAAAATAAGGCCTATTGACTAGATTCTAGTAATAGATAAAATATTAATAGGCAATATACATTGTACTAAGGATATTTACTTTAGAATCTTAATATCACCTAAAATTCTAGTGAATTTTTGCTTTATTCTGAAGGCCTTTAACAAGTCAGGCTCTTGGTATTGCTTTTCTGTCTTTAAAAGTAATAGGAAGTTGACAGCTTCATGTCAGTTCAGATCAAGTTTTGCTGCAAGAGTCTATTTACTTAGTAAGACAGACTTTTAAAAAGTGGGATTATGACAATATAGTTTTCTTTCTTCTTTTTCTCTCAATATTGCATTGTGAGCATTTTTCCATGTCGTACTTCTAAAACAGGACTTTTTTCATGGCAGTATAATATTCCTCAACGTAGATGTAAGATATGGTTGCAACCATTCTTTTATTTTTTACATTTAGGTTGTCCCAACTTTTTTTTTTCTAATGTAAAAATCACATTTGAATAAACACTGTTATGCACAGATTTACATTTCTTTCACAATTCATAAGGAAAGCTGTTTCCCATAGATTTTGTAAGTCATTTGAATTTTTTTTTCAGTGAATTATCTATTGACCAAATGGACTTTGCCCATTCCTCTATTAATTTTTTTCTTATTGGTACATGTAAGTTCATGATATGCTAAAGATGTTACTTAATTCTTTGTAAAATTATTGCAAATACTTTATACCACTTTATCATTTTGACTTTACAATTTTTTTAATATATAGAAGTTTAGATTTTATATGCGATTGAACAACTTTTTTTTCCCTTTGGTTCTTCTACTGTTTTCATGCTTAGAGAATCCTTCCTCATAAGGTCTGGTAAATATTCACTCATATTTCCTCTGAAATATTTTATGGCTAACTTTTTTCACATAATTTAATGCATCTGTAACTTCTACTGGTGTACATTGTAAAGTGAGTGCCTAATTTACCCCTACTAATTTGTAGTCCTATCTTTATCACATTCTAAATTCTTTTGTTTCAAGACTTTCTAGCCCATGCCATTGATCAGCCTACCAATCCTGAAAACTACAATCACACCATTTTGATTACTCTAGGTTTATAGGATGTTTTAATATGTAGAGAATGAAGCTCCTCTTGCCAATCTATTTCCTAATATTTAGGATTTATAATGACATCCTTTCTTTCATTCCTAATATGGGGAGTTTATCAATTTTGTCAATTTTTATAGGCAGAAAAGCAAAACCAACTTTGATTATGTTAATTTTCTTTATTGTTTTACCATTTCATTGATTTCTCTTCTTGTCCTTATTTCTTCATTATACTTACTTTGGGTTTGCTTCATTCTTCTTTTACTAGATTCTTAAAGGTAGAACATTAAGTCATTGATTTTATATCTTTCTTCTTTTCTATTAATTTAATTATTTAAATTATTAATTAAATTATTTAGAGTTGTCATTTTTCTCTGGCTTTGGCAGCATGCCACAATTTTTGATAAGCTGAACTTTCATAATTCAGTTCAAAATCTTTTCTGCTTTCTCTCATGATTTCTTCTTTGATCCATAGCCTACATATTTAGGATTTTCCTAGATATCTTATTGTTACTGAGTTCTAATTTAATTCCACTGTGGTCAGAGATCATACTGTGATTTCAATTCTTTTTTTTTTTTTGGAGACAGAGTGTTGCTTTGTTGCCCTGGCTAGAGTGAGTGCCGTGGCGTCAGCCTAGCTCACAGCAACCTCAAACTCCTGGGCTTAAGCGATCCTACTGCCTCAGCCTCCCGAGTAGCTGGGACTACAGGCATGCGCCACTATGCCCGGCTAATTTTTTCTATATATATTTTAGTTGTCCATATAATTTCTTTCTATTTTTAGTAGAGACGGGGTCTCACTCTTGCTCAGGCTGGTCTCAAACTCCTGACCTTGAGCGATCCACCCGCCTCGGCCTCCCAGAGTGCTAGGATTACAGACGTGAGCCACCGCGCCCGGCCTCAATTCTTTTAAATTGATTAAGACTCGTTTTATGGTATCTTGCTGAATGTACCATCAGCATTTGAAAAGAATATATATGCTGCAGTTGTTGGATGTGGTATTCTATAGGTCAGTTAGGCCAAGGGGATTAATGATGTTATTCAAATCTTACAGAAGATCTTTATTGATTGTATTGTCTATCAATTGCTGAGATAGAGGTGTTAAAAACCTCTATGTTTGAGTTTTTAATCTATTTCTCCTTTTAATTCTGTCAATTTTTGTTGCATGTATTTTGAAGTTGTTATTAGGCTTGTACACATTGTTATATTTTCCTTATGAATTGACCTTTTTATCTTTATGAAATGTTCTTCTTATTTCTAGGAATATTATTTAAGAACACCAAAAATGATATTAATGTATTACCTATGACCTTCTTATGCTTACAGTTTTCATGATATATCATTTTCCATCCATTTACTTTCAACCTTTGTCTTTATATTTAAAGTGTGTTTCTTACAGATAGCTTATAATTGGGTCTTGCTTTTTTTAATTCATCCTTACAATCTCTGCCTTTTAATGGAGTGGTTAGCTCGTTCATATTAATATAATTATTAAAACACCCACAATTTTGTCTAACAGTTTACTATCTTTTTTAACTTTATGGTTTTTTTTACTGTTTCTTCTTTTCTGCTTTCTTTTTGTTTAGGTTTTTTTTTTAGAATTCTATTTTAATTTATTATCAATCTTATTTTTGAACATTTTCTTGATTATTCTTGATCTCTTTTCCCTAGGAAAGTTACTGATTACTTTGCCAATCTCCTTTCCCAACTCCACTACCACAAAAACGAATAAAAAAAAAATTCAAGATAAATAATCTTGCCATGATCCAATTAGATTTGAATTGGATTACATTTATAAATTATTTGAGGAAGAAATTTATCTTTATAATATTTTCTTCCTATACAAGTACTTCATATATCTATATATTCATTGATTTTTTTCCAGTAGTTTTATAATTTTCTTTATTTGAAATGTGCATGTTTCCTATTAAGGTTATATACCTGTATTTTGCATTCATGTTATTATTGTAAATGAGAATTAAGTAACTATAGTCTATTTTTTCATACCCAGCACATTCTTTCTAGGAGTTGTTTTTAAAATAAGCATTTAAATAAAAATTGAGACAAAAGTCGAAGACATGAAATACCATAAAATGTATAGTATTATATCATCCATCAATAAATTTGTAATTTTGACAACTTAATATTAATATCATGTAGGGGATACAGGAATAAAATATTCTGATCCACATAAAATTGGCTAACTGTGACTAAATGACCAATAACAATATAATTCTTTTATTACACTGATACTTATATAGCCTTATTATGGGCTAGTACTTTTCAAAATGCTGTATGTGTATAAACTCATTTAATATGCATAAACCCTATGGTAATATTTATTATTACTTTCAATTTAGTTACCCAAAATCCCACATCCAGTACATACCCAAGTAGTCTGGCTTCAGAGTCTAGTTTTAACCACTACACTATATTATCTCTATTTTTCAAATAAAGCATGTCTTAATTTTTGGTTTTAGTTGTGAAACATAAAAATAAGCACTTTATCATGATTTATATCACTGAACAGTAGACATTAATATTAGGATGTCTTTTAAAATTAATACCAGATCTTTTAAAATAAATCAGTGATAATGTTGCTATGTACACAAATGTAGTTGGAAAGACCAATTTATAATGTGTAACATTTTTCATTTTGAGAGTATGTAAAGTTTGTTTAGAAGTTAGAAATATTAACTATAAAGCCAAATTCATTTTTAAAATACATTTAACTGCTATTTAAATCATACTTATCCTGAGAGGCTTTTTAATGAATGAATGTCAACCTGGGGCATCTGAAGTTGAAAACAAGAAGATACTCAAAGTTCTAGTGCACAATTTTTAGAAATAAAACTTCAGCTTCTCATATTACCTGATCTGATGAGTTTTCTGTATCAAATAAAGAAGAATCAAATAAATTCAATCCTGGTGATCTAGAAGTATAACTCATAAGAAAAGAAAATCCAGGAGATTCCTTTAGTTTTTGAACTTCAGGTGCTGCATTTCTATTTCTGTTACCAGGAAATAAAAAAATCATCAAAATGGTAAGAATCTATTATTAAACACTGCAAACTAGTAAGTACCATAAGCAAGAGCATAGAGGTGAGAATTAGCATAGTAAGGAAAGGTAGGAAATAGTTATTGAAGTGACAAACCTGTGGAGAAAGGATGGTTTGGACTAGGGAATAATGTTAAATAAAGTTGAATGACCAATTTTTGAATAATTATGAATACCAACTGAGAATACACTGTCTGGCTCTATTCTAGGTGTTTCCATAGGCATAACTTACTTATTCCTCACAATAACCCTATGAAATAAGTACTATTACTATCACCTCCATTTTACAGTGAGGATTTTGAAGTGTAGTAATGTTAAATGACTTGCTCAAGAGAATATTAAATGCCAGAGTTGGGATTTGAATGCAGCAATCCATACTCAACGTCCAAGCTCTTAACACTGACACTAAACTATCTTCAAGATCTTGAAAGCCAGTCACAAGATTTTAGTCTTGATGAGAAGGCAGCCATTACAGAGTGTTGTATAAGGGCATTAAACTATAAAATGATCTGGGAAAAAGAATTAGACAATACAGTATATAATACAGTAGTTAAAACCATAGACTCTAGGGCTCGAACTGCCTGGGTCTAAATCTCAACTGTAACATTGACTAGCTGTATCACCTGTGATTCTGTTTCCCCATCTACAAAATCAGGATAATAACGTACCTACACCTCATAAGGTGGTCATGAATATTAAATGAACAATATTTATAAAATGCCTAGAGCAGTGGCTTGAACAGAGTGCTACATGTTTATTAAATATAATAGAAGTCTGACAATACTGTCATAACTATCTCTATGACCATGAATGGGTTGCTTAACTTTTCATATCATAGTTTTCTAATCCATGGAGAGAAGTTTTAGCATATGATTTCACATTCTTTTATAGTTCTCAGATTTGATGATGAGTTCCACTTTGAACATGCAGAGCTTGAGTCAACAGCATGACATTCATATATGAAACTCTTGTTGGTGATTTAAAAATACAAAAGTAGAGATTCATAAAGCAAATTCTACTTGATGTAAACAAAATGATAAACAACAACACTGTAATAGTTGGAGACTTCAACATCCCCCTGACAGAACAGGACAGATCCTCCAAACAGAAAATAAACACAGAAACAGCAGACTTAAACAGAACTCTAGAACAAATGGGCCTGACTGACATTTATAGAACATCCCATCCCAAAACCACTGAATATATGTTTTTCTCATCAGCTCATGGGACATTCTCTAAGATTGACCATATACTAGGCCACAAAGCATGTCTCAAAGAATTTTAAAAAACAGAAATTATACCATGCATCTTCTCAGATCACAGTGGAATAAAATTAGAAATCAACTCCAACAGAAACTCTCATCTCTACATAAAGTCATGGAAACTAAACAACCTTCTGCTGAATGATTATTGCATTAAGGAGGAAATCAAGATGGAAATCAAAAGATTCTTTGAACTATATGATAAAGGAGACGCAAGTTATCAAAATCTGTGGGACACAGCTAAAGCAGTCCTGAGAGGAAAATTTATATCCATAAATGCCTACATCGAAAAGACAGAAAGATCACAAATAAACAATCTAATGAATCATCTGAAAGAACTGGAAAAGGATGAGCAAATTGAGCCCAAATGCAGCAGAAGAAAAGAAATAACAAAGATCAGAGCAGAACTAAATAAATTGATAATAAAAAAACTATACAGAAGATTAATAAAACAGAAAGTTGCTTATTTTAAAAAATAAACAAAATAGACACACCTCTTGCTAGATTAACAAGAAGCAGAAAAGAAAGGATTCTAATAAGTTCCAACAGGAATGAAAAAGGAGAAATTACAACTGATGCCACGGAGATACAAAGTATCATCTATGAATACTATAAAAACCTCTATGCACATAAACTTGAAAATGTGGAGGAAATGGACAAATTCTTAGAAACACACAGCCTCCCTAGGCTCAATCAGGAAGAACTAGAATTCCTGAACAGACCAATATCAAGTACCGAAATTGAAGCAGCAATAAAAAACCTTCCTAAAAAGAAAAGTCCCAGACCAGATAGTTTCACACCTGAATTTTACCAGACCTACAAAGAACTGGTGCCTATCCTTCAGAAATTATTCCACAACATCGAGAAGGAAGGGATCCTCCACAACACATTTTATGAAGCCAACATCACCCCGATACCAAAACCAGGAAAGGACTCAACAAAAAAAGAAAACTATAGGCCAATATCCCTTATGAATACAGATACAAAAATTCTCAATAAAATCCTAGCAAACCGAATTCAGGTGCTTATCAAAAAAATAATCCATCATGGCCAAGTGGGCTTCATCCCTGAGATACAGGGATAGTTCAACATACACAAATCTATAAATGTAATTCACCACATAAATATAAATAAAAACAAAGACCACATGATCCTCTCAATAGATGCAGAAAAAGCATTCAACAAAATTTAGCACCCTTTTATGATAAGCATGCTTAACAAAATGGGCATAGATGGGACTCACCTAAAAATGATACAAGCCATATATGACAAACCCACAGCCAACTGAATGGGGAAAAAACTGAAAGCATTCCCACTTAGAACTGGAACCAGACACGGTTGCCCTCTATCACTGCTTCTATTCAACATAGTGCTGGAAGTCCTAGCCAGAGCAATCAGACAAGAGAAGGAAATCAAGTGCATCCAAGTGGGGGCAGAAGAGGTCAAACTATCGCTCTTTGCTGATGATATGATCTTATATCTAGAAAACCCCAAAGATTCTGCCATGAGATCACTGGAATTGATTAACAAATTTAGCAATGTCTCAGACTACTTGTTTTCTGCAGAGTTTTACTACCATACGTGCACATGAGTGTTGATTGATTCATTCCAGTATAATAGTGAGTACATGTAGTGTTTGTTTTTCCATTCTTGTGATACTTTGATTAGCTTGATGTTTTTAATTTTTCCATAAATTTTTTATCCTTTGGAAAATCTTAAATCTATATACTATTGCATTGGAAAAGTACTTGGGATCTATGCCATCTTCAGCTAAATTTTGCAGGAAAAATGGGGAGGAGAGTATATAAAACAAGAATAGTAGAATGTTAATAATTGTTCAAACAGGATGGTGGGGGACATGGAGGTTCATTATACTAGTTTTTCTCTCCTTTGTATGTCTGAAATACTACATAATAAAAACATTTTAAAATTACAGGTACTGAGCATTTTACTATTCCTATCAGTTATTGATATAACTAAATATATAGATAATTTAATTATAATTACTAATTAAAATCTTACATTTCAAACAAGGGGGTTTTGAGGAATTGTAATTTCTCCAAAGACTCAGGTGTTTTCACAGCTTCAGGAGTTCTTAAAAATAAAGGAGTTTCAGGAGTTGGTGAAAGATTCTCAGCCTTTTCTTCTATTTCATCACTATTATTTTCTATTGGCTTCCCAAAATGTTCTGTATATATAGCCTGCAAAATCAAAATAACAGAACACTATAAAAATGAATGCTACTGCATTAATAAAATGACACATGAAAATGTATGAGGTGGAAAACACCATATTAATCTATGATGTTATCATTTCACAAACAAAATAAATAAAATAACTGGTGAAGTGATACTAATATATATGTATCAAAAAAATAGAAAAATAATTATTTTTAATGATGTAATTTTTCTTTTCTTCCCAGCTCCATCTTCCTCACCTCACCTGAAAAAATAAATGACAACCAGAACATATTGTAATTTATAAAAAAAATTATTGAGTGGTTTTTCTTTTAAAATTTCCACATTATGCTCTGAGTGAAGAATTGTATATGCTACCACCTTGAAAGTGAAGAATAATTTACTTTAAGCAATCCTGCTCTCATTGGTTAATTATGTTTTCATCCTTATAAATTTGTTATACTACTTTCCCTATAAAGACTGAGAACTTGAATACTAATTTTCCTTTATATCATTTTATAGGCTAGAGATATGATTTCTCAAATATGCTTGTTATATCAAATCTCATTACAGAAACAATTTGGGTCTCTCCTCCAAAAAAATTAAAATGTGTTTCTTACCTGTATTTCTTTACAGCAGAATGCTACTATGTTGTTTCCCTTGTTTTAACCCTTAGAAGCTAGGATAAACTTTATATACATTGTCTACATCCAAAAATCATTAAAGCTTTCCACTATTAAAAAATACTCTCAAGATATTTTTATGGCAACCACTCGTCTTGAACTGCCACGGAAAATCATTCAATCTTACCAACAAAATTGCTTTCTTCAACTATGTTTAGGTGTGCTCTCAATATATAGTCACTTATTATTGACAATTTATGGTATATTTTCATGTAAATTTTTGTGGCTTCATTTTTTAATCTGAAAAATAGAATCAGTAACTCCCTAGAAGTCTGATCATCAAGTTAACAACATCTCACATAAATAAACTTCATTGTACTAAATTTGAAATTAAAATGGACACAGCATATTTTAAAGTATAATGTTTTGCTTAGAAATGAGAAATCAAACCTTTGACTTACTTGTGAAGTACATTTTGGTTCTCGTAATTGTCTTACTGTCCCTTTATCTCCATACTCAGCATCTGTTTGTTATATGAGAACAAACTAGTTTTCTCTTCTTGCAATTTTATTGTAAAATAAAACATATTAGACTAACCATTTGAAATCTCCAATCTTTAATTGTTTTTAACCTACAAAAATGGTAACTTCATATGGTTCAACCCAATACATACATACAAGAGAATAAAACATAATATGAACAGTTTAACAAAATTATAAAGAGAACACCCATGTAACCACCACCCAGGTAAAGAGATAGAACATCATGAACACTCCAAAAGGTTCCATGTTCTCCATGTTTTCCTCCTCAGAGGTGATCACTATCCTGATTTTCATGATAATCGTTTCCTTGATTTGTTTTATATAGTTTTATCACCTAAATAATTAGTTTGTTTTTCCTGTTTTAAAATGTTATATAATGAAATAATACATGTGTTCTTATGGCTTGCTTTTTTGTTTTGCATATGATTGTGACATTCATCCATATTGTTGCATAAAGATATATTGTATAAATACAATACATCTATCCACTTTACTGCAAACGGGCATTTGGGGTGTTTCTGCTTTCAGGCTATTACAACCAATGATGTTATGAACATTCTTTTACATATATCTTTGAATGTATATATTTGTATTTCTCTAGGTATATACCTAGGAGTGGAATTATGAGGGATAGGGCAAGTGATTTTTCCATTTTACCAAATGCCAAATTTTTCTAAAGTGGTTGTACAAATTTTAGTTGTGACAACTAATCATCCTGAACTACCCCCATTCAATCTCACCAGACAAAATTATTGGCTCCAATTATAATTTAGGTTGGTTCTCAATATATAGACATCTAATGACTATTCCCACCAATAGTTTATGAGAGTTCCTATTGTCCTAAATTCTCATCAATACTTAGTACTGTCACACTTTTTGAATTTTGTAAATCTGGTGGATGTGTAATGATACCTCATTATGGCTTTATTTTGCTGTTCCCTGATTTGCTGAGCATCTTTTCATATGTTTATCTGCCACAAAATTTTCTCTTTTTTGAAGTGCCTATTCACAGATTTTGCACATATTTCTAATCTGATTGTTTATCTTCTTCTTCTTGATTTGTAGAAGTTCCTTATACATTTTGGAAACTAATCTTTAGACAATTTTATATACTACAAATATATTATTCTTTGGCTTGTTAACTTGCCTTCTACTATTTTTATAGTACCTTTTGATGAACAGAAATTCTTAATTTGAATATAGCCAAATTTATCAATCTTTCTTTTATGATTGGGCTTCTAAATTCCTGTTTGAAAAATCCTTTCCTATCTTGAAGTCATGAATATGTTTTTCTATTTGATCTTCTGAAAGCTTTATACTTTTTGTCTCTTCCATTAAAGTCATAAATATTATTTTTCACCACATACTAATTTCTTCAAAAGATGAGTTTAGAGATTATTGAAAAAAGTCTTCTTTTCCTTCCAAAATAATTATATGCCTTCTTGGGTATGAAGTCTCACCATATATACTTAACACCAGGAAAGACTATTGCAGATATATGGGTTTCCCACATCTCTATATCAGGGGTGCACTGCACCTAGAGATTAGCTATTCCTTCTCTGTCAGCTTGGCATATACAAAGGATTAGAAACAGGTGGAACAGATCATCTATACAGGTAAGATATAATTTTTCCCCCAAAAGAAAGCAGGGAAAATATTCATCTATGTGCAATAAGCATATTGTATTAGGTGAATTCCATACTAAGAGTGAGAAAAATATACTCATAGTATAATATTTGGCCATTCTAAATATACATCTATTTATAGAACTTTCATGCTGTCAGAATGAGCCATTTTCATGTTTTTTTAATTTTCTTTTTTTTGAGACAGAGTCTCACTCTGTTGCCCAGGCTACAGTGCCGTGGCATTAGCCTAGCTCACAGCAACCTCAAACTACTGGGCTCAAGCAATCCTTCTGCCTCAGCCTCCTGAGTAGCTGAGACCACAGGCATGTGCCACCATGCCCGGCTAATATTTTCTATATAGTTTTAGTTGTCCTCTAATTTCTTTCTATTTTTTTTTTTTAGTAGAGACAGGGTCTCGCTCTTGCTCAGGCTGGTCTCGAACTCCTGAGCTCAAACGATCTGCCTGCCTTGGCCTTCCAGAGTGCTAGGATTATAGTCATGAGCCACTGCACCCAGCCTGGAATAAGCCATTTTCAAAACTTCAAAACAAAAGTCAATAATCAGACAAGAAGAGGTGAAGACTTTTATATATCCTAATAAATGGAATAATTGCACATTACTAGTTTACCAAAATATATATGTGGGTGTATAACAGTATATTATATATACATGCATGTACATGCATATATGTTTATATACATATACATACATGCATACATGTATATGTGTAGATACACACACACACACACACACACACACACATAAAGAGAGAGCAATAATGAGTTAATATTTTCAAGGGAGTGTTGAAGTTCCAACAGCTAGCTGATTTGGGGATAATAAATTCATACACATGTCCTGCAACCTTCTATGATTTTAATTTTTAAAATAGGCCAAAATATCATAGTAAAAGATTAATGTAAAAGAATATAGTAGCATTGTTTACAACAGCAAAAAAAGTAGAAACAAGAAGATATTCAATGTGAGAGAATGGCTAAATTAATTATGGCATATCCACACAATGGAACATTATATAGTCATTAAAAAAATCTATTTAATGACATGGAGAAATAATCCAATAGCATGTCAAGTGGGAAAAAAAGAATACAAAATTATATACATAATATGGTTCAAATTTAGGGGGAAAAGAATAAAACATATATATGCATAGAAAACAAGATTAAAAGAACATACACCAGTATGTATCATGTCATTTATGTCTGGGTGGTGGTATTTTTGTTTCCTTTATATTTTTCTTTGTTTTATACATATTCTGCAATGAAATGTATTTGTTTTATATTTAAGGAAAAATGTATTTTAAAGCCAGGCATGCATGGTCAGTTAACCAGAAATACAAACAATTCAAATGATTTATAAGAATAGTATAAAAGGCTGATCTAATATGCTACCCCTACTTTCTAGGAAAAATATGAACAGCAAATACCTGTATCTCCTTTTTCAAACCACTGATTGCAATTTGATTGTTTCTGTGGGGTTAACAATCTAAAATGCAATAAATATAATTTTTATTTTTTCTGAGTTGATATTCATAAATTATTTCAGAAACTAAAGCATTTTCTTATTTTTAAAGGTTACCTGAATTGCATAAAATTTTGTGAATTTTTTGTAGCCATAACTTGTGAACATTTTGACTGCTTATTCACAGCAGAGTCATTAAATACCTGAAAGAAAGAAATTAAGCATTAGACTAGGCTACACAAAACAATAAAGACTTTTTTACTTGCCATAGCTACTCAGGACTCCCTTATTTCCTTAGCGTTTCATCCACCTCATCATCACCATGATCAATATCTATAACCACAAACATTAACTGAAACCACTATGTACAAAACATTAAGTCAAATACTGGGGAATAAAAAACGTTTAAGACTGTCAAGGAATTTGATAGTTGTGATAAGTATAATAACTATACGTGGCAGTATTTCTACATTTAAGGCGAACCTTTTTAAATTTTATACCATTCATATTCATGATTAATCAAGCGAATCTTACCATTTTTCCAACTGATTACCTGATTTCCATGTCCTTCTATCCTCTATAACTTCTCAAATTGAACACAGGAAGGCAAAATTACAGATTAAAAGATTAAAGTTTTTATACACATATGAAAGAGCTAATATTCCACTTTTAACTTTAAATTGTTTAATATTAATATCTAAACCATTGCTTTATTAATGTTTGTTCCAAGTCTTTCATTCTCCCTGAGTGATTTTGAAGAGTCCCTGATTTTTGTTATTTGACTCAAAATGAAAATATCTTTGCTTTAATAGGAAAGTTTATCTAGTTATTTTTGTTATAACAAAGTGGTCTTAATTCTGTCCTCTCATCATGCTTTTAGACTATCAAAAAAAGTGTTAACCTCTCTTAAAGAACAAGTGATGCTACTGTTTCCATGTAGCCTTTAAACACTATACATGTTTGTATATGCCTCCTGGCACAAGTATCTGTACGAGCATCTCAAATATTTGGAGTAGATGACAAGAAGTGAAATTGCTGAGTATACACATTTTTATTTTGAAGCAGTCCTCTGAAGTGGTTGTACCAATTTACACTTTGACTATTCTTGACCTCACTAGATATTACCAAATGCTTTAATGTCTGCTAACCTGACAGGTGAAAACAGGTATTTCAATGGTTTAATCTGCATTTCCTTGTACTACTGGGGTCAGGCATCTTGTTATGTTTAGTGACCCTTTGCCATTCCTTTTCTGTAAATTGCCTTCTTATTGTTTGCCCATTTTTATTGTCTCTTTATCAATTTTTAAGAGTCATTATGTATTTCTTTATATATTATGAATTCTGGATACCAATCCTTCGTTCATTCTGTCATGGTCTTTTAACTTTGTTAGGGTCTTTTGTCATACATAAGTTTTTTATTTTGATGTAGTCCTTTGATTAATTTGCCTTTTACTGTACCACAATGATACCATTACTGTGTTTTGATAATATTTTAAAATGTTTGGGTGATAAAAATGTTCTAGAATTAGATAGTGGCAAGGGTTGTACAGCCTTGTGAATATACTAAAAGCCATGAAATTTACACTTTAAAAAGGTAAATTTTATGGGGCATGAATTATGCCTGATCTTTATTATTTCTTTCCTTTTATAACATTAGGTCTGCTTTTGTTTTGCTTTCCTAATTTATTAAGGCACATCATTAGGTTGTTTATTTGAAGTCTTTCTACTTTTTCGTGTAGGCATTTATTACTATAATATAAACTTCTCTCTTCGTACTGCTTTTTCTGTATCCATTGACTTTTTGTATGTTGTATTTCGATTTTCATTTGTTTCAAGAAATTTTTAAATTTCCTTCTTAATTTCTTCATTGATCTATTGGTTGTTCAGGAGCAGGTTGTTTAATTTCCATGTGTTTGTGTAGTTTCTAAGGTCCCTCTTGTTATTGATTTCTAATTTTCCTCATCATGATTATAAAAGATACCTGACACGATTTCTACTTTTTTAAATTTGTTGAAACTTGTTTTGTGGCCTAAGATATGGTTTATTCTGGATAATGTTCATGTTCTGATGAAAAGAATGTGCATACTGTAGCAGTTAGGGGAAATGTTCTGTAAATGTCAGGCCTATTTGGTCTAGTGTGTATTTTAATTCCAATGTTTCCTTGCTGATTTTCTGTCTAGATGATCTGTTATTGAGAGTAGAGTGTTGAAGACCCCAACTATTATTATACTGCAATCTATCTCTCCCTTTAGATCAGTCAATGTTTGCTTTATATACTTGGGTGCTCCAGTGCTGGGTGCATACATATTTGTAATCGTTATATCTTCTTGCTGAACTGACCCATTTATCATTATATAGTGACCTTCTTTGTCTCGTTGTATAGTCTTTTGATTTATTTTGTTTTAAGACATGGTTTCGCTCTGTTGCCTGAGCTAGACTACACTGGTATCATCATAGCACACTGCAATCTCAAGCTCCTGGGCTCAAGCAATCCTCCTGCCTCAGCCTCTAGAGTAGCTGGGACTATAGGCATGTGCCACCATGCCTGGCTAATTTTTCTATTTTTTTGTAGAGACAGCGTCTCACTTTGTTGCTCAGGTTGGCCATAACTCCTGGCCTGAAGTGATCCACCCACCTCAGCCTCCAAAAGTGATAAGAATACAGGCGTGAGCCACTGTGTCTGGCCTCTTTTTATAGTCTTTGATTTGTAATCTATTTTATCTGATATAAGTATAGCTACTTCTGCTCTTTTTTGGTTTCCACTTGCATGGAATATCTTTGTCCATCCCTTCACTTTCAGTTTATGTGTGTCTTTATAGGTGAAGTGGTTTTCTTGTATGCAGCACATAATTAGATCTTGTTTCTTAATCCATTTAGCCAATCTATGTCTTTTAATTGGAGAATTCAGTCCATTTACATTCAGTGTTATTGTTGATAACTAAGGTCTTATTACTGCCATATTATTGCTTATTCTCTGGTTATTTTGTAACTCCTCTCTTCCTTTCTTTTTTCTTCTTATTTTCGTTTTTGGTTAAGTGATTTCTCTGGTAGTATGTTTTGACTAGTTGCTTTTTATTTTTAGTGAATGTATTATAAGTTTTTGCAGTGGTTACCATGAGACTTACAAAAAACGTCTTCTGTATAACAAGTGATTTTAAAGAAATGACAACTTACTTTATATCACAAAGAATAGAAAATAAACAAAAAAACTTTAAAAATTCTCCACTTTTAACTCCATCCTCAACCTACATTTTGACTTTTTGTTGTCTCAATTTACTTATTTTTACATTACCTATCTCTAAGCAAGTTACTGTATTATTGTGTTTGACAGATTTGCCTTTTAGGCTTCATACTAGAGTTATAAGTGGACTATAAACCACAATTACAGTATTTTTCTGGGTTTGTCTATGTATTTAATTTTACCAGTGGGTTTTATACCTTCAAATGTTTTCTTTTGCACATTGTCGGAAGAGCTCCTTTTAGCATTTCTTGTAAGACAAGTCCAGTAGTGGTAAATTCTTACAGCTTTTGTTTTTTGGGGAAAGACTTTATCTCTCCATATTTTAAGGATAGCTTTGCTGGATACAGTATATATAGTATTCTTGGGTGGCAGCTGTTTTATTTCAGCACTTTGAAAATGTTGTCCCACTCCCTCCTGTCCTGTAAGGTTTTCTATTGAGAAGTCGATTCTTGCCAGATTAATTGGAGCTTCTTTATATGTTGTTTCTTTTCTCTTGCTGCTTTGGGATCCTCTCTTTGTCCCTGACCTTTGGGAGTTTAATTATTATATGCCTTGGGGTAGTCTTAGTTGGATCAAATCTGTTCACTGTTACCTGGCCTTTAGGTACATGGATATTTACATATTTTCTCAAGTTTTGGAAAGTTTTCTGGTATTATTTCTTTGAATAAGCTTTCTAACCCTTGCTCTTGCTCAGCTCCCTCCTGAACCCCAATAATTCTTAGATTTGTTCTTTCGAGGTAAATTTCTATATCTTCTAGGTGATCTTTATTCCTTTTCATTCTCTTGTCCACTATGTGTATTTTCAAATAGGCTGTTTTCAAGCTCACTGATTCTTTCCTCTGCTTGATTCATTCTGCTGCTGAGAACATCTAATGAATTTTTCAGTTCAGTAAATATATTTCTAAATTCCAAGATTTCTGGGTTTTTTTTTTTTTTTTTTGTTTTCCTTTTTAACCTCTGTTAAATGTCTTGGATAAATTTCTGAAAAGCTTTTTTTGTGTTATCTTGGAGATCACTGAGTTTCCTTAAAACTGCCATTTTGAATTCTTGGTCAGAGAACTCACATATTTCTTGCTTTGTGCAGTTGGGGAAGTCATGGTTCCATTTGATGTTGTTTCTTACAGATGAACATCTATATATTTGCCTTAAAGGATTAGTTATTTCTTCCAGTCTTCTCTGTGTGGCTTGTTTAGGTTTTTACTGGATATCTTTGCTTAGACTTTCTTTGTAATTTACCTGTTAAATTTCTCTCTCTCTCTTTTTTTTTTCTACTAGGTCACTGCCTCCTTTTTGGCACTAGATGGCCTTAAGCCCAGGTTTGCTTCAGTTCTAGAAAACTATCAGTACCAAAGGGGATATCCTGGTTGTGTGGGAAGGCTGGCTAGGGTTTGTGCCCAGGGAACCTGTGGAATGTACCTCCTACAGTGCAGTGCTGCTGGACAGCCAATTTGATTTGACATCTCCTTTGGCTGAGTTAACAGCGCAGAGTTTCCAGGGCTGGGAATGGTAGTTCTATCCCTGACCCTTTCTCTCTGGCTGTCCTTAGAGATATTTCTACCTTCAGGCACTCACAATGCTTCCCATGGGTTGAGGCAGAGACAGGTCTCCTGCCAAGGAACCCATGATGGTGGGTAATACTGGTTGTCCACCTCGAACTCACTTTTTCCAGTGTAGAAACTCTAAGTTGGGGAGAAATTTCCCACGCACTTGGTGCTGGACAAATTGAGGGGTATTATGGATATGGAAGTCCAATTTTCTTACCATCTGCTCAGAGTTTTTTCACTTCTCTGTGGCCTTGTATACTGTCTCATCCTCATATTTGATTTCTGGGATATTCCCTGTAATAATTTTGGCACTATTATTTATTTATTTATTTATTTTTGTGGGTGGTAGTGAAGCCAGCTTGTTTTATGCAGCCATTTTGGAACCAGAAACCTGGGAGTGAGGTGCTACTGACTTCTAGTGGGTCACATGACAAACAACAAAGAATCATCCAGTTTAAAAGGTCAATCAGTAGTGCCAAGGTTGAGAAATCCTAATCTAATCTTTTAAGGTTTGGTGAAATTCACCTGAAAAACTGAGTCTGGTATTTCATGAAGAGTATGTGTGTATACAGTGAAGGAGGAGAGAGAGAGGTAAGGAAGAAAAGATGCAAATATATATTTGTTTACATTTCAATTTTTCCTAGATCACATTTTTCTTATCTCTTTTTTCAGCCTATTTAGCAATTTGTCATAGAAAATTGCCCATTTCACCTAAATTTTCAAATTTATTGGTATAAAGTCTTATATACTATTCTCTCAGGACTTTTTTTTTTTTTGAGACAGAGTCTCACTCTGTTGCCCGAGCTAGAGTGAGTGCCGTGGCGTCAGTCTAGCTCACAGCAACCTCAAACTCCTGGGCTTAAGCGATCCTACTGCCTCAGCCTCCCGAGTAGCTGGGACTACAGGCATGTGCCACCATGCCCGGCTAATTTTTTTTTTGTATATATATATTTTAGTTGTCCATATAATTTCTTTCTATTTTTAGTAGAGACGGGGTCTCGCTCTTGCTCAGGCTGGTCTCGAACTCCTGACCTTGAGCGATCCACCCGCCTCGGCCTCCCAGAGTGCTAGGATTACAGGCGTGAGCCACTGCGCCCGGCCTATTCTCTCAGGACTTTAAAAAAAGTTCTTCCACATGTATAGTGATACACACTTTCCCCCCATTTTTATCTTTACTTTTGGGGGGAAGTTATTCTTTATACTTTCTGAAATTTTATTTTATTGGTGTTTAAAAACTATTAAGTTTTGGTTATATTCACCAACTCAATCTTTTTATTTTATTAATTTCTGATATTCTCTTTATTTACCTGTACTTTCTTATATTTATTATTTTGTTCTTTTCACATTTTTTGAGATGAAATTCAGCTAATTTGTTTCCAATCTTTCTTATTTTCTAATACATTTGTTTTTAAATATAAATTTTCCTCTGAGGGCCACTCTGGGTTTGGGATTATTAACAGGTTTTCTATTACATTTATAAACAAGTATTTTATTAAATAGTTTGTAAATAATATTTCAAAAATAATTTGAAAGTGTGTGAATTTTTTTCCTCAGCAAACTAGATTTTTTGGGGGGAAGAGCTATCTTTTTTTGACTTGTGTTTTTTTATATTATGGTAAGTGAAAATAGCAACTTTTTAGAATTGGTTGAAATATACTTTTTATTTTACTAAATGGTAAATTATGGTGAATATTGCAAATGAAAATTTAATTGCATTCTGTGTGTGTTGGGCACAATGCTTGCTAATTGTGTTATTCAGGTCTCATACATCCTTACTTATTTTTCACCTACTTGATTTACCCCTGTGGCACAAACTGCCAGTTGCCTATCGTATCCAAAATCTACTTTCTCCTTGTGTTCTGCTTTAAAAAACAAACAAACAAAATCTCTATATTTTTCGACCTCTCCTATAGATAGAGGTAGCCATGTGACTAACTTCTGGCCAATGAAACAATATAATAAATGTTTTATGGATCTTCCAAGAAAGATCCTTTAAAATGGGGCTGATTCAACTACCCCTTCTCTCCTTTTCTTTCCTGCCTAAAAGACAGATATGATGGCAAACTTAGTGGTTATCTTCTGACCATGAGGTAACCTGGAGGTAAAAGCTTAGCTTGAAGCACAGCAGGAAAAGAAAGCATAGATGAAGGCTGTGAAATAATGACATTGTTGAGATGGTGCTGTCAGCCCTGAATCTGAATCACCTACTTTAGAATTTCATGGCAAGCAAGAGAAAAGTAAATGTTTACCTTGTTTAAGATGCCATTGTTGCCTTAGTTTGGTTTTGTATTGTTTCATATGTAGCCAAACTCAACCCTTAAACTCACAATCAGTACCTTTTAAAGAGAGCTGTATTAAAGCCTCCTGCTTTAACTGTGGATTCAACCATTTCTTTGGAATCTGTCAGGTTTTGCTTTATATATTTTGAAACTGTATGTTTTTGTGCATCATGGTTTTTATGATTTCTTGGTGAATTGTTCTTTCTAAAAATATGAAATATACTTACCCTGTTAATGCTTTTCATCTTGAACTCTATTTTATATGACATTGTTACATCTGTTTTGTTTGTTTGCATATGCCAGATATATATTTTCCATCCTTTAATTTTCAGCCTTTGTTTGTCAACTTGTTTCAGCTGTTCTAATAGTATATAGCTGTATTTTGTTTACATATTCCATAGAAATTACATCTATCTTTTAATGGGGGTTTAATCCAGTCACATTTTTATGATTACTAATTTGTTCAGAACTATTAATATTTCTGGCATCTTATTTGTTTTCTATTTACAATGCTTTCTGGCTGATTCATTTTTACTCCCATGCCTGTCTTTTGTTAGACTAATCAATTTTGCTTTGCTTTACCTTTTTTCTTCTACTGTTTTAAAACTTACACATTCCATTTCTCTTCTGGTGGTTACCTTTAATATTTAACATACATGCATAAATTTACATTTTTTCCAACATTATATGGAGTTAATCAGCATTCATATCTTCTCCTTACCTTCATCCCCAAACAAAAAAAAAAAAGAACTTTAGTAAACTTTCATTTTCCTCATTTATCTTTCCACCCTCATACCGTATTGATATCACCTGGAATTATAGCACCAGATTTTTTAATTTTTATAATTAATACATATTTAAACTTAACAAGTTTCACTAATTACTTTGGTCACCACTATCCTATATCTGTATATATTAACTATGAATTAATGGAAGAACAATTATGTTTTTCATCGAGGATTTCCCTCTGGACTATTTTTAGGAAGAATGGGGGAAGATAAAGATGTGTGACATCAGCAGTTAGCTTTCTGGGTTGTACATTCCTTTTTCTTCATGGGCATCAAGAACCACCCAAGGTATCTGCCTGTCTCTCTCACCAAAGCTCCCATACTCACTGCTTCCACCGAGAAATAGTCATTCCATTGCTGATGCCTTGCCAAGGGCACAGTGGATATGGGATGAACAGGGGTTAACTAAACTAACTCCTACTGAGGTAACTCAACCAATTACCCTATACATTGTCCCCACGGATTTATCCTGTGGAACAAATAGTATTCTCCTGCACATGTCCCAGGCTACAATTTCCCTATTCAATTTGATCCTGTTTTCCTATTTCAGAGGTTTCTCACAGTTTTTGGTCTACTAAGTATAGGTCTTGGCATTTTTAAATATCTTTTTTAGTTTTTAGGGGCAAGAGAGCAGGTTACAGTATTTGTGCAGAATGTCATATTGAAACTCTTTTAAATTTTTTAGACTTTATCCTTTTTAGAGATTATATTGATGGCTTATTTAACATATTTGTAACATACACACACACACGCACATACAGTGTCCTAACTGCAGTGCATTCATTAACTCATTTAATGCAAGCATTTAATTTATACTATTAAAAAAGAAATACCTACCTGTGTGTCATTTTCTTTTTGTCTGAAGTCGATAAAATCAAGCTTTGACTGCTTCACGGAACTTTCTTCTTTTTTATCTAGATTATTAAATAGTGCTACTTCAAATCAATTCCAGAGACAGAATCAAACATCATTTCCAACATTTAACCTAACCTCATAATTTAGAAAATCAAGGTCTACACAAATATTTAAGTTAAAATATGTAATTATGAAATTATTTTAAAACTCTTAATTCCTTATTATAGAATAGTTATTACAATAACTATGAATGTGAAATGACAAAATGGCCAACTGACAAAACTACATTTTTATAATGGGTGACCAAAGAAGACAGAGCAGTAATATCAATGACAGGGGAAAAAGAAACTAGCCAGTGTAGTTAATCTAACACAATATAGTTCATCTAATCTGGAGACCCATAAATGGACATAATTCAAATATCTCAGTGACCAAGTTACAGATACTATTAACACTAGTCTGCTACTTGCTTAAAACACACATATTGGTAATACAACTCCTCAGATGAAAAATATTTATATATAATTACTTATTCTCCCCTTACAGCTATGTAACCAGACCAGATATTTTGAAATATATTGTGTGAATGATTTCTTTCTCAAAGAGAAAAAAATTTAGGTATAGAAGAAATACTTTGTTTGCTCTCAGAAAGATTCAAAGTGGTACTTTCCTGAGTCTATAGGTCTCCAGTATTGCTTGTCCTTGGTTATACCAAATGATAAAATTGTTTTTCTATTTCTTCTTCTGTGTGTTTGCAAATAAAATGTAGTTTTTGAATAATAAACAGATACCGTACCTGTAACTCTTGGTTCTGAAGAATGCATCTTTATTGGTCTTACTAATTTCTGAGATTCATAAGGAAGAAATAATTGACTGCTTTGAGGGACTTTATTCAATACAAGTACATGTTCATCTTTATCAAAAATTCTAAAGAGAAGAATAAATAGCATTACACATAAGCTAAGTAAAAATTAATATATTTTAAAGCTAGAAGGTTTATTTAGATACTACATAGTTAAAACTCCACATTTTGCAGATAATTAAACTGAGTTCCAGAGACTTTAACAGACCTGCCCAATATTATTAAATTACTTGGTAGTAGTATCAGAGCAAAAACATACTTTTTCTGATTAAGTCTAGTGCTCTTCTCAATATACCACACTCTTATTTTTAAAACATAATCATTTTAACAGACTTTTTTAATGTTTCAAAAACATTTTAAACCAAAACTTCAACCACAAATAGCATGTTTTAGATTTCAGAATACTTTAAACTTTACAAAGATTTATTCAGAAACAAACCAACTAGCCAAGAATACAGAAATCATTTATGATTTAAAATCATAAATAGGCCTTCTAAGTTTTTTACTGGAAGAATAGTTTCATTGAATTTTACCTAAATCAAAGAAATAGAATAAATACTACCAAAATATATATTGTATAAAAAATGACTAAAAATTCACGTAAATTCCTCTCAATATACAGAATTTTATATTACAAAGTCATCAATAAAGCAAAATTCTGTACATTTACATATTTTTTCTCAATTAACTTTACTATAAAATTAAAGACACACTGCCATGGATGTGATATGTGGGAATGAGGGAATCAAGAAAATAACAAATCTAAGGAAGTAGGATCAGGGAAATTAACTTGGGAGAGGAGAGTGTTAAAAAACCAGGAAAAGGCCCATGGGGACTGAGGAAAGGAATTTAAGAAGAATGAGAAAGGGTATAGGTAAAGTTGATCAGACACAGCAATAATAATAAACTGTTTTTCTGCTGCACAATAATAGGTGATATCAATTTTTTTATGCCTCCACCACTGATGTCCATTTCATCACCATTAGAACATCACCAAAAAAGAAACAAAAGGAAATATGATGCCACAGATTTAATAGCATGCTTTGACTGATCTTCACTCTCTGTAGCAAAGAAGAACTAGTCAAGCTGATGACAGGGTAATAAAAAAAGTAAATACATTGCTGTTCCTACCATTGTTTCTTCTGTTTTACACCTACTGATAACCCATCATGGGAAATTAGATGAATTATACAACTGACAGGTTATAGAACAGCAGATGTGCTGCTGCTACCTTATTTCTCTCTACACATTGTCCTTGGACTTACTAAAAAGACAAGCTGATTGGAGTATTAGCTCATAATACTTAAATTAATATTTTTCATAAGAAATTAATAGAAAGTAGCCTGCACAAAAAATTATATAGATACTGTGTAAACATTACCGGCTTGGGATAGAATATAGAATCAAATGTTTAGATGCAGAATATCTGTTCACATTAAGGCCAATTTTAAAATTTACCTATACCTTTCTTTCAATTCTTTTCTCTTTTCTGTATTTTTGCTCTTTTCTTCCAGAGTTTCTGAAAGATTCTTAGTTTCATAAAGTCTTGCAATCTGCTAAATAGAAAAATGGGAAAGCAAAACAATTACCTGCAAAATAGTAAGAAACATACATTTTATCTCAACTAATGAATATGATTTTTTCCATATAATCACAAGATTTATATTTCTGGTAGTATTCACTACCTTTTATTGGGAGTTGATGAAACAGGGTCAAAATTAACAATAAATCAAGAACAAATCTGGAGGCATCACTCCACCAGACTTCCAACTATACTACAAGGCTACAATAACTAAAACATCATGGTATTGGTACAAAAATAGAGACATACACCAATGGAACAGAATAGAGAACCCACATATAAAACCATCTACCTACAGCCAACCAATCTTTGCAAAGCAGACAACAATGCACACTGGGGTGAAGAACCCCTATTCCATAAATGGTGCTGGGAAAATTGGATAGCCACATGCAGAAGAATGAAACAGGACCCTTATCTCTCACCACTCACAAAAATTAATTTAAGATGGATAAAAGACTTAAATATAAGGCATGAAACCATAAGAATTCTAGAAGAAAATATAGGGAAAACACTTCTAGATATCAGCCTAGGCAAAGAATTTATGACTAACACCCCAATGGCAATTACAGCAACAATAAAAATAAGTAAATGGGACTTGATTAAACTTAAAAGTTTCTCCACAGCCAAGGAAATAATCAACAAATTATCGACAACCTACAGAATGGGAGAAAATACTCACAAACTATTCATCTGATAAAGGGCTAATATCCAGACTCTAAAAGAACTCAAAACAAATCAGCAAGAACAAAACAACCCCATTAAAAAGTGGGCAAAAGACATGAACAGATGCTTCTCGAAAGAAGACAGACAAATGACCAAGAAACATATGAAAAAGTGCTCAATATCACTAATCATCAGGGAAATGCCAATTTAAACCACAATGAGATACCACCTTACTCCTTTTAGAATGGCTTTTATTAAAAAGTCCAAAAACAATAGATGCTGGTGTGATGTAGAGAGAAAGGAACTCTTATATACTGTTGGTGGGACTGCAAATTAGTACAACCTCTATGGAAAACAGTATGGAGATTTCTCAAAGAACTAAAAGTAGACCTACCATTCAATCTAGCAATCCCACTACTGGGTATATACTCAAAGGAAAAGAAGTCACTTTATCAAAAGGACATCTGCACTTGAATGTTTATTGCAGCACAATTCACAATTGCAAATATCTGTAATCAACACAAGTGCCCATCAATTCACACGAAGATTAACAAAATGTGGTATATGTATGCCATGGAGTACTACTCAGCCATAAAAACAGATGAATTTTGCAGCAATTTAGAAAGAATTAGAGACCATTATCCTAAGCTAAGTATCTCAAGAATGGAAAAACAAACACCACATGTACTGTCTAATACATTGGAACTGACCGATGGGCAAACATGTGCACAGAGGGAAGTAAAAGTCATTGGAAATCAAGCAGCAGGGAGGAGAGGAGGGGAAAAAAACCCTACCTAACAGGTATGATGAACATTATTTGGGTGATGGGCTCACTTATAGTCCTGACTCAAGCATTACAAAAGTGTTCCATGTAGCAAAAACATTTGTGCCCCCTTAATATTTAGAAATTTAAAAAAAGCAAAAACAATAAATCACAACCCTTTAATGTTCCCTTACAACTCTATTACCAAAGGTAGATTTCAATGAACTCCTGTCTTTTTAAACAAATACAGTCATAAGCAAAGTAGACATTGATTATTTCCATAGGGATATAGTTACCAAATATTTTAAAAGAAATGGCATCCACTTTCTTCTCATTACTAAAATTATATTGATATTATTTGGTAATGCATACCTATGAATGATAAATATACAATATTTAACAGAAATTTTTTTATATTTAGAAAATTAAGTATTATATTCAATTTTTTCTCAAAATTTGGAAGTGAAATTGATGGGTTCTCATATCCATGTAAATAAAAGCCACAATTCCAATAAATGACATAAAAATGTATTTAAGAAAATCTTTTTTTTCCCTGACATCTTTTTATTGTTATTATTTCAGCATATTATGGGGGTACATAAGTTTAGGTTATGTATATTGCCCTTGCACCCCCACCCCGAGTCAGAGCTTCAAACATGTCCATCCTCTAGATAGTGTCCATCGCGCTCATTATGCATGTATACACCCACCCCCTCCCTTCCCCCACATCTTTCTAACACCCGATTAATGCTATTTCTAAATGTGCTCTTAGGTGATGATCAGTGAAACCAATTTGATGGTGAGTACATGTGGCACTTATTTTTCCATTCTTGGGATACTTCACTTAGTAGAATGGGTTCCAACTCTACCCAGAAGAACATAAGAGATTCTATATCCCCATTATTTCTTATAGCTGAGTAATACTCCATGGTATACATATACCACATTTTATTAATCCACTCATGTATTGATGGGCACTTGGGTTGTTTCCACATCTTTGCAATTGTGAATTGTGCTGCTATAAACATTCGGGTACAGATGTCTTTTTTATAGAATGTCTTTCGTTCTTTTGGGTAGATGCCCAATAATGGGATTGCTGGATCAAATGGTAGGTCTACTTGTATCTGTTTAAGGTATCTCCATATTGCTTTCCATAGAGGTTGTACTAGTTTGCAGTCCCACCAGCAGTGTATGAGTGTTCCTGTCTCCACACCCACGCCAACATTTATTGTTATGGGACTTTTTAGCATATGTGCTGCCAAAGCAAGCACTGTCATAGGACTTTTTGATAAAGGCCATTCTCACTGGAGTTAAGTGATATCTCATTGTGGTTTTGATTTGCATTTCCCTGATGATTAGAGATGTTGAACATTTTTTCATATGTTTGTTGGCCATTCTTCTGTCTTAAGAAAATCTTAAAAGGGTAAACTAGTTCTAGCCTAGCTCTCTAAAGATTATAAACTATAGTCACAAATTTTTCAAGATTAAATTCTTTAAGCTTTTTACTGTCTTATTCCCTTTTTTTGAAAACACTGGTGTAGCTCTTTTAATACCTTTAAATTCCTGTTATTAAGCTACATCTTGTTCTTTCTTCATCTTCATTCCTCACACCTCAAAGAAAGCTAAACTATTCCCCCAAACTCAAAGTTGAATATATTCAATACTTAAAATACATTTTGGCTCCAAAGGTGCTCTAAGGAAAATAAATTGTCTCAAGCCTTTCCCCATATTTAGGCTTTCTTAAAAATAGCCTTAGACTATTTTAAGAAATAGTCTCCAAAGGTGCACTGACTTCTAAGACTGTCAACCAACATACCATTATACTTACAAATTAATACATAAATTGTAAATATACAACAAAATATATACCTGGTTTAAATAATTAATTTCTATTTCCTTTTCATCTACTTCTTTCTTCAATTCAGATGAACTTCTGGTAAAATTGCAAGCATGTTTAAGAATATCTTGTGTTTTACATCTCAGATTAACCCTTTTTATGTTAAGGAACTATGTCATGCAAGTATATTTTATATTTATAATACACTTATATCAGAAATAATTAATATTCTATAACATTATTTATATGTATGTTCCATATAAACAATAAGCAACATTAAAAACAGTATCTGAAAACAGAAGTAAGAATTATATAAACATTTGGAAGGCCAAGAAAGATAATTTATTATTTATCTATGCTATATATTGAGCTTAAAAATAACATTTCATCCAAAATATTTGTTAGGACTTTTTCTTTAAGTTAAATATTTTGTTTGTCTGTTTTACCCAAATTCATTATGTCATTTGGCATGACTATTAAAACATAATCGATTCAGGTCCAAATTTAATTTCTTATACTTTCATTATTTATTTGTTCCAAAGCCAACATTAAAAATCTACCCAATTTCCCTTTTCTTGCTCTGTAAGACTCATCAGTGCACCCTGCAGAAATCAGAAGAGAAGTAGATCTTCCCTCTGGACTTTCTGCCTGAACTGGATTTGTGACCAATTTCAAGTAAGGATTTTTCAGCTCTTAGTAAACATCCTTAATTGTTATTAGCTAATACAATTTCCTAAACTACTCTATAATCCATTTAGGAGACTAAACAAAAATATAATTGTGACATTGAACTAGAACTCCAGAGAAAATTTATCAAACTTTTCCTATTCTGCCTTAAAAATATATGATTTATATGCTACAACACAAAATTTCAGGGGTTTTAAGGCTATGTTGTTTTCAAAAGTTTCAGTTTAAAATGTTAGATATAGGTATTTAAATCTTAATCTTCAATTCTTCCTATTTCCATTGACCTCTTCCCATCTGTCATGCAGCCTTACATCTCATTCCATCCCACATCCAACTCTCGAAACCCTTGCTGTATTTTCAGCATCTACCAGCCTCTTTCACTTCCCACTGAGGAGTTAAAGCACAGATGGGCAGGAAATGAACAACTAAAAACAGAATAGGCTAAAAACAAAACATGGAGGGGGCAAGCCACAGAGGAATTAAAAGGATGGTTTAGGATGAAGCAGACAGGAAGCAAGGTAGAATGCAAGGATAAAGAAGACTTAGTACAAACAGTGGAGTTATAATCTGATAGGAGAGCATATGAAGGATTGTGGAGGTTGAAAGAGGATTAAAGTTTCAAGTTCATCATCAGGGAAGATCTCTCTAACAAACAGGTGAGACTTAGACCAATTAAGAATTACTTAAGCATCTATTACAGTGGTAGTGTATTAGAATTATTCGTTCACATGTCTGTCTTCCCTACTAAACTGTGCGTTCCTTATAAGAAAGCTCTGTATCTTCTTCAGTACCACCTGGAACAAGGTAGGTTCCCAATGATTTTCCACAGATAAATGAATAATTATGACTCACCTCCTTACTGCCTTCCAGTCTAACAAGTAATAATGAATTTAATTGGAACTACCTTTGGTAAGACAAAGCAAGTTGATATTTTCATTGGTTTGGTTCCTAAGATATGCCACTTTAAAGCCCCAGATACATATTCCATTTTATTCTCACTAAAATTGCTTGCTTCTGATCACATGCACATATATGAAAACTAGTCCCAGATGATCTTTAAAATGACCTCTAAAATCATTGAATTAAACACAAAAACAAATCCATGACTTTTGATCAGATTTAGATTTGTGATTCTGAGGGACACACAGTAACTATTAAAATACAAAAAGAATACTTATCTAATGAAAAATTTTAAGTAGAAATACTATTGTGGATACATGTGTAATGTCCATTCAGTAAGTGATGGAAAGGGAGCAGGCACTGAAAAACAAAGTCACAGATAGTTTAGACTGATTTATTATATTCTTTTCATTACAAAGATAATATAATTAAAACAGTATATAACAAAAAAGTTAGTACCTAGAAATTTCATAAAAATAGTTTCATCCATTTTTAGTTGCTCAGTACATGCCAACACTCTGTTTTGAATTTCTTCATGTTCTCTTTTCTTCTCATAATATTCACGTGAAAAGGGTGTTTCTGAGTATTTTAGTTGGTATTGCTTCAAAACATCTTTATACTGACATATATAACCATGATACATTTTTCTGTTAAAATTTAAAAAGATGATGTCTATATAACAAGAATAGATTTAAAGGATTTGTAAATATCACTTGTTAAAGTCTACTAAATTAAGCATAAAAAGCAAATCAAATATCTACTTATCTCTGCTTCCCTCAATATTGTTTGCCCTTCATACTTTCCTTAACTCCACCACACTTCTCAACTCTATTGTTTTCATTACCTGAGTTATTCACTCCTTAATCCTCTTCAATTTAACTCCCACTCCCACCATTTTTAATGACACTATTCTTATCAAGGTCACCAATGATCTAATTTGTCCAATTAAATGATCTTCCTTTAGTGCTCATCCTAGTGCACTGCAAACTGCAGACACTGGCGGAACCTGGTTCTTTTGATCACTTGCTCCTTAAATCTCTAACCTCCCAATGGCCTGAGTCTCTACTCTCCCCAGTTCAGCTACCTCTTTAACTAGGCCTTTTTCATTTCTTCCAATTTTCTTTAGCTAAAATTATTACATGAAGTCATGTTCTATGTGTTAGAACTCTGGGTTCATATTCATTCATGTATACCCCACAACTATTTCATGAAGAAAATTGTAGCACAGTTTGGAGGAACTCCTACAATCCAACCCCAGTCATAGTGAATGGTCATCTAGGCACAAGTCTTGAGTCAGACAGTTAATTCTTACATAAGGTGTTAACCCTTCCTTCTTTGAACTGTGCTTGATCTACAAGAGTCAATTAGTGTGGCCTATTGACCATATCTAATCCGCCAACTGTTTTTGTACAGCCCATGAAGTAAGGATGGTTTTTACATTTTTACTGACTGAAAAAAAATCAAAAGAAGAACATTCCATGATACACTAGTATTGTATGAAATTCAAACATCAGTGTCCATAAATAAAGTTTTATTGGCTCATAGCTCATTCATTTACATATTGTCTGAAGTTCTCTTGTGCCATAGGGCAGAGTTGAGTAGTTACAATAGACTGCCCACAATACAATGGCCCACAAAAGTTAAAATATTTACTATCTGATCCTGTATTAAAAAAGGTTTTCCAGTCCTGATCTACAACATTGTAAATGTTCAATCCAGTTCTTTATGGAAAATATATTCTTAAATCCTTTTTTTTGTCCAATTCTTATCAATGCTTAGTTTCAAGAAATAATATTCATGGCCGGGCGCGGTGGCTCACGCCTGTAATCCTAGCTCTCTGGGAGGCCGAGGTGGGCGGATCGTTTGAGCTCAGGAGTTCGAGACCAGCCTGAGCAAGAGCGAGACCCCATCTCTACTAAAAATAGAAAGAATTATATGGACAGCTAAAAATATATATAGAAAAAATTAGCCGGGCATGGTGGTGCATGCCTGTAGTCCCAGCTACTCGGGAGGCTGAGACAGGAGGATCGCTTGAGCCCAGGAGTTTGAGGTTGCTGTGAGCTAGGCTGATGCCACGGCACTCACTCTAGCCCGGGCAACAGAGTGAGACTCTGTCTCAAAAAAAAAAAAAAAAAAAAAAGAAATAATATTCATAATAAATGTTTTTAAATATATGGTCCTTACATTCCTCAAGATTTTCTTATTTTTTGGATCAAGTCAAACTATCTGAAGGAATTTCTTAAAAGGTACTATAATGATTATCTCATTTTAACAGATGAGAAAAGAAGAGCAAGTATTCATAAACTGCTTGTATGAGAAGAAAACTAAAGATAACAGCCTTGTGCTGGTCAGCAAGTCTGAATCTTAAGAAAATATTAATTTTGTAATATTGCTAAACTCTGTCCTCTTTAGCAAGATAAAGCAGTTGAGCCACAAACAAGCTTTCTATTCCCCTAAATGCATATTTGCTAATTAAGACTCCAGTTTATTATGTAATAACTTGGTAAAATGGCCCAGGGAGGAGAGAAATACCTATAAGAAAACTAAGCCTGGGCCATGAGTTTTAGATGAGATCAGCGAACCACATCCATCATGTTCCTACTGTATATTCATGCCTACTCTTCTAACATATTCCATGCAGAAACTTTGGTAGAGCCCAGCATAGCCAAGGCATCATTCAGGAACAGCCATTATCATCTCATCTGTTGCCAGATATATTATTCTTCATGAATGCCTGGGTCAGGGATGGGAGATTAAGAGAAAGAAGGAGCTGGTGCCTCTATTTCCTCCATTACCACATAATATCAATAAATGGATTCTTTTCTTTTTATAAATGCCTAGTATTGAATCAAATTCAATTAACCTATGTGGCTAGTTTAAGAAAGAAATAGTTGTTTTCACTTTCATAGCTTTGGTTAGCTCAAAGAAGTCATCTACAACAAACACTACCAGAGAGGTACATATTTGGACTGGTTTCCTTTAACTTCTCAATCATTTTTAAGAATTAATGTTTTATGGCCATGATTTATATTGAGAGATGTTATAAGAAGCAGTTTATATACATTGGGTTTTGGGGGGGAGGGTCACAAAAAGATACTGACTACCACATTGCACAATTTCCCTTTTATGAGGACCCAGGGGAGAAATTTCTCTCAGGCCTCAGGAAAAACATCTACTTATTCCAAGCAATTGAACTGTTTTTAAACAAACACTTTGAATCTCAAACTGATAATATTTCTACAATGCCTTGATTACCAGGAATTTCAAAGCTTAATTTGTGTCTATATCTAACAAGTGTGCAGGACCACATAGTATGAATTTCTAACTTGACCAAAGCTTTCATCTTCCTATATGATCCTTACTTCCCTGTAGTCTTGATGTTTAATCTAGTTTTTTAACACTATGGTATTATTTATACAAATCATCTCAAATCCTTTTTGAAATGAAGCAGGGTCTATAAACAATAACATAACAGTCTCCTTCAAGGATTCTACCCTCTGCCTACTTTTTGAATGACAGTGCACTCTAACTTTCTCCTCTTTTTTGCTCCATATATTTCCCTGAGCATTCTCATCTATTTCCATGATTTCAAATGCCATGAAGTCCAAATCTATAACTTTAGTTTCTACCTTCTCTGAAGACTCATCTTTGAATATAATGGGCATTGCATTCTAAATTTTACACGCTTTTAATTAAAATATAAAAATAGACACTGCTCTCATTGAATTATGTTAAAAATAAAAACATTTCAGCTGGGCATGGTGGCTCACTCCTATAATCCTAGCACTCTGGGAGACCGAGGTGGGAGGATTGCTTGAGGTCAGGAGTTTGTGACCAGCCTAAGTAAGAGCGAGATCCCATCTCTACTAAAAATTGAAAAAAAAATTAGCCCGTTGTGGTGGCGTGTGCCTGTAGTCTCAGCTACTCAGGAGGCTGAGGCAGTAGGACTGCTTGAGCCCAGAAGTTCGAGGTTGCAGTAAGCTATGACAATGCCACTGCCCTCTAGCCTGGGTGATAGAGAGAGTCTCTGTCTCAAAAAAATTAAAAAATTTTAAAAATTTCAATTTTTTAAATTAGGTGAAATTCTAATGCTACGTATGTGTTCAAAGTCTCTTGCCTTGTTTCCTTATATTCAGTACTTACACTTAATCTCCAAGACAATGTGCTTATACACATAATAAAATAAATTCACATAAGTATTGGTGTTTCTACATTAGAATATAGCCACCTCACTAAATAAGCAGCCTAAAAAACAGAAGTTCGACATAAAGTACCCTTCAAAAATCAACACCCTAAATTTTTCATAAACAGGTAACCATTATCCCAGGGTTTGCCTATAACAGTTCAGTCATAAAGATCATTAATTGAAGGATTCTGCTATAATAACTGGTATTGAGAAATAATTTATATCTAAAGCCTTATCTAAACATATCCAGGGTTAGACAGAGCTTTACAACAAATTGGCAGACCTCTAACTGTACCCAGGCAGATACAAAATACTACATTTACTTTAAAAAATTCCCTCAAAGTACAAAATTTCTACATATTTCAATTAAGATTCTTATAAAGCATGTTGTGGTAATATTACTTATAGAATTGATAAGTTTAAATTAATATATGTACTGTACTTGTCTTTTTCAATAGTTTCTTGATAAACAGTAAATTGGTCCTGCATATAATCTTCATGCTTATGAAAAACATCACATGTTGGCTTCCAGCTATAAAAAAAGTTGTATTTGTAATTAGCATCTCGGAATGATAAACAAATTGACAGAGATAATAAAAAATGAATGTAATCATTTAAAGAGAAGAGAAGCTTTCCCTTCCTAGAGAAAACAAGTTTATATTAGGAAAAGTATTCCCATCTCCCATCACCACCACCACCTCCATTCATGTACTCATATGCTCTAATATCAATATTCATGAATTTTTACATCAAGCCTGTTGGTAAACCATGACTAGGGAAGGAACAAACATGGCATGGCTGGATTATGTATTGCTATGACATTCCCATTATATACTCTGTATTACTCCAACATCAGCCTTTCTTTCTCATCATATTTGTAAGATCTTGGCCAAAAAATTCTTTTGCAATAAGCATTCAAAGAGCTAGGATAAGAGCTAAAGAGAGGCTTTTTTTCTCCTTGGATACTTAGAAATATAGGTATTACACCATTCTGAGCTAGAAAGAAAGAAACTAGGCCAAAATGAATTATAAAATCAGACAGTAAGAATAAAATGAATATTCATCTTCTACATGTTTTATCAGATAACCAGAAAAGGTATTATCAATATAAAAAATATAAAATAAGTATATATCATAACAGCTTCCATTCTAAGTATTGTTTGAATATTTTTTCTTTTTTCTAATCTTTTTTTATTTTTTCAGATTCAAAAAGTATACATGCCTACTTTGGAAGCATAGAAAAGTATATGTAAGAAAATAACTATCATCTACATTCTCAACATTGAATAATAACTATTATTTTAATAAATTGTTTCCAGATCTTACTACAATTATTTATTTTAACATCATTGAGATCATCTTCACATGTAACAATGTATACTCCTTTATTTCTTACTGAACAGAACTTGCAGTTAAATATTAGCCTGAATTTCTGATCATTTTCTTAGAAAATATTCTCAAAAATGGAATTAGAAAGTCAAAGGTTATACATACCTATATTCTCAGTATTTAAAAATCCCATTAAAAATATATGCTCACTGAGAAGATGTTTGCTATAAGCATTTAGATGTACATCCTTCTAGACTTTTTCTAATTATATAAATATACAATTACTAAATTGGGTTCATACTATGAATATTGTTTTACAATCTTCTTTGTTCAATTTGTAATATACTGTTAACATCTTTCTCTTTTTTTTATACATAGGATTTTATTTTTCACTGCTATAACAATTTCATTATAGATCAAGGGAGAAAAAGAAAAAAAGGATAAAACCACCACACTGAGTAAAATTACTAAAGCTTTTCTACTTTTTAACAGGAACATCTTTCCATGTCAGTAAATTCACACCTACATCATAATTTTATTGACTGCCTAGTGTTCATTCATATGGATATACCAAAATTCATTTAACCAATTCCATAATGTTGAACATTATGGAAGAGTTGCTTCCAATATTTTCCTATCATAAAAAAAGGTTGAACTGGAACTCAAACAACTCAAAAGCCAAAAACCCAAATAACCCAATTAAAAAATGGGCAAAGGATCTGAAAAGACATTTCTCAAAAGAGATACAAATGGCCAAAAGATATAACAAAAAATGTTCAATATCTCTAATCATCAGGGAAATTCAAACTCAAACCAAAATGAGGTATCACCTTATACCTGTTAGAATGGCTATTATCAAAAAGATGAATAATAACAAGTATTGGTGAGGATGTGGAGGAAAGGGAACTCTTAAATACTATTTGTGGGAATGTAGATTAATACAGCCATTTTGGAAAGTATTATGGAGGTTCCTCAAAAAGCTAAAAATAGGATTACCATATGATCAAGCCATCCCACTTCTTTTCAATTCCAAAGGAACTGAAATCAGTATATCAAAGAGATATCTGCATTCCCATGTTCATTTCAGCATTATTCACAATAGCCAAGAAATGGAAGCAACCTAAGTGTCCATCAACAGATGAATGGATATAGAAAATGTGGTACATACACATAATGAAATACTATACAGCCTTAAAAAATGAAGGAAATTCCATCATTTGAGACAACATGGATGGAACTGTAGGACATTATGCTAAGTAAAATAAACCAGGTGCAGAAAGACAAATACTGTTATGATCTCACTTACATGTGGAATCTAAAGACATTGATCTAATAGAAACAGAGAATAAAAAAGTGGTTACTAGATTCTGGGGATGGGTGGGGGGACAGACAGGAAAAAGTAAGATGTTAATAAAAGGGTACAAAGTTTCAGTCGGAATGAAGTAATAAGCTTTAGTGGTCTATTGAACTGCATGTTGACCACAATTAATAATAATGTGTTATATGTTTCAAAAGTACTAAAAGAATAGCTTTTTAATGTTCTCACCACAAAAAGATGGAAAGTTGGTTAAGTGATAGATATGTTAATTAGCTCAACTGAGTCTTTCCACAATGTATACATAGATCAAAACATCATACTGGAACCCATAAAAATAAAAAATTACTATTTGTCAATTAAGAATAAATTTTTAAAATATTGTGCTAGGGAAAGAAAGGTTGAAACTTTGTACAACAAGGTTGTACCTTCTTTCATCTTTGAGAGAATTACTAATTATTTCCTTATGAAAAATTCTCAGGAATGGAACTATATCATCAAAAGTCATGCTTAATTTTTAAAGCCTTTTAAAAACGTGTATGTCATCCAAGAGATTTATCCCAGTATACACTCCTACAGTGTATGAGAGAGTTGATTTTCTTATTTGATGGCCAAAAGTAGGTGTAACTTTTCTTTAAATCTCTGCAAAACTTAAAGGCAAAAAAATAGCACTTAATTATTGTCTTAATTTAGATATTATTATTAGTATGATTGAGCATTTGTTCACCGGTTTTTTAGACTTATGTATTTCTTCATTTTGGTATGTACCTGTTTACCTTCTTTGCTCATTTTTTTATTGGAGCTTTTTCTTTTTCTTATTAATTTCCACAAGTACTTTATATTTTTTAAAAATCAACATTTATTTGACTTTTTTCTAGTTTATTCTTTTGTCCTTCGTATCATTATGGGCTTTTTTTCTTTTTAATTTGTATGTAGTCATATTTATCCATCAATTACTATGTGGTTTCTGATTTTGGTGACATACTTAGAAAGGCCTTCCTTTCTCAAAGATTACATAGTCACCTATATTTTTCTAGTGCTTTAATGTATTCATATTTCACATTTAAGTCTCTTAACCAGCATGTTGAAATCATGAACCAGAGGCATTCATGAATTTAAACATTAAAGGTAATAGATCCTACTAACTCTCCTCGGACCACAGCAGAGATTAAGCTTGTACAAAGTACAGTTTATTTATGACAGGGTAGGTTCTAAGGGGAAACTACCAGTACTTTTCCAGCACCCAATGCAGCTAATTAAGGAAAACTGCTGGTAAAACCTACTACAATAAAACATAAACCAAAATAAAAGTTCAACAGTATATAATTTTTTGTTGATCAGATTGCCCAAATATTTAAACTTTGATAATTCCAGTGTTGGCAAGGTTATGAGACAATAGAAACTTTCTTACATTTTTAATAATTCATTTTCTATTTATAAAAGTAATATTCTTTATAATAATCAATGTGTTATTGTATAAAGAAAAAAATTTTTCCTCATACATTGTTGATGGGAGTATAAATTAGTATAACCTTTTTAGAGAGCAGTTTGGTATTATCTATTATCTATCAAATGTTTTAATGTACATAGTCTTTAATCTAGCAATTTTACTTCTAGGGGTCTATTCTAGAGCAATACATATCTATATATGTGGAAGGATATCTGTATATGTTGTTTATAATAGGGAAAAAATGGAAACAATCTAAATGTCCATTAATAGGAGAATGGTTAAATAACTTAAGATAATCCATGAATACTATAAAATGCTATGGAGCTGGTAAAAAGAATGAAATCTATACATAATTACATGTATAGTACAATTTATATCACATATTTTTAAATTTAAAAAACAAGTTGCAGAATGGTATGATCTCATTTTTATGAAAAAGAAAGATTGCTATATTGAGGATGTGTGTGTGTGTAATAATGATGTCGAATATTCAAGGTCTAAAAGGATACAACTGTTAAGAGTGATTATCTATGTGGAACAGGACAAGGCAGGGGATTTGAACTCCAGGCAAGGAGAAACTTTTTATATCATACATGTATATATTATTTGAATTTTTATATTAGCTATATGTTACTTTTATAATTTCTTAAAACCAGTGGGGAAAAAGTAATGGAAAAAGCCAGAAAGGCTTAGTAAAATTTTTGGATAACAAAATATTTCAAAACAAATATGATTCTAAGTATGGTACTTAATACAAAGACAATGGTCCACATAAAATTAAGTACAGAAAACCAAAATTTTTAATAAGTCTTTGTAATATACAATAAAGTTCTATTCACATCTTTGTTTCAAAATGTTTACCTTATACCAGATTTAACTACTAGAATCCAGAACTCGAAGTCTTGTTGAAAGAATTCTTAAAATATCAAATACTTTTATTCTGAAAAATTTTAGGCTGTACTCCCCTACACAAAAATAAGATCTTGAAAATTCAAAGATGGAAATTATTTCTAATTTATCTAATAGAAATTTTATACACAGAGCTTAGATTATTCATAATTCTGTATTTAGACTAATTGGAATTGAATTAGTGAGATACTGAATTAGTGAGATATTACAGCCCTTACTTCTATTTTTCTTTTGGACCTCTTCTGATCCCTTTCCAGGGTGGCATGTAACAAGGCAATTTAAGACTTGATTCATTATTTTGTTAACATAGAATACTACTTTAAAGCAACAGCATCTTCAACTATAATCTCAGAAACTCTGAATAAAATAATCTAATGACAATTATTGAAAGTTCATTTCTTTCAAATACTCACTTACTACAGCTGTCTTTGATCTCCTCACTATGTTTATAGTAATGACCAATTTCCTCATCTGTTGTATTTATAGTTTCATGTATCTTACAAATAGTTACTCTGGTTTCTTTAATATCTTCACAGCATTCTAGAAAGAGGAAATGTTTATTTTCTTAAGGTAGAAATCATAAATTTAAAATAAACAAATACACTAGAAAAAAGGGGTATAGCAACTTACCTAAAAAGAGAAGAGCCAGAGAACAGAGAGGAAACGAGGCTTGAGATGGATAGAGCCCTATACTAAAAAGCAGAGAACCAGGGCCAGGCCCACTCCTAGCCACAGAAGCTAAGGATTTGTGTTTGGGATTGAAGAGAAATAACTGTTCCCTGTATCTCACCTTTAACATAAGAGGGCTAGATTATGTGACATCTTATGATGCTAGGAATCATGTAAATATTTACCCATTTATGACACTACCATAAAACTTCTGTTTTTGACAAATGTGACATTTCTGTTCATCAATTCCATGTCAATTTATTATTAACTACACCTTCGACTCACTTGTTACTAGTGATTAAATACAAGATAAAAAATGAAATTATATAATTTCTTCAAAGATTACAATAAATTCTTAATGCCCTGTATTCTTTTTTGATTGCAGGAAAGATAACCAAACTCTATCTTTACAGAACTATTAAGAAATTAATAGCTCTATTTTTTACAGTTTTTGTGTAGGATCTTATAATACTATACGGTATTTGTCTAATTTGATTTGCCATTTCTCTCATAATATTATTTTTCAGAATTATTATTCCTGAAAATGTGGCATCTATCAGTCGTTAGCCCTGATTTTTGGTAATTTCTATAAAGATTTAAAAATTTTTACTCAAATATTTGAAACAACATATGATTTGAGAAAAATAGCATCTTTTCAACTGCACTTAAGGGGTCATTTCTGCTTAAAGCAAAATTCTTCACAAAATAATTAAATGCTGAATATAGAAATTTATTATCAAAAAAACTATAGTTAAGTCACAACTGTTTTACCTACCTCATTATTAGTCCCTAGAGAGAAATGGCACAACATTTATAATGCCGACTGTAAGTTGCCCTAAACAGGACAATTGTATATTATCTTATATTCCCAAAAAAAACCCCCAAAAGACTAAAATATCTTTATGATGTAAAACTACTTACTATTAATTCTTTGAATAATATCTTCTTTGGTCCTTATATCTTGCTCATACTGGAAAACTAAAATAAACAATGCTTTTGTGATTTCAATTCATTTTTAAAATGTCAAATGATAATACAAAGTTACTTATTTCTTTATTTTCATTCTATACCTACCAAATTCTAGCAAAAGTCTGTCCAAACTGACAAATAGGCTGTCACTCATGTTGGCTACTATGTCAAAAGAAAAAAAATTATAAGATTTTTCTGAAGTCATACACAAAACGGCAAATATTCTGTAACAACCTTTTAAATATAGCATTCTTCACAGAAAAATACGGATAGAGCAAGAATGGGGGAGGAGAGGGGCCCTTTCAGCACATAGCTGCACTCCTAGCCCAGCCTAACAGGCACGGAATAAACAGTTGTCGCGCGCCATGGCATGGCTGAAACTTCAGGGAAGAGGGGCGCCTGCATAATTGTTTATACGTGGTATTGCAATAAGTGAATCTTCTGGGGTCTACGACTCCCAGATTTCTTCAAAGCATCGCCCTTTGAAATAAATCTCTGAATATGTCCCTTCTTGGCGTGTGCACTACTACAAGTAGTAAGAGTCCTAAAGAAAGTCGTTCCCCAACAGCAAGGTAAAACCTAAAGAAACAGTGCAATTTTAAATTTACGAATTCTCCACCAAGAATCTAAAAAGTGGAAGTTTCCACAGGACAAAATACGCCTGAGGCAGAGTTCGTATCTGCCATTCCCCTGAGATCCGAGGAGCCCTTGCCCGCGCGTTTGGCAGAGGGAAATTCGCTCGCCGAGGACCAGCCGTCCGCCCTGCCTACCCGCTCCCCCTCGGCCGAGGCCGCCCGCACGCGCGCGGCTCGCCTCAGTCCGCAACACTCCTCCCCGCGGCCGTGCCCGCAGCTCCAGGGCCGGATCCCAACCCGCGGGATGAGGCGAGAGAGGCCCCCAGAACGCAGCCGCGATGGTTCTGAGGGACAGGGCCCGCCAGCGTCGCCCTCACAAGCACACACACCCTCCCTCAGAGCCGCCTGACGAGGGAAGAAACTGCCACACACAGCTCCCTTTCCCACCCACCTAAACGGCCCCTCTGGATTCGAACTTCCACACCCTCCCTGCCTGGGGTCCCAAAGGCCACTCAAGGTCCCAGGCGCAGGCGACCCGACAGCAGATCCTGACGCCAATCGGCCAGAGACCCCGCCCGGCTGCGCTCAGCTCCACCCCCACACCCCTGGCGCCAGCCCCGAGAGACCCCGCAGAGCACGCAGCCGGAGCGACGGGTCGTGCGGAAGAGCGAGATCGCGCCCTCGGCGAGAGCAGCGGTGCGCGGCTATCGCTCCTTAGCCCGGTCGGAGCGTGGACCAAGCCCCCTCAACCAGGAATGGGTGCGGCAGGCAGAGAGAGGGCCCTAAAAGAAGGGACCTGTCACCGACTCTTCCACTGCCTTGAAGACGAGTGGTTCTTTAAAAGTCTATTCATTCCTCTTGTAACATAACAGGTTTTAAAAATACTTTGGAGAACAGCAAGAAAATTGATATTCTAACGTGACAATAAAAACATTCAAATCAATAATAAAAATTGAATTTTGAATTCAGCATCTTTCAAAACATATTGAAAAGCATGCACCATTCCTAGACATTTTGATTAAACGAAAGTTTTGTTCAATTTCAAATAAAACACATTTTCTGTCAAAAATGCTGTCTTTAGATAATTTTGCTCTTAAACTTTGCGTATCCATGGTGAAATAAAGAGTGGAGACAAAATAATTTAAACAGTTCAGTCCCCTAGATTGCCTTAATCCTTCATATATTTCTGGTGGAAATGTTTTTAATTCTAAATTATCAAAATAATTGTCTCAAGTCACCACAACCTAAGTTGTTTCACAGATTATTAAAATGAAAAATTTCAGAAGTTTTTTTTATGCACTCAGATCAGATATGCATAACCAAGTTTATTATAATGTGCTAAAACGTTGCTCACTAGTTGGTACTAATAATATTCCTCAAAGCTAATGTAAGTTTCGATGATGTAAAATTTTAACAGATTCAGTTTATGTGCATGTGAAAAATCTTTTACTTATTTTCTCCAGTTTTATTGAAGTATAACTGACAAAGTTGTATATATTTATGGAATACATGATATTTTAGGGTATGTATACATTGTGAAATGATTGCTACAATTAATTTAATTTGTGTAACATATCCATCACCTCACATAGTGAATCATTTTCATGTGTGTTAACATTTAAGATCTACTCTTAGCAAATTTCAAGTACACAATACAATACTATTAACTATAGTCACCATACTGTACAATAGCTCTCCAAAACTTTTTCATCCTAAGTGAAACTTTGTACTCTTGGACCAACTTCTCCCCTCTCCCCCTCAGCCCCTGGCAACCACCATTCTACTCTCTATGAGTTTCACTTTTTTAGATTTCATACATTTAAGTGAGATCATGTAGTAGTTGTCTTTCTGTGCCTGATTTATTTCACTTAGCATAATATCCTTCAGATTCATCCCTATTGTCACATATGACAGGATTTCCTTCTTTTTCAAGGCTGGATAGCATAGCATTGCATATATATACCATATTTTCTTTATCCATTCATCCATTGATTAACATGTAGATTGATTCCATATCTTGGCTATCCTGAATAATGCTGCAATGAATGTAGGAATGCAAATATCTCTTCAGCTACTGATTTCACATTCTTTGGATATGCATTCCGAAATGGGATTGCTGGATCATGTGATACTTCTATTTTTAACTTTTTGAGAAATCTGCATACTGTTTTCCCTAACAGCTGTATCAGTTTACTTTCCCACAATGTAAAGTTTTATTTTATTTCCCCCCTCTTCACTCCCTCCCTCCAAGGAAATATAGTACTCCATTTGAAAAATTATAGAACTTTGACTCAGATAAACATTTATCATAAAAAATCATTTTCTGAAAAAGTACTCCCATAAGACAAAAAACTCTCCTTATCTATCACTAGCACCTTTGTCTCTTGATCCATAGATGCAAATCAAAATCTGAAGAAATACCTGCTGCTCATTCTAATTAAATAGTATTTCTTTTCTTCCTTTTACAGCTAAGTAAAAGGAAGAAACAGAAATCTGGTGTCTGTTATCAAACAGAAAGCTGGTGTCTCCCACCTACAATTCCTCTTCACTCCTTTCCTCACTGATCTTTTCAATTCTATTATGATCCTGTCACATTTAACTACTTTCTCAGGTAATAAAATATTTTTATTGCAAATATAATGGTCTTTTCTTAGCCGTATCTTCCTCCCATCCTTTTTTCTCTGTATTTGGCTCCATTAAAATTCTCTGCAGAAGAGAAGGAAGGAAGGCTCTTTCTAGACATTAAAGGTCTTATCGGTCAACACCATATTTCTCTCACTCTCATATTTCTCTCACAGCCAACCTGTTCCTAGACACACACTGTCTCCCTCCTAACTCACTTCTCAACTTATTCCATCTTCCTTCAAATGCTATTATGCCATAACATTTATTCTTGTTAAGGATGAGAATGACCTCATGTCACTAAATCCAATGAACGTGTTTCAGTCTTTACCAGATGTGACCTCTTCTCAGCACTCAACAGTATTTATAACTCCTCCTTGTTAAAACACAGTAGTGTTTACCTTACTTTTCTCCTAGCTATAGTAATTTTCTCTATCTCCTCTTTCAGGTTTTTCTCCTTCTACTCAGCCATTAAATGTTATAAATTCCTCAGGCTCAATCTTAGAGCCCTTCTCATTCTGTACATGGTTTCTAATACAACCACTACATAGACGACTCACAAATGTATATCTCTAGCCCAGACCTCTTGCATCAATCCAAATCAGTAGCTACAAACAACAAAAATTGATTCTGACCAATTTAAGCAAAAATAGAATTTGTTAAAAGGATACTGTCTATCACAAAAATTCCCAGAATAGCTAGAGACCCGGCCTCAGAGGCTATACAGCAAGGAGCAATGCCCAAACTCACACCACAGATTTGGTGGTCAAGATATCACGACCACAACCAAGCACTAAGAACAGCAGTTCACATCACTACCATGAGCAATACCACAACTGCCCTAGAAACAGTATCTTTCTTTAACTGTCACCACTGCCAGAGAGGATTCTCCCTAGGGCACACTTCCTGATGTCACTCGTTCCCAATTCAAAATCTTAGGTGGGTACGTTTGATTAAAGAAGCCTATGCCACATCCATCTCTTCATTCTCCCAGACTATTAAAGGAGGAAATTCTCCAAACTTAAGAAGTGGATTTAAATGCTGGGGAATCAAAAAGAATAGCAACTTTCTATTATACCTATCATCTGAGTTCCAGATCCATATATCTAATTGCTGACATGACAAGCTATCTTAGTCCATTTCTGCACTATAACAAAATACCACAGACTAGGTAATTCATAAATAATAGAAATTTATTTCTCACAGTTCTGGAGGCTAGAAAGTCCAAGATCAAAGTACCAGCAGATTGTGTCTAGTAAGGGTTCACTCTCTACTTCTAAGATGGTGCCTTATTGCCACATTCTCTAGAGAGAACAAATGTGTCCTCACATGACAGAAGAGCAGAAAGGATGGAAGGGACAACTTGCTCCCTCAAGCCCTTTTATAAGGACACTAATACCAAGCCTTCATGGCCAAATCACTTCCTAAGGGCTATACCCCTTAATAATACTGCATTGGAGATTAAGTTTCAACACAAATTTTGGAGAAACACAAGCATTCAAACCAGAGCACAGCCCAAAACACAACTTGTGCCCCCCCCCCACCCCGCACTGATTCTGGCCTCTTTCATTGTTCTCTCTTTTCATGAAGCGGACCAGTATCCATTTGTACATATCAAAAACCTAGTTGTTATCTTTGACAATGTTCCTCTCCTATCATCCTCCATATCTAATCCATCATAAGTCCTACCAATTTTCCTCTTAAGTATCTTCCAGATCCATCCATTTCCCTCCATTACAATTGCCACCATATTAGTCCGAGTTATCATCACCCTCTCACCTGGATTATTGTAACAGCTTCCAAATTGGTTTTGCCACATATCTAATCTGGCCCTCCTGTCCATTCTCTAGCCATCCCACAACAGAGCAATTCTTAAATGCAAATTTAATATACTCCCCTCCCCCGCCCCCCCCCCACACTTTAAAACACATCAGTGGCTTCCTATTGTTCTGAGAATAAAGGAGAAAATTATTTTTTATAATTGGAAAAAAATTCAAAATTTATTTTTCAACAGACAGCATTAGCAAGTACAACTAAAGGTGTTTCTCTGTAGATACACATTCACAAGGCATTATTAGCTCAATGGTGAGAAAGCTACTAGTGTTCTGTTTAAAAATATCACTTCACAGTGTAAACAGGTACTATTATTGTGTTCACTTACAATTCAAGAAGAAAAGGCACAACTTGACAAAAAAAAAAATTGAGAGATCCTAAAGTCAGGTGTGAAAATTAAGAGACATAACTTTGGGTAACAGTCTTGATACATACTTCACTAAACGCCTTTCACATAGAAGGGAAAGACTTCTCCACCCAGTAGTTAGAGTCTTTCTTTCTCCTTCCTTGTTAAACCATAAGAAAAACATTTCATAATTTGCTCAATATTATTAATATTAGTGTACAAAAGGGAATTTTAAAAAAAGGAATCACAAAAATATCTTGAATAATCTAGCTGCTCCCACCAATACACCAATTCCGAGGTTTAAGACAGAGCCTGGCAATATTCAGTGGTCATAAAATAGGAAAATAGAGACTGACTACAAAAATAACAAATAAACGATATAAGTAAATTAAACCTTTCACAGTCAAGACTTCCCTGTTCCAACTTCATAGCCTCCATGCAATACTCAGGGAAAAATCCTCATAATTACTTGGCATAAGTCTCACCAAGTAAATTTTTAAAAAATTAATGTGTGAACCTGTGATTTAAAAAAACATACCCTTCCATGAGTTTCATCCGTACTCATATTCAATAGATTAGACACTGGCAAACTAAATTAAGTCACCTGAGATTCCCTGCTTGAGTGTTCAGGAAAATGAAAGCATCTGAGAAGTAGGGGAGTACATGGTAATCTTGGGGCTCCAATTAAGTTGTATTTAAATAAGAAGCAACATACACACTAACTTCCTAAGGACTAAAATAACTCCATTTGAGAGCATTCTACTTAAGTAAGGTTCTAGGATTGAAGGAATTTTGTAATTCTACAGCCTTAGTATTTTGCTGTTTTTTTTAACACATTAACTGCCATGTGAGTTGTATTTAACTGATGCTAGTTTTGACTCCAGGACCTCATGAAGTATATGTAACTCACACATCTCTTTACCTTGGGAGCCGCATGGTGCATAGGCAACTCACACTGCCATGCTATAGCATACATGTTATGTGATGGGTGGTCCCCTGGGCAAAACCCTGCAATTGGTTTGTGAAAATATTACTTGTTGATGTTCTTATTGTTACAATTAAATTGCATATAACTCATGCACAGAAAACAATAAAAAATAAAGAATTTTTCATTAAACTAGGATCATTTTATTTTTGAAGTTTTCATTCTATTTTCATAATAAAACACTGTGGCCCCAAGGAAAAAAATTTCTTTTTTCTAGTGTGGAAGTCAATGTGTTAAAAAGTACATCCAAAAAACAAAACAAAAGATAGGTGGGGGGGATATAAAACAGGTCCCTAAATAGATGACAGACCTTGTCCATTTATCCACCTACAGTTACATGTAAGTATATGGTACCCTCCTCTGCAACTAGGCTAAGTAGTTGTCTTTTCCACTGTGGTTCAATAACCTCCAACTGTTCCACCTTGAAATAGGTGACAGTGTTTGGAAATAGTCACTCTAGGTTGTACAAAGTTTCTATGTATAGTTTGTTGCAAGTAACAAAGCTACTTTCAAGAGCCTTCTTTCCAAAATTGAAAAAGAAAATCTAGTCTTTGTTTTGGTATAAATTTTTTTGTTTGTTTGTTTTTATTTTTTGCAAAGCAGCATAGAAACAATAGTGATGATAAGACTGCCTGAGGTTGCTGTCACAACTGCAAACATCATTTGCAGGTCAGTAGGAAAAAAGAAATAGGAGGAGATGGGTTTCTCAAGAAAACAAAAAAAGCACAGATGCTAGAGATTTCACCCTGACTTCATTTCTCCTTCCATGCAAGTTTCTCTTTGGCTTAACTAACTAATCACAATCTTGTTTTCTTCCCTGAAGTGACGGAAACTGGTGTTTGTGAACACTGTCAGTAGCACTTGAGCACTGTAACCTGGTTAGGAGCCACCCATCTTGGTCCTATTCACAACTGAGTTGGCCCCAGGGAAACAGGGAGGGTGAGAATACCACTGCTCTGGATCACAGAGATCTCATCATTCTTCATGGCCAGACCACTACTGAGCATGCCAATGTGCTGGTTCCACACAACAGAGTCCACATTCACCAAAGAGCCAGAATTTCCTTGGGAAATATTTCTGATACTCTCTTTCTATCCATACCTAACAGAGCCAGCTAGCTTCCTTCCATGGTATGCCAGAAGTTACTGTTTGCCTCATGTACCATATAGTGTACCATCAAGTTGCCTTTGGTGGTAAAAACTTGCCCATGTATGTTGCACATAAAAGGCTTCTCTTCAGTGTGAGTACTTTTGTGAATTTGAAGAGTACTGGAAGATAAGATGTTCTTCCCAGGTTGTGTGGAGTGGTGTTGCTTGGCCTGTGGGCATGGCTGGGCCAGCAACAAAGGTGTCATGCCCAGGGACATGGTCAAGGGTCCAACAAATGTACCAGGAACTTCAACTTCAACTTAGGTTGGCTGGGCTCAGATAAACATTGATGGGATACTGCTCTGACCCTCCATCTCAGTGTGGCTGTTCTCAGAGTTCCCAGCTTTGCCCCCAGCATCAGGAAACTCTAACTTAATACTTTCTGCTTGGCTATTAGCTGGGGAGAGTACCTGAAAGGATGTGGTTTCCATGGTATCTGGACTTTGACTCTGAATTTCCTGATTTCCCATCAGTGAGGACAAGTCATTGGTCAAGCTGTCACTCTCTGCGGAACCATTTTCTCAGCTGCTCTGCTACTGCAGACCAAAAGGGACAGAATCCACTTTCCCCAGGACATCTAGGGAAGCCGTCATGCCAAACCCTAGAGTGAGTGATGCTGAGTGGATGCTGGGAAGAGAGGCAAGGACTTTTGAGGAGCTACTGGGGGTATCCTGGGAGCTAACTTCTACATTGATGCTTTCTACAATATTATGATGACACATGGCACTTGTACTGTCATTCTCACTGACATCATTGGCTCAGGACCCAAAAAGTCACAGAGATTCTCTAACAGGGGCGTGTTTGGAATCTAACCATCCATGTGTATCTGAACACGTTGCTGCCACATGATTACATTGGTAAATTTCATTTGACTGATGAGGCATATCTTTATGAACATATTGGTTCAGTGAACCCTGAGGTGTGTCTTCAAGTTGCCTTTGGTAGAAAAAGCTCAGTGACAGATCTGACACTGGAACAGTCTCTCCCCAGTGTGGGCGTGGTAATGTATTTTGAGGAAGCTATGGTAGCTTAAGATTTGGTGACAAATAAGACATTTGCTGGGGTAGTGGTGGCTTTGTCGATGCTCTCCACCAGCTGTTGCAATTTCAGAGTGTCTGACCCTGGCTTGAGGGTCCCACTCCCTTGGAAGCCACTAACACTTGGGAAATTATGGTTTGACCCCACCCCAGGTTGTGTGAGTCTACCTTCACTTTCTGGAGAAAGCCTAGGCCACAGGTTGTTGGGCAATGGGCCACCCATGAGGTCCTTTGGGTTAGTCCCCAAAGGACTCCCCAAAGGAGAGATTTTCGAGGTAACCCTACAAAGGAGATCCCTTTTACAAAGACAAGTTTGCTGTCTAAGGAGAAACTCAATTCATCTATGGGGACAGGTACAAAGAGTGCATAGGGGGACATCATTGCCTGCTCCCATTTTGTCCTGAAACTTGGCAAACATCTAGGGTATTTGCCTTTATCTGAAGATATTGATGAAAGCACAGCTGGAGGTTACCCTTGGTGGTAAAGTCATGATCACAAAGAAAGCACATCAGGATCTCTTTCCAGTGTGGGAACAGAGTTGGATCTGCAAGGAGCTATCAGTCTCCAATACCTTGCTTTAGTACATAAATTTGGACTTGTACAAGATGGCTTTGTCTTTGGGTTTAACATCAACCTCACGATGTTCTATGGCTTCCCTTTTCCTTTCTTGGATGGTTCTAACACCACAGTGGAGAAAGGACTCCTAAAGAACACAGAGCCTGGAGTCTGGGGTAGCAAAGCACTCAGGAGGCAAGTCATAACATTCAGGAATACCCATGTCCCATCCAGCTTCAGGGCAAAGGGTATCAGTCCTGGGGACAGAGAGCTGGCAGTGGAAAAGATGTTGGCATGAGGTAGCTTGGTTTGTTTCAAGGCATCCAGAGACAGACTTTGACTTTGAGCTTTCTGGCTGAGCAAAGCTATGGCTGCAGAAACCTGCTGGGACATGTGGCTGCTCCAAGTCTTCAGGGTATTGGTCCCTGTCACACCTGAGTGGAGGGCATGGGAAGTCCACATGTTCACCTAAATGTGGATCTTCTCAGTGAGCTGGATCTGCTGTAGCTGCTGCTGCTGCTTCTGCAGACACAGGATCTACTCAAGGACCCACTGGATGCTATTGGCACCAGGCATGGGGGCTGGCAGTACATCTGAGCTCCATTGATTCACCACCACCTTGTTGCCCCCATGGTGCCTGAAGAGACACATTAATATTGGCCACTTTGCCTTTGGATAAATAGCTTATGTTCTGGGGTGTGGGTAGCAGGATAGTCTCTGTCTTTAACTACACAACAGACTCTGTATCCAGCTTCTCCTTCATGTCCCCTTAGCTGCCACCATTCTCCCTGTGACCATCCTTACTGCTTAAGCTGAGTGGCTGGTGGCTCAGTACAGCTCTGAAGAAGTCTTACTGTTCTTGCTGTCATCATGATGAGGACAGGTGGATTTTTCATACAATTTTTCTTGTATTCCAAGAACTCAGAGATTCTAAAGAATTCTGCACAGTATTTCTCACAGATATGTGTCTCCCAGCTTTACCATCACTTCATCCTTATTTGATCCATCACCATTTCCTGGGTGGTTCATTGGAGCACCTGGCTCCTCACTGCTAGCACAGCCAGGTTGTATCTGCAAACTCTGGGGTCAGCTGCTCACCCTGCAAGGTGATGTGTTCAGAGTTTTGCCTCCTTGAACCTTTAAATGTATGAGTGTCAGGAGCCAGGAGAGCTCCAGTATTTGGCCTCTCCACCACAAATTCCTAGAATTAGGAAAGGTAATCTTCTTCAGCTGGAATGTGCAAAATTCTTATCATGGCCCACAGGGACCTTTATGGTCTTGTCCCTACCTATCTCTTTATCTTCATATGCTAACATCATCTTCCTCTGCAATCCAAATTTACAAACCTTCTTTCAGTTCTAAATATGCTCCTTTCCATCACATAGATATTGCTGGATCCTCTTGCTGTAATGCTCTATCCTTCTTCATTTAATAATCTCCTACTCATTCTTCAACTTCAAACTCAAAGTATTACAGTCTGAAAGAGGAGAGTTCCAGTTCTAAAATGGCAATGTAGATGCAAGCTGGCTTCACTACCTACTTTGCAAAACCAAAACCAGGTATATAGCACCAAGATCATTACCAGCAATATCTCAGAACTCAAATATGAAGATGAGTCAATTCTGGGGCCACAGAGAAGTAAAACAAAACTCTGAGCAATGGTAAGAGAATCAGATTTTCATATGCCTAATGCTCCTCTCTCCAATCTGCCTGGCACCAAGCATGCAGACAATTTCCCCCAACTCACAGTTTCTATACTGGAAAGACTGAAATCAAGGTAGACAACCAGCTTCCCTACCATTTTGGATTCTTTGGCGGGAGTACTGTCCATATCTCAACCCATGTGAAGCATTGTGACTGACTAAAGGGAGACAGATCCCTGAGGACAGCCAGAGACAAAGGCAGGAGGTAGGATTACCATCCCCAGCCCAAAAAACTCTGCTCTGTAACTTAGCCAAAGGAGATGCCAAATCAGAGTGGCTGTTCAGTAGCACCAAGCTATAGAACCATATATTCCACAGGTCCCCTGGGCACAAAGTCCTAGTCAGCTTTCCCATGTTGCCAGGATACCCCCTTTAGGACTTCCCCTATTCTAAGGGGACAGTGCTTTAATCATTTGCTAGAGCCAGACAAACCTGGGCTTTAGGTGCCATCTCATGCCAAAAAGGAGGTGACCCATGGAAAAAAATATAAGAAATTCAACAGGTAAATTACAAAGAATCTCTAAGCAAACATAACCAATAAAAACATAAACAACCCAGACAGAGAAGACTGAAATAAGTAACTAATCCTTCAGTACAAAGACATAGACATATATCCATAAGAAACAACATCAAACAAGGAACCATGACCTCCCCAGACTGACAAAGTAAGAAACCAGGGATTAACTCTAATGAGATGGTAATATGTGACCTCTCTGACCAAGAATTCAAAATAGGAGTTTTAAGGAAACTTAGTGATCTCCAAGCTCACATGGAAAAGCAATTCAGAAATTTATCAGAGAAATTTAACAAAGGGAATGAGATATTTTTTAAAAATCAAACAAATCTTGGAACTGAGAAATATATCTGATGAACTGAAAACTTGATTGGAGGCCCTGAACAGAAGAATGGATCAACCAGAGAAAAGAATAAATGAGCTTGAAGACAGGCTATTTGAAACTAAACAATAAGAGGGGAAAAAAAGACAAAAGAATGAAAAGGAATGAAGATCACCTAGAAAATATAAAAAATTACCTCAAAAGACCAAATCTAAGAATTATTGGTGTTCAAGAGGGAACTGAGCAAGAGAAAGTGGTACAAAGCCTAGTCAAAGAAATAATAGCAGAAAACTTTCTGAAATTTGAGAAAGATATAAATATCCCAGTACAGGAAAACCAGATAACACCAAACAGATTTGGCCCAACTAAGAATACCTCAAAGCATATAATAATCAACTCTCAAAGGTTAAGGACAAAGAGAGGATCCTAAAGCAACAAGAGAAAAGAAACAACATAGAAAGAAGCTCCAATTCTTCTGGCAACAATAGACTTCTTGACCAGGCATAGTGGTTCATGGCTATAATCCTAGCACTTTGGGAGGCTGAGGCAGGATGATTGCTTGTAGCCAAGAATTCAAGACCAGCCTGCGTAACATAGCGAGACCCTGCCTCTATAAAAAATAAAAATAAAGAATTTGCTGAGTGTGGTGGCTTGAACCTGTAGTCTTAGCTACTCAGGAGGCTGAGAGGCAGGAGGATCACTTGAGCACAGGAGTTTGAGGCTGCAGTGAGCTATGACGATGCCTTTGCACTCTATCCCAAGCAACAGAGTGAGAACCTGTCAAAAAAAAAAAAAAGAATAGACTTCTCAACAGAAAACCTTCCAGGAATACTGTATCCAACAATGCTATCCTTCAAATATGAAGGAGAGATACAGTATTTCCCCAACAAACAAAAGCTGAGAGAATTCACCACAACCAGATTTATCTTAAAAGAAATGCTAAAGGGAGATCTTCAAACTAAAAGACAAAAAAACAACAACATGCATAAGAAAGCATTTGAGGATATAAAACGCACTAGTAAAATTAAGTACACAGAAAAATCCAGAATATTCTGAATTATTATGCATGTTCAATCCACTCATAACTCTAGTATGAAGACTAAAAGACAAATATATCAAACACAATAATAGCTACAGTAACCTGTTAAGAGACAGGTATTATAAAAATATGTAAATTGAGACAATAAAATGTCAGTAGGGAGATGGAGTTAAAATGTAAAGTTTTGGGGGTTGTTTTAGTTTTTTCTTTGTTTCTATTCTTTTTTTTGTGATGTAAAATAAGTTGTCATTCCTTTAAAATAATTTGTTACCCCTATAAGATGTTTTTTATAAGCTTTATGGTAACCACAATGCAAAAACTTATAATAGGTTCACTAAAAATAAAAAACAATTAATTAAACATACTACCAGAGAAAATAATTTAACCACAAAAGAAGACAGGAAGAAAAAAGAAAGGAAGAGAGGAGTTACAAAACAAACAGAAAACAAGCAACAATATGGCAATACTAAGTTCTTACTTATCAACATTAACACAATGTAAATGGACTAAATTCTCTAGTTAAAAGACATAGAGTGGCTGAATGGATAAAGAAACAAGATCTACTGCTTATAAGACACCCACTTCACCTATAAAAACACACATAGACTGAAAGTGAAGGGATGGACAAAGATACTCCATGCAAGTAGAAACCAAAAAGGAGTAGGAGTAGCTATACTTATATTAGATAAAAGAGACTACAAGTCAAAGACCACAAAAAGAGACAAAGAAGGTCACTACATACTGATAAAGGGAAAGTTCCCCAAAAGGATATAACAATTATGAATATCTATGTACCCAACACTGGAGCACCAGAGTACACAAAGAAACATTAATAGATCTGAAGGGACAGATAGATTGCAATAACAGTAGAGGACTTCAACACCCCACTCTCAGTAATGAACAAGTCATCTAGATGAAAATTAACAAAGAAACATTGGAGTTAAACTACACATTCGATCAAATAGGCCTGATATTTACAGAACATTTCACCCAGTTGCTGCAGATACACACTCTGTTCATCAGCACATGGAACATTATCCAGAATAGACCATATCTTAGGCCACAAAATAAGTCTCAACAAATTCAAAAAAGTAGAAATCATATCAAATATCTTTTATGACCACAATGAGGAAAACTAGAAATCAATAACAAGAGGAACCTCAGAAACTACCCAAACACATGGAAATTAAACAACATGCTCCTTGATGACCAATGAGTCAGTGAAGACATTAAGAAGGAAATTTAAAAATTTCTTGAAGAAAATGAAAATAGAAATACAATATACAAAAATCAATGGATACAGTAAAAGCAGTACCAAGAGAGAAGTTCATAGTAATAAATTCTTACTTCAAAAAAGTAGAAAGACTTCAAATAAACAACCTAATGATGTACCTTAATGAATTAGGAAAGCAAAACCAAACCAGACCTAATGTTCATAAAAGGAAAGAAACAATAATGATCAGAGCAGGAATAAATGAAATTGAGACTGAAAAATACAGAAGATCAACAAAACAAAAAGTTGGTTTTTTTGAAAAGATAAACAAAATCAACAAACCTTCAGCTAGACTAAGAAAAAAAGAGAGAAGACCCAAATAAATAAAATCAAAAATGAAAAAGGTCACATAAAAACTGACACCACAGAAATGCAAAGAATCATTAGAGACCATTATGAACAACTATGTGCCAGTTTGGAAAACCTAGAAGAAATAGATAAATTCTTGGACACATACAACCTACCAAGATTAAACCATGAAGAAACAGCAAATGTCAACAAAGTAATAACAAATAATGAGATCAAAGCTGTAATAAAAAGTCTTCCCTCAAAGAAAAGCCAAGGACCTGATGGCTTCTCTGCTGAATTTTCTACCAGCATTTAAGGAAGAACTAATATCAGTTCTACTCAAATTTTTAAAAAAACAAATTGAAGAGGAAAGAATACTTCCAAACTCATTGTATGAGGCCAGTATTACCCTGATACCAAAACCAGACAAGGTCACAACAAAAAAAAAAAGAAGAAGAAGAAGAAGAAGAAGGAGAAGGAGAAGGAAAGGAAGAGGAAGAAAGAAAAGAAAAGAAAGAAAAAGAAAACTACGGGCCAAAAAATATATATATATGTATTATATATATACATATTTGATCCCTTTGTCTGCATCAGTGCTGCTGATTTTCTTGGCTAAATTAGGCTTATACCTTCATCACCTTCTTAAGTTCCCATATCAATAAAATATGGGTAATTGTTTGACAACTCTGCCATCCTTTCTTGACAATAATCCTAATGCTAGTGGGTTTCCTTCTGAGTATGTGCAAACCATATTAGACAAATACAAAAAAAAAAAAAAACAGACTTTTTCACTTTGGTAGATTTTGTAGATACCACTTAATATTTTTTTATCATTAATAACAATTTAATTTTACAGAATCAAAGAATCTAACAGTATATCTTGTTAGATACAGTATGTCCTCATAATGTATACATTATTTCTTGTACAATGATATGAAATAATATGGGAAATATTCATGATAAATTATTAAGTGAACAATGCAAGTTAAAAACAACAGTTTCATATTTTTTTCCCCACCCCCCCTTTCCCGAGTCAGCACCTTCAAGTGTTACCACTCCCCAAACGGTGCGCAATGCACTCATTGTGTAGGCATACCCCCATCCCCTCCCCCACCCCCCACCTCAGTCTGATGTCCAATTGATGTGGTTTCAGATTTGTATTTAGGTGATGATCAGGGAAACCAATTTTCTGGTGAACCACTTAATATTAATTTGATGCATCCATTGTTTTACTGTTTATGTACCTTTGATTTTGTTCTCGTACCTTTTGATAGAAGCCTGTCTCTCCTCAAATATATCTACTTCCTTCTAAAATGCCAATAAATGGAATTTTAAATTTCAATTAATTCCCCATCATTCTATCCTTTATGTCACAGAGTTCTTTAATTTTATTCCTCGCTTTTGCTCACCATTGTATCCCTGGCACCTAGTACAGTGCCTCACACATGATAGAAACTCAACAGGCACTGTTTACTTGATGAATAAATGAATGAATGAGAAGTAAGTGCTCAAAAAATGGCTACATCATTTCACCTGTGGATTACTGTAACAGACTTGGGATAGACTCTTCCCCTTTGATCTATAGATATTCTTCCCATTCCTTCCTATCACAATACTGATTTTTCTTACATCTAATCAATCATTTTACTTAATTCTGATGAAATTAATTATTATATTTTCCTCTGCTGCAAATTGGTATGCCTATGTACTCTTTTAAGACCTTCTATAATTTGACATCAGCTCTACTTCCTGACAAAATCTCTGTAATCAGGCTACTTTTCTCACTGATTCATGAAGACATTACAGTTGTTTAAGCCTCCACAGCTTTGTGTCCAAGTTGTTCCTCTCAACTAGAAAGTTTCTTCTTGACCCAATCAAGATCTATCCATTCTTCAGTGTTCAACTCCCAACTTCCCTAGAAAGCCTAACCTATTATAAATATCTTCTCTGAAGTCTATGGCCTTTTCTATCCCACCGTGTGTAGTACCTAATTACATAGTATGTTAAGTACTGGGGTTACATATATGGAGAAAGTACTTGCTCACAAAAACTTCACAATTTAACAGTGGAGACAGCTACTCATAGTGATGAATACCATAATAGAGATATACATATGGGATTGAGATATTTGGGAGATATTAAATCAATGATCTTTAGTTCAAAGTCAGCCAGCAGTTCAGGGTCCCAGCAGGAAACAAAATTCACATCCAGATGATTCAAATTCTAAGACATTAATAAAAAGATTACTTATAGGAGTATGGACAGAGACAAAGTATATGGTGTTTCAATCCTGAAGGTAAATGTCTAGAAGCCCAGATTCTAGCAATGAAAGCCTACAAAACACTCCAAAAGACTTGTATAACACTTCAAAAGGCTAGTCATATACGAGTCTGTATCATAAAACCATCCATTCACAGCAAAGACCAGAAAGGATCCAAAGAATATCAAATATATCCAAGGCCCCTTCTATCCCACCATGAAGGTACATTTGTCCCAACCTCCTTGCATGAAGATATCATTATAGACAGACAGAGGAAGGCAGAGAAAACCTAAAAGATTTATCATTTATCTGAAAGAGACTGATTTATTTAAAAGAAACTTTTAAAGTGGATGGCCATAACAAAGATATCCTGATTGAGAAGTTTAAAGTTTTCCCTCACCTACCCCTCTGCTCCTGGTATCCATCAGGATAAAAGTCTAAAGGAAGATTAGATCAGTTATGGAAATATAAAGGCTCATGTCATTAAAAAAATCATTCTCAGAGAACAAAATTACTCTTAATAGGAGCCAATACCAAGCCATATCTAGCTCCCATAGGGCTCTGACCTCCAGGACAAACATGTGAATTGGCCTAGTCAATCAGAGCACTCCATTCCTGGGGCCAGTCTTTCCTTAAATGATGTGTGTAGAATGGTAGAAGAAAAATGTCTCTCTGAGCTGGTGGATTGCAAAAACCTTGTAAGCCAGGAGCTGCTAAAAATTATCTTTCTCACCAGACGGAAAAAGCCTGCCTTAAGACAAAGGCAATACAAGTAAAAACAGAAGTAAAGTATAGAAGAATCAGCTACCTCTGGACTTTCAGTTCTGTAAGTCAATAAATTCCCTTTGTGTTTAAGGTAGTCTAGATTGAGTTTCTATCATCTGCACCTACGGAGTCCTGGTAAATGCAGAAAAGTAGAGATGAAGAAATTTTGTGTCATGCTACTTGAAAATTTATTTGCACCAAACTTCCAAGCATCAAGTCAATTAAATTTTCTTTGTTTAGTCTCCACCAATTGATTATAATCATGCCATGTTTTAGTATTTTTCATATTTTATCCATGATTTCTTGTACAGATTTTGTTTACCCTGGAGTTTCTAAATATATTTCTATACACAGAAAAATCCTATGTATTCTTCACCATATCATTAAAACTCTTTGGCTCCTTACTAATTGTTGAATGAGCTAACAAAATTTATAGGGAATTTTTAGGAAATTTCATATAAGCTATCTATTGACCTCTTTAGACTAATTTATTGCAACAGTGACCCACAGTATAGGAAGGCCTACTTCAAAAGAAGCTACTGCTTGGATAGTTTCAGGAGACCTAAGCAGAGCACCAAAGGATTATGAGACCAAGAACAAGATGGAAAATGAGACTTCACTAAGACAATATAGAGTACCTAATTGATAGATTAAGCGGATGGTTGCCCACAAGAGAGGAACTTAAGAATTTACAGTGTCAGCCACTGTGCAAGGAATAGTCATTCATAATCTCATTTAATCCCTACAATTATCCTATAGGATAAGTATTATACTATTTATCAGATAAAGAAACTAGGACCCAAAATCATGTGGTTAGTCCAATGATTTAAACCTAAAATAGCTGGATGCAGTGGCTGGTGCCTGTAATCCCAGCTACTTGGGAGGCTGAGGTGTGCAGATGGCTTGAGGAGTTTAGGACCAGTCTGGGCAACATAGAAAAACCCTATCTCTTAAAAAACAAAACAACAACAACAAAAACCCTAAAATCTTTAAAGTCCTTGCTGTTTCTACTATTTTATCTACCTTCATAACGTTTAGTTTCAGAAGCATCATTAAAATATCACTATATGATATTACCTCTCCTCTCTGAGAACCAGTCCCCATTCCCTCATCTACTTTCAAGAATGAGCATCTTCTCTTTGTCTACCTCACAATTTTAACAAGGCTTAGTCTAGTGAGGAGTCTACTTGGCAATGGACAATAGCAAGCAGAAGGAAGGAGTCATGGAGTCAGAACAAACAGAAAAGAGAAAAGATAAATATAAATCACTACAACACAGAGATATATAATCACTGGGAAATAAGATAACTTTCAGAGACCACAAAAAGGACTGATAAGGATAAAAAGGTAAACAAGCAGAAAGGGGATGAGAGGGATAGAAAGAAAATTTGACTAAACGGAAGATAAAAATTAAATACTAAAATGCCAAAAAGTCAGTTCAGCCCCAAATGTTAATAGCTGTAATGACAAATTCTCTTACATTAATTTCATCTAAACCTAGGCATAACAGAGAAAGTAATAACAGATGAAATACTAAAACACAAAAGGGGTATTAAAATTTTATAGTTTAAAAGAGCTGAAGGAAAAAAAATCTCCTGTTAAAGGAAACATGCACACATTTCTCTGTCCCTTAATTTTTTCTAAATCTACTCCCACTGTCTGCCTATATAATTCCCTGCCACAGCTTTGCAGCTGGTCCCCACTGGGGCTTAAGCAGCCTCCTCTCTGTGTTTCCATTTAAAAATCTTTATTTCAATAGGTGGGCCTAGAGCATCTGCACTTCCAAAATTACCACACAACTGATCCAAAATGATTGAAACAAAATTGGTTTCAAAAATTGCCCTTAGGCTGAAAAGAAGATGAAGGCTAACATTTCAGACCTAAAGAAACATTTATCACAATTCTGTGGTCTGTAATAGACTTCTGTAGTCGTAATAGAAATGTTGACAGCTTGTTAATTATAGAAATGCTTGTGAGCATCACTGTTATTCTTTTGAAAGACCTGACAAAAGAGTTCAGAGTTTTTTTACTTAAACCAAGCCTTGCAACACCTCAAGTCTAATCTCTTCTCCCCTAGAGGCCACATTCAGTTCCATTTTTTCTGCTAGTATATGCTGTGCTGACTCAGGGAAGGGTCTTCAATAACCTGAGACCCCAAAAGTTTTCAGTCCCCAAAGAAGACAATGGAAGCCCCAGAACCACGATTTTTATTCAGAGGCTTTTTAGGGCTTGCAAGGGTTACACCACCTAAGACCCAGAATAGTTTAGATCTCTCTGAGATCCTTGAACTAGAGAGTATACCAAACTCTGAAAGTCACACGGCATAAAACAGTATAGGACCTTACACATAGCAGATATTAATAAATATTTGTGTGATTCAGATCTTCTGACCTGAAATTCAACTGGAATTAAACTATCTTCCTTGGGTAGGGAAAGCAAGACATATAATGAATAGAAGTTTGAATCTATGCTTCAAACCCATCTCCACCACTAACTAGTTGTGCAGTATGAATAATCATTTAACCTCTTTGGTCTCATATTTTATTAATTTGTAAAATGGAGAGAAACTGAGCAATAACTTTCAACCATTGTTGTCTGTCCCACCAATTACTCAAAGAACATAGATTCTAACATGATAGAAACAAAAACCCTACTCTTCCCACAGATATTTTTAGGCATATAAGAATTCAGTTACCGTAAGTATTAATTACAGTAAAGTTTAAGGAAAAAAAAAAATACAGCAGAATAGATTTTACTAGTATGGCCTAGACCCAAGATGAAATTAAAAGTGCACTGAGTCCTTTGAAAGTGAGTCAACTCTAGAATAAACAGAATTTTACCAGGTTATATATTTTTGTGCCTTGTGGATTATTTTGAGAGCCTCTGAAGCATGGTTTCTTAATAGCAGTATTATTGACATTGGGGGCAGCGGGAGCTGTTGTGTTCGCTTAAGATGTTTAGCAGTTATCTTTGGCCTACACCCACTAGAAGACAGTTGTGACAACCAAAAATGTCTCCAGATATAGTCAAATGTTCCCTGGGAGTGGGAGCAGGGATCAAATTTCTCTCCGTTGAAAATTTCTGCTTTGTAAGATGTTATGTAAGTGGTTTCTTAATAATGCAATATTTTAAAAGTATGTTTTGCTAACCAGCTGGATCAACTCAGAGAATTTAAGGTATTTATTGAAGGCTAATTCCTCTATCTTACTTTATAGTACTTGGAAAGGGAATTATGATTTATACATACATAATACATATAATTGATACAATATATGACACATACAATTAAATGTGAATAATGTTTAGCTCATCCCAGAAGACATTAAACAAACTTACACTCTTTCATTTCATTGAATTTTAAAGTTTCTATGAGTATTTTAGAAGGATACTTTGATCTTGGATTTGAAAATGGTGAAAAATGACCTGCTGGTGGAAAAGAACAGTAACATTCCAACAGAGAACTATGAATTAATCATTTTCAGTCATTTATATGTTTCACTATTGATAATAAAGTGTTTATAAGTGAAAGGCTGTGTACATTTTTAAGCATTAATCCTTCAGACAAGAACCCAGTGATACAAAGATCCAAGCAAGCAATGCTGTAGTATGGTTAGCCCTATGCACATTTAGGTTTGCCCTAAACAAGCAGAAAAAAGTGAATTTAAGACTGTACTTTATTTTACAAGGAGTATTACTTGTAATATACTCTTTGGCTTAAAAACAAAGTATCATACAAATGTATTGGATCAGCAACAAACTAGCTATCAAAACACAGCTGAATAGGCAGCCTAACTTTTTTCTAAATTACTGCTAATTAATCATTACTTTCAAATAGCATATTTTCCCACATTTAAACTTATAAAAAATTTCCTCCACTTAACAGCACAAACAATTGTGCATCATTTTAAAGTGTCGCTAAAAATGGCAGGTGTACTATAACAAAATAAAAAAAAATATTCTAATCTCTTAAAATTAGATTAAATTTTAATTGTAATACTGTTTTGCCAGTTCAATGTACAATGCCAGGAAATCTACAAAACATTTCCCCAATGGTGTTTGTTCTCAAGAGTACATAAAAAAGAGGCTTCTCTGTTCTTTGTTACAAGGTACATAATGGCAAGGGAAGAATGCATGCAATAGAGCAATCTACCTTCGGAGTTTATTAGGTTAGTACTTTTAAAATAGGATATTGAATTCATTCCATAATCTGAAGATCTGGACCATTAAATACATAAACAAACGTACATCTATATTTATGCATATGGTATAATCTGAAAGTCAGAATACTAAATTAATAAGCAAACGTTTGAGAGTGTAAATTTCTAATACTGTAATTTCAAAAGACTAAAATGCCTTTTAAAACCTTCTAGATTATTTTTACATTATTTAAATCTTAGAGTTATATAAATAAAAGCCAGCTATCACTGGCAACACTCAGCTTTGAGACGCTGGAAAGGGAAACCAAGATCTCTTCCCCAAAAGTCCAAATCAACACACACAATAGACTGGGAGCCTCATTGTGTTCCAGTCTGTGACTCTCAGCTGCAGCACAAATGTCTTTATCAAGGAATTCAGATAGACTCAATTACTACATTCTTAAAATCCCTGCCTATTTGAAATTCTGTGGGAAAGAAAACAAAAACACGTCATTTTTTAAAAAGATGGTTGACTTAGGAAAAGTCAAAGATAAGACAAGATTGGAACACGGAGATAAAGTATTGACTTCTAAGCACTGCACTCCTCTGGCAAACGTGGGCTCCAGTTCAGCAGGGTATAACCAGGGTTCCATGTGTCCCTCTACTCTGGAGAGGAAGGGGAGAACGAAGGGTGAGAGCCCCAAATGTGCAGAAGTCTCACACTGAACTCTGGAGATTTCTGGCAGGAACCTGACAACTCCCTGGGGGTTCTTTGCCTAAATCCAGAACTGAACAGTTAGACACACAATCTGCCTGAGGGTATCGTCTTCTACATGCTTTTTCTCCATATTTTTTCCATAAAATAAATTTTTTACTAGAGAAAGTCAAATAGTTGTCTATGGATTCCCGGCAAGAACCGAGCGTTTGCCCAAGACCTCATGTCCCAATCTACTAGCTGTGAACCACCCTAGAAAGTTGCAAAGCCGCCCAGACAGGCCCGAGGCCAAGGGCTGTCTCTGCGCTCTCTTGATTTCCTGGTCAAAAGGAAAAGAAAAATGAAGCGTGGGGTGGGGGTGGGGGGATTTGCCACAAAGCTCCAAAATTGGTAAAAGAAAAATAAATCTATCTTTCTTTAAAATTAAGAAAAGCCAAGCCAAAGGTGAAGCTTTCGCCTGGCTAACCTCAGAGAAGTGTGCTTTAAGGGTGGAGTGAGGGTCACCACCTTCTCCACAATAGGGTTATTTCTAAGGAACCCCGTGAAGCGTCTCCCTTTCCCAGGGATGGGGGCTCTGCTCACATATTTTTTCCCGTTTGTTCCTTCCCCGCGTGAAGCTGGTAAACAAGTGATTCCAAGGTGTCTGGTGCAGTTTATTTCCTTTGAGTTAATAAAATTAAATAAAGTCCCTTGCGATGGCGGAAACAGGATCTCCTGATAGTAGACCCCGACCTCCAGGCACTGCTCTGGGCCCCTCCCGCTGGGTGACCAGACATCACTCGAACGCTGCCGCGTGTAGCCCGTGCCCTTTTCTGGTGGCTTTGGTGCGACCAACCCAGACTCTCGGTTCCAGATGTCCGCGAGCCTCAGACACAGAAGCCAAAGCGCCCTCTTATTTGCACAACTATTATCCGTGAAATGGGCCCTGGGATAAATATTCCCATTTCCTAGATGAGGCGCCTAAACTCAGAAAATTTACACGACTTGCACACAAAGACTAAGGGTAGGACGCCAGCTTTCTCCGAAAGAGCCGCTTTCAAACTGCGCAGCAAAAGGGCGAGAGGGAGGCGTGGTTTCCTGGGGCCCAGACAACTTCTCCCACCTACAGCGGCTAGGCACCGGGATTGCGTCCGCTCTGGGGAGGCTGGCTGTGAGGCCCCTGCGGACCCACAGCCGCTTCTGCTGGTGAAGCACGAGCGTGAAGCCGCGATTTTGCGAGCAAGAGCTGACAGCGAACCGTCCGGAGAGAGAAAATAAAGAAACCTCTGCAAACTGCAGCAAAGGGATGCTTTCCTTTCCCTGGTTAGAGATTCTGGGAACGCAGCCTTCCCAGAGCCTGGCTTCATCCCTGCCTGGCCCCCAAGGCCTGAGTTTTCTGCACCAAAGATTCTCCGCCTGAGTGTTCTGGGACCTTCTATGCGATGTTTCTCACTAAAAGTTGTCCTTCCGGCTGATTCCAAAGTCCCTCCAAGCGAGAGACAGTTTATGCTTTGTCATTATCCTCATCACCCCCTTTATTTTGCCCCTGTCCAGTCTCATTTCAAAAAAAATGAGCTCTTAGAAAAGAAAGCCTCTCCGTCGAGGCGGCTGGCAATCTCACAGAAATGATGTAAGTGGTTGCAGGGCTTTTTTCGTCCCCTTCGCTATTTTTTTCGAGTGAACTGTGAAGATCTGTGAAAATAATATCAGGGTTTTCCGTCAGAACGAGCTTTGCCCTGCACTCAGGCGTAGCATGATCTGACCCGACACTTCCAACCATCTGTGCTATCTATCTGCCTTCTGATTTACCAGATCTGTACAAGCCGCATACAAATTGTACTTGATACTAAAGAAAAGACAGTCGGGCCCAGTCCAGTTCGACGGTGAACATCTCCATCTGATTCCTTTCTCTGGATGAGCCTCCTAAAGATGGTTCTCCTGGTGTTTTCGTTGGACATCCCCTCTTCCACTTATTTTCTTCAGACCAAACAAACCCCTACCAAAGGCCCAGATGAGATCGTGGTTTCTTTGACCCAGGCCTCAGAAAATGGTATGATGTGAACTGTCAATTGAGAATCAATACAAGTTGCCAATTCAGTCTCCTGACCCGAAGTCAGAGCCACCAAGAAGGTCCTTCCTCCATACAGGAGGGGTCAGTTGCCTAGCTGCATAGGAAGCCCTTTCTAGGACACCCCTCACCCCCCTACACCAAATTGTTGTGGGTAGCCCTTCTCAATTCTACTTTTACTGAATTGCTTTGGGGCTAAAAAGCCAAGGTTGGAGTTTCTATTCCCAGCTCAAGAGTTATATGTTCTAACACAAGACTGGGGCGAAATTAGCCTGCAAGAAGAGGAGCAAATCGGTATTTTAAAAAAGATCTTGGAAATAAGCCTTTAAGTGGCCGTCCTGACCTACCAATGACTTTTCGCTCTAGATGTGGCTATACGCACATTTGTTCAAGTCCATTAAACTGCAAGGGGGGTAGATAAAAAGCATAATCTTTATTTGGGTGAGAGGCCCCTACAGCTTCCCCTACCCCTTTTCTTGGCATGTTTGACCTAGTGATCAGCATCTCTGTTATTAGGTGTGAGCGTGCCCTTGCTCGCATTTAAAATTATTTTAGTAGGCTTTTGAAGAGAGTGGGAATAGAATCCAAATTGACCACTACCGATCCTCAGTCCTGTTCCCTCAGCTTCAGATTTGCTACCCACTCAGCTGCTGTGGCAGCAGGAAAAGGGGAAGAAGAAGGCATGCAGAGATGAGTACTCAGAAAAAATGAGAAGATACACTCCTCTCCCTTTCCCCTTCTGAGCACCCCACAAGGTTTGCTGTTTCATTACAACTAAACTTGCGAGTTATCGAATTATCGGAGGATTTCGACTTGGCCCGGTCCTCTTTGTCCTCTGGAGACTTCTTGACCTCAACTGAGACAACACATCGCCCCAAAGTGAATTTCTGCAGCATCTTTGCCTCTTTCGTGGTGAAAAAAGGGGGAGGGGGAGAGCTGCTGCACTCGCCTCTGTTTTTCTTCCAGCCACTCGCACGTCTTTTCATCCTCCAGGTTCTGCAGAATACTGAGGAAAAGTCCACGGGCTAACGGCGGGCGCTGTCGAGCGCGGGGAGGTGCTGAAATGGCCCGGGCGCAGCTGGTCGCAGCCTTGATTGGCAGAGCCAACTGGTGACTGACAGGGGGTCTCCATGGCGCCCGCGCCGCCAATCCGCCCATCCCAATAGCTGCAGCTTGCCTGCCTGCGTGCCTGAGCGAAGTCGAGCCGAACCCCTAGCCACCAAGCCCACACCTCCTCCAGTGAGGGTCGCTTGCTCCCGGCAAAAGCGATAACGCCGCCTCCCCGGCAGGCCGGCAGGCCGTTGTGTCCCCGCTCTCCCAAATTGCTTCACCGAGAAGACCCTGGCACACCCAGCCAGGTTTGCAGACATCTACTGCTTATCCCGCTCTGAGCTCAGTGCCCCCGCTGCCGCCGGCGTTGCCTCGATGTTCCAGCTGCCCATCTTGAATTTCAGCCCCCAGCAAGTGGCCGGGGTATGTGAAACCCTGGAGGAGAGCGGCGACGTGGAGCGCCTGGGTCGTTTCCTTTGGTCGCTGCCCGTGGCCCCTGCGGCCTGCGAAGCCCTCAACAAGAATGAGTCAGTGCTGCGTGCGCGAGCCATTGTGGCCTTTCACGGTGGCAACTACCGCGAGCTCTACCATATCCTGGAAAACCACAAGTTCACCAAGGAGTCTCACGCCAAGCTGCAGGCTCTGTGGCTTGAAGCACACTACCAGGAGGCTGAGAAGCTGCGCGGACGGCCCCTGGGGCCGGTGGACAAGTACCGTGTAAGGAAGAAGTTCCCACTGCCGCGCACCATTTGGGACGGCGAACAGAAGACACACTGCTTCAAGGAGCGCACGCGGCACCTGCTACGCGAGTGGTACCTGCAGGATCCATACCCTAATCCCAGCAAAAAGCGCGAGCTCGCCCAGGCAACCGGACTGACCCCCACGCAGGTGGGCAACTGGTTCAAAAATCGCCGACAAAGGGACCGTGCGGCTGCAGCCAAGAACAGGTCGGTACCTTGAGGCCTCTATGCTTTGCCCGCACCGGGGAGGTGGCGCGTGGAGGTACCCCGGGAGCTCTTACCTAGTGTCTGGCGACTCCAATTCAGGAGGATTTGGGAACCCAGTCTGTCTTGGGTTAGGCGCCCACTGCGTTCCGGGTTCCTGGTTCCTCACCCTCTCCCTCTTTCTTGATGCCTTAGGGTAGCTGCAGCAGCTGGTCCTGGCCACCAAACCAAGGCTTCATTGGGGCGGAGGAGGGGGGAAGAAATAAAACTTAAAATCCCAGAACCAATTAGGGACCCCAAGACCCAAAGCTAATTAGCTTGGTGAGCCTGGGCCGAGGGTCCTACTATTAAATGAAGTCTGGCTTATTAGCAACGTGTCAATTTCGTGTTAATTATCATTTTCAAAGCCCAGGTGCATCCTTCTCTAATGCTTTGAAAATAGTTTTCAACGGACTTTTGTTTCTAAGTAGAAAGTTGAATTTTCCTTTTCCCACACGCGCACAGCCTTGTCTCAAAACAGCAAACTAGTCGTCGGAGAGGGTGCATCTCGATCAGCCAAACATTTTGGCCAAGAGCCCAGCCTCATCCCCCAGGCCCAAATGCTCTGCATAACCCTCAGGCAACCCTTTTTGCCTTTAGCTGGGCTGACCTTGCCCCAGGGGCACTGACTCAGGCATGCGCCCCGGGCACACGCCCCACTGAGAAGAGGGTCCCAGGTCCTGGACCCTGATCTGTCCCTGTCATCCATGCCTCAGCTATTTACTGACAAGCCTGTAAATCTCCCAAAGGTGGGCAACAACCTGGAAAGACCCTGCGAGCCCAGCATCCCAAAGACGGGGGAGGTCAGGAGCTGAGAAAGGGAGTGAATGAGGGTGGGGAACAACTGCCGGATCCGCAGAGAGGCGGCTGCGGACTCCTGCTGGACCTCTGTAGCCTTAACTGCTCGGTCCGAGGAAGATCCTCTGGCTGCCTCTGGGCTGGAGGACACGGACGGACGGACCGGGGGAGGAAAGGTAGTGGAGGACTGGTGGCTGGCTATGTTACGCGCTGTGACCCGTGTCCCCTTTCTTCCCTTAGACTCCAGCAGCAGGTCCTGTCGCAGGGTTCCGGGCGGGCGCTACGGGCGGAGGGTGAGGGCACGCCAGAGGTGCTGGGCGTCGCCGCCAGCCCGGCAGCCAGTCTATCCAGCAAGGCGGCCACTTCGGCCATCTCCATCACGTCCAGCGACAGCGAGTGCGACATTTGAGCTGCCTACTCAGAATGCTCAGAAACAGAATCTGGTGTAAAAACAAGACAAACAAAATGAACGAGGGAGAGAGGATGGGAGACCAGCAAATCCAGCGCCGGCGTGGCCAGGTGACCAGGGACCCGCGGGCTCGGGTTGCGGTGTCCGCCCAGCGTTGAGCCTGGCTCCACTGGCGCTTTTTGGCTGAGATCACAGGGGCCCGCGGTGAGGCCTGACCGCTCTGCTTTTTCCTAAGGATACTGCTGCAAAGACGCCTTCGGAACCGAACTGCAAGCTGAGCGCCTGCCCTGAGTCTCCCCATGGGTATTTCACGTGGAAAGGACGCTGTTATATATGTATAACTTTTGCTTTAAAGTTTTTTTTTAAACAAAACATATATATGCTGTTTATTTACTTATTTAAGAGACTGCCATGATAGGTTTCTCTGTAGCTTGGGGAACTTGCTGTTTCTAAACAGGCAGACTGGCGCTGATGGGTTCTTTGTGGAGAAGCCAAACAATAAAACAACCTGGTGAGCAACCTTTCTTAAGGGAGCTGCTCTCAGATTCCTTAAAAAAAAAAATTCATTCCCTTCACCAGGCAGGCAGGGACCCTTGTGCAAATGGTCTCAAGAGGGTCTTCTCTATATCTTTTGCCTTCTCTGATGTCTCCTTGTATATTTTTAAAACAACCCGTGGTAGGTCCTAACCACCTCCCACATTAAATTATATGTAGATGTATGCATGTTTACACCTACATACATACACATGATGGTATATTTAAATCTAGAAATTGGCAAATATACATCCCCTGTAAAGCAACTCCCCACATCCCCAGTACAGGCAACTATGGTTTCTCCACATGACACTCGTTTTTATCAAGTGTCAAAGGTTTTCAGGAACAATTCAAAAAGCTAACCTTTGAGACTCAAGTAGTGAATCCAATATAAAAATGCAAAACTATTCTGACACAGGCTCTGCAACAAGAAAGGTTTTCCATCTCCTTTGAGGCCCTCTCCCATAAAAAAGCAGTGGGTACCCATGATAATGCTAGAGTGAACATGTTCTGCATTTAGGATTCAGCTTTTATTAAAATAAGACAAAAGGAGAGAAGAGAGGTTGTAAGTAACTACCACCTTGTTGCAGAATCGGCTTTTAATCAAACGAATGGTTTTCAATGAGAGAGAGATACTGAGTTGAGGGAAAGGATGTAATCATGTTACATACTGAGGGTAAAACAAGGCTGCAGAGAAATGATTGGCATTTTAAAAAGCTGATCTTCACATTAAACATTAAACAAGTCATCAAGGGCCTCATTGTCCTGATAATGGCCTCAATTAAAAATATAAAATATTCTTAGCATTAATTTTCCTTGTGCACCAGCATGTGCGTGCCCATGTACCTGCACTCACACGCGCACACACACACCACAAAAACACCACCTTGCACTAAGAAAGTAAATGCTATCCAGAGAGTCCCTTTTTCCCTAGTGAAACAGATTGCATATTATAAAATTTGACATTGATCTTTAAATCAGTTGAGCTGCACTTTCCTTTCCACCTCCCGGCATTAGTCTTTTCCATTTGTCTCTCTGTCCTTATAAGACATTCTTCGGATCAGAAGCCTACTAACCTCTCTTCCCAGAAGTGCCAAAGTGCAAATCAAACAAAAATAAGTGAAGTCATGGAATACAAAAAGCAGGCAAATAGCAAGATAGACAGTGGGAGCCCAAGACATGAGTAAAGCTTTGACTTTTGGTTTCTAAATCACTTAAACAGATTTGGCTCATTTTGAGCTTTATAAATGGCTGTCACTGTGTAAGGTGGCCCTTATACAGAGAATTCTTGAAAATCAAAACTCTCTTGCACTAGAGCTCTAGATGGAAAGAGTAAGGAAGTTTTTGTGATCAAGCCGGTGTTCTTCCCAAAATCAAGCAAATACCCTTCTGTGGGTCCTGAAAGGCTAGGTTGGTAGAGCTCCCTCAAGACTCAATTTTGTTTCCTTGAGCCCCAGGAGGGTCCTAGAATGCCAAAAAGCAGCAGGCCAGGACTCAAGTAAGGCTTGGGAGGTACCCAAGTGCAAAATTTAAGGAGGCACTCACTCTCAAGGTTATGCAAGTGCAGCAAGTGTGTGGTACCTGGGATTGAGTGCCTCCTTAAATTTTGCACTCTAGGTGCCTCTCATGCCTGAATCTGCCAAGGAGTATCCAGGGATTTCCAGTCTTGTTCCCCAGCACACCTCCCACCCTCCCATCTATGGAGTTATCCAGGACCAACATTTGGAGAAGTTCATTGGCAAATTTTATCTCTTAAGTTTATACTTCCAGGTCCAAGAGGGACGAGAAAGGACTAATTAGTGGAGTGATGTAAAGGAATTTGAGATTCTAAAAATCCCACCCTACTCACCAGTTCAAATAATGCCTAAAGGCAGAAGGAAATGTCCATCCTGCAGTGTCAAGAAAATAGGGTAACACTGCTAGAAACTAAAGTTCCTCTTTATAAAATAATTTTTAAATGATGCTTAATTGCTTGGAGAAAAAGATCAAACAGTGATGGAAGATTTTTCTTCCTGCTTTTTCAAAAGCCTTTAAACTACATTTACCATTGACTGAAATTAACATGCTGCCTATGGATTATATTTTAAAGTAGCTATTTTGTTTCAACCATCTGGAGATTTATTTATCTAATTTCATTTTAGAATCTTAAGGGGGTGACACATTATTTATAACATTTTTAAAAATGTTAATCTGAAAGCTGGTGGCACCTAACTGCCTTTGTGAATAATCAATTCTTTGGTGACCACATCCAGTTGGAAATTAGTCTGAATCTTCACAGAAATTTATTTTATTTTAATCGGTTCAAATCTTCATGGACATGTAAAGGTTTTCCTTTTAAGATTTTTTTTCCATATCAGTTTCATCCTGGGTTAGAGAGGGTTAAAAGAAAAAATCCACGTAATAGCAAGGCTGACGGTTTCTGAATTTGGGAAATCTCCGTATAACGGGTTTCCTCTTTTTCTTTTCCTGGAATTCTGTCACAAATTCCCAAAAAGCAGTTACTCAAGCCGAATGGAAACAAGCATTTTTACATTTCAACGACCCTAACTAATGTGAGGATTTTACCCCAAACCCCGCCTCAGGCTCTTCTACGGCTTATAAATACTGCAGCCACACTTCATTTCCTCCAAAAAGGTGATGGTCCCTGCTCCCCAAATGCCGCAATTCCTCTCGCCTCCACTTTAACGACCCACTCCGCTTACACCCGTCGCTCCCCCCTTTCCCTAAGCCAGTTTGTTTATAAAAATCTGGCAGGGAGGGGATGAGAGGCTGGGGCTAGGGGAGGGCTTGCTCTTTGTTTACATTAAACAAATGACAGGCAAAGAGCTCAAGCAAAGTCTTCCTTGACCTCCTTCTCTCTCCCTAATTTTAACAAAAAGGAAAAAAATATTGTATCCAAAGAGAATGTGAATGGGGCGGGAGGAGAAGAGAAGCAGCTTTTCGCCCTATTCAGCTGGGACGCGGGAGCGCGGACGATTTCCGCTCCTATTGTGAGGCGGGGCCCGGGGGCGGCGGTGAATGGGGGGTCTGTGGAGCGGCCCGCGGGGCTGTCAGGCGGCTCTGCGTAATCAGGGCTAATGACGGCGGCCGGGCGCTCGGCCGGACAATGCGCGGGGCCGCGGGGTTTTGTCAGCCTGAATGGCTAATAGGTTTGCCTGTGAGCTGCGAGGGGGCGGTGTCGGGGAGGAGGCGGCGGCGAGGGGAGAAGGGGTCATTGTCCGCTCACTGGCCCGGGCGCCGAGGCGTGTCCCTGCGGGGCGCGCCCGCCCCCCGGAGCCCGGCGCGGCCGACGGGAAGGCAGCGGCCGGGAGGCCCCCTGGAGGCCTGAGGCGAAATGGCGGCAGGAGCAGCGGGCGCGTGGGTCCCCTCGGGGAGGCGGCCCCCAGCGAGGAGGTCGCGCCCGAACTTTGCTCCCAAGAAGCAGCCCAGACTGGGCCCTCAATACCCGGGAAGGTGGGTCCTTCCTCTGCGTCCCGGATCGCGACTCCGTGGAGAGACTTAACTCTGCGCACCCACCTTTTCCGTCCAGCGCCCTGCAAGCTCGCAGACGTGTAGGCCTCGAGCCACTTCTACTGTGGGACTGCCTGACTCAGTAGCTCGAGAAGAGAAACCTCTCAAAACCTGGGGGACGAGGACGGGATAAAAACCTAGGTGAGGGAATAAACACACAAACGCGCGCTCCGGCGGCCGCGGAGGCGCGCGTTCGCCCTGGGGACCTGACGTCGCGGCCGAGCGAGAGCCTCAGGAGAGGGGCCGCCGCGCGGGTCTGGGCCTGCGCGAGAAGCTGCCGCGCGCGTCGGGCCTGGGCCAGCCCGGGCGACAGCAATTGTCGCCACCGGCTCTGCGCGGCGCCGAGCGAGTCGCCGAGCAGGTTGGTTGTGGACCCACGGAGCGGGATTTGCAGGCGCTGAGACCTTGAGAGGGCTTTATGTGCCTGGCAGGTCCGCGAGATCGGCCGTCCAGGCGGGTAAAGGGAGCTGGGCGCTGCGCGGACCAAACGTTCGCGACCGCACAATTGAGCCCTGGCCGGCCACCCGGGCCCCTTTCTTTTGGAAACCTTGTGGCTCCCATTTCCCGTTTAAGGTCTTACAAATCTCCTCAGGCTGGATCCTGCTTTGCAGCTCTCTTTGCTAGGATTTATATTCACAAATTTCTTTAGAGTACCCTACGGTGAGGGAACGAACTGGTTTTCTTCCCCTTTTCACCTCCATGTCTGGAGACAAAGGGGTGTGAGGGCGATCCCAGAGCTGAACAAGCAGTTTCACGCCTCCGTGCCTCTGCTCATGCTGTTTCCGCTTGCCCGGTGGCTTGCTCCGCCTGGCACGCAGCCCCCTACCTCGAGTGCTAACCTGTCAATCCACCAAGCCTACCCCACCTTCACCAAGATTTTCTTGAAGCAGTGGGCTCCACACACAGATTTTTCACTTCCTTTTTAATGCTCCCGCTGCACCATATCTAAACTTCTGTTTTAGCACTTGTAACACTTCTGTTCATTTATTTCTCTATACGTTTGAGTTCCCCCGCTAGAATATAAGCTCTTTAAGGGCAAGGATCGACACCTACTCATCTTTGTATTCCCAGCACCTAGCCTAAGTAGTAGGTGCTCAATAAATATTTTAAAACTGAATGACTTGATGGATCCTTATTGAAACGTCTGTGCTCGACGTTAGTGGAGGACCTCTGCTAGCTCTGAACTCATTTGAACAGCAAAAACTGACTTATATGGGCAGGACCCAATGTTCACTTAAATCCTCCCAGCTCAGGTTACCAGCTCTTATTTATTTGTCAGGTTCTCTGGGATGATTCATAGAGTGCTCACTCCCTCTAGGCATATGGTTTTTGGAATCCTGTGGCTTTGGATTCATAACATGAAAATTAGGTTCTCACACAGCACATTTCCCAAACAGTAAAGTAAAAGTCATCCCCTCAGGTTCTGAAAATTCTAGCTATTGTACTCTCTGAGCCCTATAAAATAGAACATCTAATATTTTTGTCTGTCATAGAATGATAGAGTTTTCCACTTTCAAGATAACTGCTATGGTTTGAATGTTTGTGTCCCTCAAAAATTCATGTTGAAACTTAATCCCCAATGCAATAGTGGGATTTTTAAGAAGTGGGGCTTTTACGAGGTGATTTACTATCCTCATGAATGCGATTGGTACCTTTATAAAAGGGCTTGAGGGAGTCTGTTAGTCCCTTTTTGTCCATCTGCCACATGAGGATGCAGCAAGAAGCCACCATCTTAGAAGCAGGGAGAGCCAACCCTTGCCAGACACAGAACCTGCTAGAGTTTTGATCTTGGACTTCCTTGCCTACAGAACTGTGAGAAATAAATCTCTATGATTTATAAATTACCCATTCTAAGGTATTTCTATCATAGCAGCAGGAATGGACTAAGACAATAACGCTTTATCTCTTCCTCTCTTTCTCTCTCCCCCACAACTCCCACCTTTCCTTACCTCACTCTAGTCTTGACCTACAAATAAAAAAGTAACACACAAAAAAATCACAAACTCAGATAAGATGTCCAATTTTAAGACAGTGGATTGGCATCCCACCCCCATACTCAGGCTAACATGGGGGGGAAAATAGTGTTTTCATTAAAATCTTAAATCACAAGAGCCCTGTGAAAGTCTACTGGATAACAAACTCATCTCAATTTTAAAATTTAATGGACAGAAGCAAGTGAACTGTATATAATTTTGAATTCTCATAAAATATATATAAGGCTGCCTCCTGGAAAGTCATTCTAGCCTGGCACTGTCATTCTACAATCTGAGAATACCAAATTACTATTTGTTTTTCTCACTGAAGAAATCAGTCTTAAATTTTCTAGCATAAAATCAAACACCTCAGTTCAGGTGGTGCACAATAATTTGGTACATTAACAGTCTGGTGATAAACTATATTATGCATTTCAAACATTTTCAGATATTTAAGATTTCTGTTAAATATTTGTTCATCATTTAAATTAGGCACCACTTAAAGCATATTTTATTGCATTGGTTATATTCCTGACTTTCTATAAATTCTTGGTAAATTATACATTTAAACTACAGACCTATGCATATATATTTTATCTACAAAATTATTTTTGCAGGTAATTGTGACCATAGGAGCTGGAATCATCAATTTAAAATAGACAAACAGATAGGAAAAAGAAAACTATATTGTAAGCAGCCTGTAGCAATGGACCGGCACCTGACAGGATGATATCAAACAAACCTGGCTTGAAATACTTAATCACTGAGAATTTCGGCAAGTCACTCAACTCTCTGAGCCTTAGTTTTTCCTTCTTTAAAATGGGGTTGATAATATCCAAGAATATTGTGACTGTTACTGGGGTAACGCATATAAAGCATCTAGCACAGACCCTCACATACAGTTAACAGGGGTTCAGTGAGTAGAATTTCCCTTTTCCCATTTTTCCTGGTTAAATACTAAGGCAAAAAAATAAGCTGTATGACTCCACTTAAAAATTGTTTTTAATAGGTATCATCTACATATTCAGAATATTTAAATGCTAAATGCTGTCCTTAGTATCAGAAGCAGCTTCTGCTCACCACCCCCAGTAAGGCGGACCCAATATGTTGGTTTTCCACCAGTGGCAATAGCTGGGCTTGTGCTAACATACCACCATTCTTTCCTTGCCTATTTACTCTGCCCAAGGCTGCTTGTCTTCTACATGAAGATTTCCAAAGGGATCCTGGCCCATCATGCAAGTCAGGATAACCCCGAATATAAAGGATGATCACCGAAAAGGTGACAACCTTTTGGGGAAAATGCAAAGTTCGTTTCTTTGAGGAAAAGCAGTGTTCTCACTTTGCTTACGTGTGTGGCTCTTTATAGCTAATATTAAAATTCTTTCATTTGCACTATCTCACTTCCTCACAAGAATTCCATGAGGTAAGTTGGCAGATAGGGTGATTCCCATCTTCTAGATAAGGAAACTGGGGCTCACACTACTTGGTCCAAGTCACAGAACCAGGGAAGAATCCAGACTTTGTAGGGCTCAAAGTTTACACTATTTGGAGGGGGAGGATACTAGTTATGATTAAAAATACAAAATAATGAGTACAAAATTGGGTATGAGAAAAGAAATTACAACACTGACAAATGTTTTTAAGCCTGGAAAATACAACAAACCACAAAATCCAGACAAATAAAATCATTTTGTTAAATGTCTTATATACTTCTAGAATCGTTTTTTCTCTACTTTTTTTCTGTAAGCTCTTTGATTGCTTCCTTATATGACAACAATTTTAATGTATTTCAAATAAAAAGATAATTTGATCTTTAGTATGGGTTGATTTAAATATTTTTTATTACTGATAATTTAGAAAAGTTTCTCTTGGCTTCATAGCTCATTATTGGTAATGCCATACATTATTTTTAGGATTGGTATCAAATTTGGAAAAGCCTCAGTGAAGTTTCTTGCATATATGACCAGTAAAATTTCAGGACACTTCAAGTTTCCTTGAACAATGACCCATCTTAAATAATCTTTGCATTGGCAATGCTCATTAACCAGTTTATGATCAAGGGTCCTACACATTCATGTTGTCACAATAAATTAGCACAGTGGACAGTAGGAATATTCCTGCATGTCACTCCTGCACTGTAGCAGCTAGCAACTATATAAAGAAGTGATAGAAAACCCTAAAAATATATATCACTGAGTTCAAACTAACTGCATCTCCAATTCAGCTTCCCTTTACCAGATCCCTAAAATGACTATAGTTATTCCAGTGCTATCCCGCCAAGTGGAAATGGACAGAGGGAAAATAGGAATGGAAAGAGACAGTGGTCTATCGTAGTTAAATTACCTTTTCTTACAAATTTTCCAAAACTTCATGATGATGTAAACATATTGCTAGGACCCCTTCCAGAGCCTTGGAAGGGGCCTGTGCAAGTGAGGAATCTTGAAATGTAAGCGACATTTGTTTCAAGGTAATTCTGCCTCTGACCAGGCCCAGTAAGTGTTTGTTGAGAACAGGTTTTCTGACTCCAGGCCCATTACGATTTTCTAGTAACTGAGATATAATGTATTGTCCCAGGAAGTTTTGACAAGGTTGGACTGAAAAGCTGTTTTTTAAAATGATTTATTGACGGAAGGAGGGAGAGTTTAAGACTGCAAATGGAGAGCTGGCCCTGGGTGGAACTGTGAGGTAGAGAGGTTATGGCTTTGAACCTGGTTCCCTTTCCTTTGGGGGATCCTTCATCTTGACTCCTTAAAGGTGACCCATTCCAAACTGTCAAAAGCCCTTCAATGTTCTTCACCCTCCTTTATCAAAATCTATTCTCAGTTGTCACAAAAATCAGATAAACCAATTCACATCAAAATACAAAGAGAGCTGCTAAAATTTCAATGCATTATCTATAGATGGGGGCCTGGGAGAGTACTTACTAACTGCTAGGAGATAATCATTTAATTCAATAACCCCAAATCACTAATGGTAGTAATTCAGACATCACTAGCAGGCTAGTAGAAAATTATTTTTGGTTGGAAAAGAGCCATGTACCCTTCAAATCATTCCACTGAAGTAGATGACTGTTTCTTCAGTCAGATATCAACCAATATTAAGAATAAAATAAAGTAAAAACCTTTGCAGGTCCCTCAGGATGCAACTGCTTCTCTATCATTTTCTTCACCACCAAACTTCATGAAAGAATAGCCTACATTATTTGCCTCCATTTCTTCTCTATATACTCATTCCTAAACCTTGTACAATCTGGCTTTTACTTACAGCATTACATTAAAATGGGTGCCTGAAAGGTCACTCTACTTGGTCCTCAAACTACCCAACTTGTTGATCTTCAACCCTGTAGAGCATCCCTTCCTTCTAAACAGGGCCAAGATTAGGTTGAGGCAAGCAAGGTGACTGAGTTGTAAAATTTAAGAACACACTTACTTGAAAGGTCCTGCAAGCTCAGGGCTGGCATCTGAGAAGGAGTACCTCCTTAAATTTTTCCCCATAGATGCCTCCCTTGCCTCACCATGGTCCCTGCCTTCTTCTAAAACATACGTGCACTTCTCCTCATATTCAGAGCATGGCCTGCAATTTGCTGCCCTCACGTCTTTGCTCATGATGCAGGTGTAAATGGACCTCCATGCTTTATGCCTGACTTGCATCCCTTCCTACCTTCTTCTGTCACAGCACCCTTAGGGAACTATTCCTCCCCAGCTCAATGATGTGTTTCTGGTTGGGGCTGTCAAACACAGTACCTCCCACCCCCAACCCACAGTGGTGTATAACCACCAAGCTGGGCCTGTGGTTTCAGAAACTTCTGAATTGGAAGCAGAGGAGCAGTTCTGTGTATGCTCTTAGATTGAGAGCAGTAAAAATATGATGCCATAGCCATGTCACATCTTACAGGAGGGAGCCTTAAGGAGAAGCAGCAGGATGGAGGAAGAAGAGATGGAAAAGACTAAAGCTGATAAATTCTTTGTAGGCTATTGACCCAAAATCTGATTCAGTCTTGTCTTTTTTGTGTTTTGGTTACAGGAGCTAACATAATATTCTCCTCCAATTTGATTAAACTACTTTAAGTTCCTGTCACTTGCAAACAAGATGCTGAGACATAACATAGAATATTCTTTCTTTTCTCTCACCCCATCTCCACAGGTACATAGAGCCAACTTTCATGGCTCAGCTCTAAGGCCATTTTCCTCCCAGACCCTTCCTTGATCCATAGGATTTAACTAATCTCGGCCTTCTCTGAACTGCTGTGACATTTTATGCATCTCTCATAGTATTTAGGTTCATATATTTTATTTATCACTATACTGTATGTTCTTCAAGGGCGAGACCCATAATCTTTGTAATCATCCAAGAACTAAGTACAGCATCTGCCACAGCAGAAAATCAATAGATCTTTGCTGAATTAATGAATTAAATGAATGGATGAATGTAACTAACGGATAGCCATAATCTTTCTGTCTCATTTCAGGAAATTTTAGTCTGAATGAACTGAAGTTCTTTAAAAAATGTTTTCCCAAAGGAAAAATAAACAAAGGAATAACCCACTGATTACTAGAGACAGTGAATATTAAAAGGTGCCATATTTTTTAAAAGGTGGGGAATTAAGACTTCATATTTACATTTACCCATATCTGAATAAATAAACTCTAGAAAGGCACACAAGAAACTATAAACTGTGGTTTCAAGATTGTTGGGGGGAAAACTGAGCTGATGTAGGACAGAGGTTAGAGGGAAACTTTTCACTGTACACTTTTGTATATTTTAAATTTGTTTAACCATGTGAATCAATGCCTATTCAAAAGTTAAATTAAAACTAAATGAATAGTTCCAAAAAACTGAAGAGGAGGGAATCCTCCTTAATTCATTCTACAAAGCCAGTATCACCTTGATACCAAAGCCAGACAAGGACACAACAAAAAAAGAAAACCACAGACCAATATCCCTGATGAACACAGATGCATAAATCCTCAGCAGAATACTTGCAAACAAAATCTAGCAGCACATCAAAAAGATAATACTCTGTGATCAAGTGGGATTTATACCAGGGATGCAACGATGGTTCAACATATAAGTCAATAAATGTGATTTATCACCTAAACAGAATTAAGGACAAAAACCATATGATCATCACAATAGATGCAGAAAAAGCATTTGATAAAATTCAGCATCCCTTCATGATAAAAACCCTCAACACACTAGGCATAGAAGAAACATACATCAAAGTAATAAAGGCCATATATGACAAACACACAGCCAACATGACACTGAATGGGGAAAAGTTGAAAGCAATCCCCCTAAGAACTGGAACAAGGCAAAGATGCCCATTTTCACCAGTCCTATTCAACATCGTGCTGTAAGTCCTAGTCAGAGCAATCAAGCAAGAGAAAGAAATAAAAGGTATCCAAATTGGAAAAGAGGAAGTCAAATTATCTCTGCTTGCTGGTGGTACGATCTAGAAAACCCTAATGACTTCTTAAAAAAACTCTTAGATTTGATAAATGAATTCAGTAAAATTTTAGGGTATAAAATCAATGTACAAAAATCAGTAGCATTTCTATACACCAAAAACAATCAAGTTGAGAACCAAATCAATAAGGCAATCCCATTCACAATAGCTACCAAAAAAATATCTAGGAATATATTTAACTAATGAGGTAAAAGATCTCTACAAGGAAAACCACAAAACACTGATGGAAGAAATTTTATATGACACAAACAGATGAAGAAACATCCTGTGCTCATGGATCAGAAGAATTAATATCATTTAAATGACCATACTGCACAAAGCAATCTACAGATTTAATGCAATTCATATCAAATACCAATGTTATTTTTCACACACTTAGAAAAAACAATCCTGAAATTCATATGGACCCAAAAAAGAGCCTGAATAGCCAAAGCAATCCTGAGCAAAAAGAGCGAAGCTGGAGGCATCACACTACCTGACTTCAAATTATACTGCAAGGCCATAGTAACAAAAATAGCATGGAACTGGTATAAACACAGATACATAGATCAAGAGAACAGAATAGAGAACCCAGAAATGATGCCACATATATACAGCCAATTGATCTTTGACAAAGTCGACAAAAATATAAACTGGGGAAAGGACATCCTTTTCAATAAATGTTACTAGGAAAACTGGATTGCCATATGCTGAAGAATGAAACTGGACCCCTATCTCTCACCACATACAAAAATCAACTCAAGATAGATTAAACAGTTAAATGTAAGACTTGAAACTATTAAAATACTAGAAGAAAATCTAGGGAAGACTCTCCTGGACATTGGTCTAGGCAAAGAATTCGTGAGTAAGACCTCAAAAGCACAAGCAACCAAAACAAAAATAGACAAATGGGACTTACCTAAACTAAAAAGCTTCTTCACAGCAAAAGAGATAATCAACAGAGTGAACAGACAACCCACAGAATGGGAGGAAATACTTGCACACTAGGTGTCTGACAGGGGACTGATATCCAGAATTTATAAGTAACTAAAACAACTTGACAACAAAAAAAGTCCAAACAATCCCATTAAAAAGTGGGTAAAGGATGTAAATAGACATTTTTCAAAGCAAGACATACAAATGGCCTAAAAGCATATGAAAAAGTGTTCAACATCACTAATCATCAGAGAAATACAAATTAAAACTACAGTTAGATATCATCTTACATCAGTCAGAATGGCTATTATTAAAAAGTCAAAAAATAACAAATGTTGGTGAGGATGCAGAGAAAAGGGAACTCATACACTGTTGGTGGGAATGTATGAAAACCAGTGTGGAGATTTTGCAAAGAACTAAAAATAGAACTACCATTCAATCCCACTACTGGTTATCTACCCAAAGGAAAAGAAATAATTATATCAAAAAGATACTTATACTTGTATGTCTTTTGCAGCACTATTCACAATAGAAAAGATAATCAACCTAAGTGCCCCTCAGTAGATGAATGGATAAAGAAAATGTGGTACACACACACACACACACACACACACGCGCGCGCGCACCAAAATGGAATACTATTCAGGCATAAAAAAGAATGAAATCATGTCTTTTGCAGCAAATGGATGGAACTGGAGGCCATTATCTTAAGTGAAACCACTCAGAAACAGAAAGTCAAATACCACATGTTCTTCTTTATAAGTGGGAGTTAAAGAATGTGTACACACGGACATAGAGTGTGGAATAATAGACATTGGAGACTTGGAAGGGTGGGAGGGTGGGAAGGGGTGAGGAATGAGAAATTACTTAATGAGTTCATGTACATTATTCCGGTGATGGTTACTCCAAAAAGCCCAGACTTTACCAATATGTAATATATCCATGTTACAAAATTGCATTTGTACTACTTAAATTTATACAAATTTTTAAAAATGAAAAAGCTCTTTTCCCCATAGTTCTATTTCTAGGAAATTACCCCAAGGAAATAGCCATTAATGTCTACAAAGATCTATGATCATGGTACTATTACTAAAACAATCAAAAGTAAAAAACCTAAATGCATAAAATAATAACTAAATAAAGTGGGTTTTTTGTACCGATCATTCACCTATAAGATAAAAGGAAAAACCTAGTTTCCTGATGTAATACGCATGCAGTGATAGAACCATGGTCTGGTTTTAAAAGTGTTATGGCTCAAATGACTTAAAAAGAGATGAAGACAATATGCTCTGGAAAATTCTGTTAAAGGTCTCAACAAATGGAGCAAACAGCCCTGGTGACGATAATGACACTCATGTTGAAGTTAAATGTGAAGGGCCCAAATAAAATTTCATATAAAAAATAAAGGATAATAGAAAATTAGAAATTCTATGTATTGTTTTATCTACTAATTAGTGCTTTTCTTTTCAGTAGAAAAATTGTCTTTTTGTCAAAACCTTTTGAAATTTATACTTTCAGATGAGTACATTGTGTTGTATGTGAATTGTACCTCAATAAAGCTGATTTTAAAAACATGTAAAATGTTATATTGTAAGGGATCTTAGATATTTTTTCTAGTGATCCCCAATCTTTTCACCTAAGGACTCCTTTTATTTTGTTTTCAATTATGGATCCCATATTGTGAAGGATTTTGCCACCTAAATGAAATCATATAGACTACTGTGATGGATAATACCAATAAGCAATAAAATTAAGTAGATTTACAGACCAAAAAAAACCTTAACCTCATTCTGCTAGTTTAAAAGTTGAAATTCAGGTCTTTTGGCATACGATCTACTTATACTAATTTATAATTAGCTAAAATAGCATCCCTATTAGCTAACAAAAGCAGCTTGGTGTTTGATTTACGACATGTTAAGTAGTAAACATAATATCCTAACTTGTATAAATTAGAAATCTCATTCCTCTAGTGCACAAATATTTTCACTGTCAATACCCAGTGGTATCATTAACACTACTACAGTCACTCAAACTGGTCAGAAATCCATTCACTCATTTAATCATCCTGTAATCATCCATTCATTCTTTCAACATTTATTGGGCACCAGTTATGTGCAAGGTATTTTCAGCTTTCTACCCATACTAAAAGTCTCTTCACCTTTTGACAGTTTAAGTAATTATCAGTAAATGACTATCTAATAGGTAGAAATTAGAAAGGAGCAATTAACCATCTTAAATGAGCCTAAATAGTCAAACCCTAATGAATTATATTCTGAGGCCCAGGGGGAACTTCTGGTAATCTCTAAGTCACTACCAGAAATCTTAGAGAATCTATGGACGATGGGAGAGGTGCTAGAATACTGGAAGGGGAAGATGATCTCCTTATCTCAAAAAAAGAGGAAAAAGGGTAGATTTCAGATACCATAGATTGAGCCATAGTTTTCTACGATTCTATGTGGATCTGGTGGAGCTGCCAATCACAGTGTCTTACCTCTCCTCCCCACTACCAGTAAGGGGCAGGCCTTTGGGCCAGACTGAACTGATTACAAAATGACAGTCCCCTGGAAACAGTGACTGGTTCAAGGAGCCAGTTTCACAAGTAATCCAACCCTGAACAATCAATAGTTTATGAAATTTTCCAAATTGGAGGGTAAGGGATAGGTTTCTCTCTTCTTTTGGAGCTGAAGTTGTAGGGCGATGATGCCTACATTGCCAGAGGCCACATTTCTGCCATGGGGAGAAATCCCCCATGTAGTGGAGAAGAATGCAGCTAAGCAGAAAGGAGCAAATTCGAGAAACAGATAAGGAAAGAGAACCACGAAAGCATTGTCTGAGACCCTGGATCCTGGCATGCCCGAGGCCAGAAGCTCCTCAGATTTTCCAGTTATGTGAACAGATTGATACATGTTTCTTTTTCACGTTTCTAAACTAGTTTGGATTGGGATTCTATCACTTGCAACCAGGCTTCTTGACTAAAACACAGTTTATATATTTGAAGATGGCTATATTTCCTCTTTTTTTAAACTAATCTAACCAGCTTATTTTTCTTAATCTTTTTTCCCACAGATTTTCTAAACTCACAACGATTTGGGGGTTTTGGAGTGCTACTATCAGATCTCCAAACACCTAGCTGCTTTTTCTAATAGTCTATTTATTATTCTAACTCCCCTTGGAAACATCCCTGAACCTCCTAAGATCCCTCTTCAGAGCATCTTTCTTACCAAACTGACGTGTGGGTTTTTTTTTCCTCCATAATTAGTGATGTTTCAGAATATTTTCCAAGTCTTATATTTGAACACTTAGTCGATAGGACAATAGATTGGCCCTATTTATGAGTGGATTCTGAGAACACTTACTGGAACCTCCATGCATTAATTCTACCAGAAGAGCCACTGTGCGGTAATAATGATGAAGGAGCTAAATGGTTACAATGCTTTGCTTTCGAAAACATTGAGTGCATCGTGGACATTTTAAAAGATTGCTTCAGTTCAGATCATTTGGTAAAGATAAAGCAAAGGAGTAGAAACATTTGCTGTAGAGAGCCAATTCTAACTAGTTACAGGGCAAATGCAAACCATCACATTTATCCACTTATCCTTGGAATCCAGCAACAATAAATGTATATATAGTGAAACAGACAGGAGATAATCTAAAATCATTTTTTTAATCTTGAGAGATGTGGCCGTTATAAATAACATGGCAAAGCTCTTTTTCACTTTGTTTAAAAATAACCACTTCTCTGTAACACTGGAGTTCTACTAATGTTAGAGAAAAGACTCCTTCAGAAACATTTCGAATCCATATCCATATAGTAAGGTCGTGAGAGGGCAGACCATTCTACTGTGTTCCACATAATGGATTTATGTAAAACAGTTAGCATCACTGTATTTCATGGTCATGGAGCTCCCTTATTTATGTTTCATAATTGTCTCTTACTTGTTAGAAAAATGCAAACAACCCTAGTCTAGGTCAGACCAATGACCCATCTACTTCAATAGTTTTCTTTTTCTTTTTTTTCTATAATAACTGTCACTTACTGAGATGGGGAAAAGGCCAGGAAATCCTTCTACACTACATGTTCCCACTTTCTAGGGAAAAAGGAAATTGATAATAACAAAATAGCAACCACACGTAACTTCACAAGAAAAAATAATGGCAATTCTATAAATATTTTCATTAATACACCAATAGGAGCAATTAGAAACCACAATCAACTGATGACAGCATCAGTGATATAACATGATAAAAAATCCTTCTGAAAAACTGGAGGAATTCCAACTCTATGTACATATGTAAAGTAGGAGTGTTGTAGCATCTTGTCCAGGCTTGTTACTAAGCTAGACTGCGTTATAGCTATGTGCTGTATAGTACACTAGCTCAAGGGTCCCCAACCTATAGTGAGTTGTATAATTATTTCATTATATATTACAATGTAATAATAATAGAAATAAAGTGCACAACATGTGTAATGTGCTTGAATCATCCTGAAACCATTCCCCTCATCCCCGGTCCATGGAAAAATTGTCTTCCATGAAAATGGTCCCTGGTGCCAAAAAGGCTGGGGACTACTGCTGTAGCCGACAGCCACATGTGGCTATTGAGTACTTGAAATTTAATGTAAAGTTTGCTTGTGTAAAATACATACTGGATTTTGTAGACTTAATAATAAAGCATTAAGATATTTTATTAACAATGATTTATATTGGCTGGGCATGGCTCACACCTGTAATCCTAGCATGTTGGGAGGCTGAGGCAGGAGATTGCTTTAGGCCAGGAGTTTGAGATCAGGCTGGGCAACAGAGAGAGACCTCGTCTCTTCAAAAAATAGAAAAATTAGCCAGTGTGGCGGCACACATCTGTAGCCCAGCTACTCAGGAGGCTGGGGCAGGAGGACCACTTGAGCCTGGGAATTAGAGGTTACAGTGAGCTATAATGATACCACTGCACTCTGGCCTGGGCAACAGAGCAAGACCTTGTCTAAAAAATAAAAATTATATAGAGTACACATTGAAATGATAATATTTTAAATATATTGGGTTTGAAATCTATTTTTAAAGTTAATTTTACCTGTTTCCCCTAATATTTTTAATGTGGCTGATAGAAAATTTTAAATAACATATGTGGTTTACATCATATTTCTGTTGAACAGCACTTTATATACTATGTTCTGTGGTTAGGAGCACAGTCTGGAGTCAGACTGCCTGGATTTGAAACCCACTTCCATGACATTGGGCAAATTACTTATCTGGGTCACTTTCAATATCTATAAAATGGAGTTAATAATGGCACAATCATATATAACTATGAAGATTACAGGAGTACTTATATGTAAAAAACATAGAATAGTGCCTGACACATACAAAGTAGTTGCTATATGTTTTATTTATATATACATACACACACATCTATAAATATATACATATATCTCCTTGGTAATATACTTATTTTCATTTATGGACTCCAAATTTTGGTATTTCACTAAATATTAATGACTCATTTAGTAGATATATTAGTCTGCCCATGCTGCCACAATGAAATACCACAGAGTGGGTGGCTTAAACAACAAAAATTTATTTCCTTACGGTTCTGGAGGCTGGTGCCAGCAGAGTTGGTTTTGGGTTAGGCCTCTCTCCTTGGCTTGCAGATGAAACCTTCTTGCTGTGTTCTCACATGGTCTTTTCTCTGTGCATGAGCACAGGGAGACAGAGTTATGGTGTTTCATCCTCCTCTTCTTTTAAGGTGTTACAGATGGAATGTTTGTGTCCTCCCAAAATTCATATGTTGAAGCACTGGGCCCAGTGTGATGGTATTTAGAGGTGGGGCCTTTGAGAGGTAATTGGGTTTAGATGAGGTTATGATGGTGGGGCCCCTATCATGGGATTAATGTCCTTATAAGAAGAGGAAGAGTGGCCAGATCTATCACTCTTTCCACCGTGTGAGGACACAGCAAGAAGACGACCAGCCGTTTGCAAGCCGGGAGGAAGGTCCTCGCTGGCAACTGAATCTGCTGGCACTTTGATCTTGGACTTCTAGCCTCCAGGACTGTGCAAAATAAATGTCTGTTGTTTAAGCCACTCAGTCTATGGTACTTTGTTATAGCAGCCTGAGCAGACTAACACATAAGGACACCAGCATATTGGATTAGGGCCCTGACTTAATGACCTCACTTAATCTTAATTACCTTCTTAAAGTCCTTATTTCCAAATACAGTCACATTGGGGTTTAGGGCTTCAACATATGAATTTGTGGGGAGACACAACTCAGTCCCTACCAGTAGGTTGTATGTAAATAGTCCCTTAGACATGTATAAAACTGAAAGCCACTGGACTCAAACTTTTGGATCCATTCACAGCCCACCAAGAAGACCAGGGGGCTACAGATCGCTGAGAAATATTCATTTTAATCATGTCTGTCCGTGGCATAAAAGGTATTTGGCAGATAGGCATGGTGGTTCCCCATGACAGCAACCTCAAAATGTTTCCGTGTATTTCCAAAGCAGGCTGAGTTTAATAACTTAGTATAAATTGAATAGTCTGGAAGTTAATACAACTCTTAGTCTATATCACCTTTTGGAGTATTGAGTTTAATGACTGCCTATTGGAAAAAGTTGTTTGTTCTTATTTATTCTAAAATTGCTTTGTTAAACTGAAGTATGAATTTGATAGAAATGGTCTGTTTTCATATTATACAATGCCTCTTATTTGATTATATTTTCTCTCAGACTTTGTACTTCTACACCCAATATCTGTGTTGTCAGTCTATCCTCACTCAACAATTCTTTTATTCTCTTAATTATCTTACAGATTTATAGTCTTTTGCAGTTCTTTGAGATTCAACATTCAAGATTCTAACAGACAGGAGTTTGCACAATGGTAAGATAACATTTTCTGTTTTGTTTCTAGTTTTGAGTATAAGGATGTTACTATTTTTCTCCTCTGTATTTATGGTTTTATTTATTTTTGCTTTTGTTTGTTTTCTTGGCTGAGGCAACATATTAGGTCAAAACCTTCAGGAAATAATCCATATGGGCTCCTAAATCCTGTCCCTATGTTGGAAATCATAGCTTGGAACTCATTAGCCATATGCATCATTCCCAAATTGCAAGTCTTATACATGACCCATCTGCCACAGCCTCATTATATCTCCCTGCAGTTTACCAACATCACTGTGGTGTTGCACTATCTAGCGAGACAAGACACAAGATATGAACTTCAGACTTTTTGTATGTACCTCCTTTTATAAATATTTTGAAATGTTAACTTCTAGCACAGATTCTGTTTCCATTTCTCTATAGAAAGAAATGACAATAAATTTAATTAGATAAATATTCACTAAATACCAATATATTATAATATATGCAAGGTATTAAATGGGAATAAAAATTAATATAATATAGTCCCTACTTTCCCTTCCAGTCTAGAGAGGAGAAAGCCATGTGAGCAATTAACCTTCACAAACAGAATAAGATAGTACCAAATAGATTTAGTTTGGAAGAGAGAGAAATGGCTTCTAACTGAATTGACTAAGCCTTCAAAGAGTATGAAACATTTGAGCTGAGGCTGGGACAGTGAGTAGGCTTTTGATTGATATAATTGCCTGAGGACAAAGTCCACACACAGAGTTGGGAAGAACCTAGCATCTCAGACAAATGGAGCCAGAGCCCTGATCACACTATGCCTGGAAATCACCATACCTAGGGACTCCCTGTTAAGTGAGATTATGAATTTCTTGCCATGTAGGCCAGTTTGAGCTGGTTTTTCTATTATTTGCACTCCGATTGATATAACATCTCTAACACTCTCAGCCTCTACTTGTAACCGTCAGCTAAGCATCTCCAGATGGATGTCCCAGTAACACTTTGGTAAATATGGGTTGTCTGAAAAGCAGGTGTCAAGATGGGATTACTAAGTGATCATAAACTATGTCTGAGGAGAAAGAAAAAAATAAAAAATACCAGAAAAAGATGGGATTAAATGTGCAAGAGATGAATTAGGGGAGCCAGTAGTGACGAAAAATGGAGAGAAAGCTCATGAGGCAGGGAAACCGTCAAACTGCTCTGCCCCTTTGTGAAGGGAAGAAGGAAGGAAGGAAGGTTGGTGGAAGAGCCTTAGACTGCCACAGAGTTCTAAGGAAGTTCAGCTAGACCAGTGGAAAACCCTCAAGTCCCTGTCGCTGATTAAAGGATGAAAATCCTGAATTTACCTGTACAGCTTGATCAGTATTCCTGCCACACCCAGTCATTGGCTGGAGGCAGCCCATGGGAAGCATGGCGAGGGCCTGACTGACATACCAGGGGCCTTTGGTCAATCAAGCTACCCTTACTCAGCAGATTCTGAGAGGCATTTTCCTGATCTGCATACACCTTAACCTCAATACATCCAAAGTGAATTCATTTTTCCTGTTCCCAACCTTCTCTCTCTGCCTGTGTTCCCTATCTTCCTAGCCATCCTAAGCAGAAATTATTTCGTCATCCCTCCTCTTTACCCCTCATGCCCAACAATACCTTCTGTTTTAATGATTATACCTCCAAGGTGTTCCTTGCACCCACCCCTGCTTCCAGGCCTGCTGTTGCCCGCCTTATCCAGGCTTTCATCTCTTGCCTGTGCTGTTGCAGAAGCCTAAGCAGAACCCACTTCTGACTCTCAATCCAGTGTTCTTTTCATTACATCACACTACCTTCAACAAGTCTATAGTTGGAAAGACCATCTAATTCATTTCTCCTCAGCCTTTGTTCCACCCTAACACACCTGAGAGACTCTGATATGCCAGTCTTCTCCCCAAATGACAATTACTGATAATTTTTTAAAACCATGGTAGAAAGTTAAAGGAATCATCCTTTGTTCAGGACACACCATAATCATTGGTCTGTGCGAGGTCATCTCTGGTTTTATTTATTTAGACCTTTGTGTCCCTCTTCCCCTCCCTGCCAACAGGCAATCATTCTAATGCATTTGATGTATATCCTTTTATTCATATGTGGGTTTTTGCTTTTTGAGAGTTGAAGATTGATCAATTATCATACATAAAGCATTAAAAACAGTTAATTTTTCTCTAAGTGCTAAATGAAGGATAATATATATGTGTAAACTTAGTCAATTATTAAAGCAAAATGTATTTTAAAAGTATTTCTAAGTGAGAACAAATTCTAAGAGGAGAAGAGAGGATTTTAGCTGCTATAATAAAAGTAACACAAACCTCATGTTCCCTTGCAGAATCTTCTTGCTCTGAAGATGGATATCAATCACCAGAAAGTGGCAGAATGGCCTCTGGGGATTTGATAATCTCTTATCATCTCATCATATCCTACCATAGGCTATAGTTGGAACCTTGGAGACTTTCTCCTGTTTCTTTTATTTTATTTAATTTTTAAAATTATGTATTTATTTATTTGTTTATTTATTTATTTATATTAGAGATGGGATCTCCCTACACTGCCCAGGCTGGCCTCGAATTCCTGGGCTCAAACAATCCTCCCACCTCACCCTCCCTAGTAGCTAGAACTACAGGCACATGCCAACATGTTCAGCTATCCTTATGTCTTTATATGCTTCAGTGGATGCAGATTCAGGTCCACAGATTTGACATAAGCCGTCAACTTTAGCCAACTCCTTATCCCTCCACTCTAAAGGAGTCTCCCAGGCACTAGCAGTTTCCGCCCCCCAGAGATTTTGAACACAAGATTATATACCTTCACAGTGTGGGCAGAGCTCTGTCCTTTGGCACCACCTGCCTCTTTAGTATCTCCCAGGTCATCATGCCCAACCCCAGGACCTCCAAAAGTGGAAAGAGCTTAGAACAAAAGCTCCCAAGTATATTGGCTTCTCTGTTTCCCTGTGCTGAATCTTGCACATACTTTGTTTTATTTTGGAGGTGTTTTTGCCATTAAAACAATAATAGATTTTATTTCTTAGAATTGTTTTAGGTTTACAGAAAAAAATTGAACAGAAATTACAGAGTTGCCATATACTTTCTCTCTCTGTGTCCCCACTCCTCCCCCACTTTCAGTTTTCTGTATATTAAGATCTTGCATTGATGTGGTACATTTGTTACAATTAATGAACCTATATTGATACATTTTTATTAACTAAAGTCCATATTTTACATTAAGCTTCACTCTTTATGCTGTACATCCTATGAGTTTTGACAAATGTATTATGACATGTATCCACCATGACAGTATCATTCAGAATAGTTTCACTGCCCTAAAAAGCCCCTGTGCTCCACCTCTTCACACCTTTCTCTCTCCCCTCCAAATCCCTGGCAACCACTGCTCTTTTTACTGTTCCCATAATTTTATCTTTTTCAGAATAACATGGTTGGAATCATATAATTTCTTTCACTCAGCAATAAACATTTAAGGTTTCTTTATGGCTCTTCGTGGTTTGAGAGCTCCTTTCTTTTTATTACTGAATAATATTCCATTGTGTTGCTGTACCACAGTGTCCATTCACCTGTTGAAGGATATCTTGAATTTTCTTCAGTGGTATCCTGCTAAAGATCTCATCCCATTTATTGCTTTTCCATTCAGTGCCATTTATAAGGTCTTTCCACATTGCTGTGTGAACATCTAATTCATTACTTCTTACTTGCTTCACTGTATTCCAAAATGTGTATTAACCAATTTTTTCCATTTTTACTCCCCTAGTGATGGATACCTACTTTACTGCCAATTTCCCAGTGCACAAACAACTCAGGGTTTAACATCAACAAACGTGTTTTCTCATAGACCTATAGAGGAATATATGCCAAAGAGGGAACTGGTGGCTCATAGGGACTAGGTACACTTGATCATGTAGCACCAGATTGATCTCTCAAAAGGCTGCTAAGCAGTTTATCTGTCTTTACTCTCTGACAGTACTTGCCACCACCTAACTAGCTAATTGTCTGTCAAATGCATGCTAATGTTGCTTGTTTTTTTTGTTTTTTTTTGGAGACAGAGTCTCATTCTCTTGCCTGGGCTAGAGTGCCATGGCGTCAGCCTAGCTCACAGCAACCTCAAACTCCCAGGCTCAAGCGATCCTCCTGCCTCAGCCTCCCGAGCAGCTGGGACTACAGGTATGTGCCACGATGCCCGGCTAATTTTTATATATATATATGTATATATATATATATATTTTTTTTTTTTGTCCAGTTAATTTCTTTCTATTTTTAGTAGAGACAGGGTCTCGCTCTTGCTCAGGCTGGTCTCGAACTCCTGAGCTCAAATGATCCTCCCGCCTCAGCCTCCCAGAATCTAGGATTACAGGCGTGAGCCACCACACCCGGCCCAATGTTGCTTGTTATTTATCATTAAACAATCTCTAATAACTAGTGAGTTTGAGCATCTCTTCATATTTTTGTTAACCTTTTGTGTTTCTTTTTCTGTGTACTGCTTATTCATAAGCCTTGTCCATATTTTTCTGTTGGAATTCCTGTGCTTTCTTTGTTGATTTGCAGGAGTGCTTTACATATTCTATACATTAGGTCCTTACAAGTATTTTCTCCCAATTTGTCATGTGTGTTACCTTTGTCTATACTATTTGCTGAACAAAATAATTATTGGTAGAATCAAGTTCATCAGTGTTGCTTCTTATACTTTTTGCTTCCTCACCCTATGCCATAAAAATATTTTTCCCATATTAGTCCTATTAACTTTATAGTTTTACCTTTCCCGTATAGATTAGGTACTTAATTCACCTGCAGCCTACCTTGTAAACAGAGTTAGATAAAGATCAGGAAAAGTTTCCTGAGGAAATGACCTTTAATCTGCAATCTGAAGGAAAAATAGAGTTAGCTCAGTTAAAAATCAGACCAGTTCTCCATTTGCAATGGCATGGAAAGGACAGATGATTTATAGCAAGACTGAGTAAATGGAAGAAGTTATTATAGCATGGTTGGAGTCCAGCAGAAAGAGAAATGAGATAAACTTGAAGACAAAGGCAGTGGAGAGATAATGGAAGATATTATAAATTGAGGGCAATGTCAGCTAGATAAAGATCTGGATAAGCAGACCCAAAAACCGATTCCATGGGATTTTGGAAAGTCCAAAACCTTTCCTAGGATTTCAGCCAATTTCTGATAGGTTTCTATTACTGACTCTGAATTCCTGATTAATTCAGTTATAGGGTCATCACTGCAACAAACGAGTCCTGGTTCTATTCCTACATAATGTTAACCAAGAACACTGGACCAGCCCTTTCTTTTCTTTTACACATACGCATACACACACACACAATATTACATATGCACACACATAATCACCCACACACCCAGGTAATTTTGTAAGTAGCAGATTTTACAGAGTGTATAAGAGAGTTATATTATTGCAATGAACAAATTAAAGTGAACACTAGAATTTTGATCCTCTCAAGTCCTCAACCACTTCACTATCAGAACTTTCATCAACTCCATACTTCTGTTTATCTTGATTGACATTTATTTTGTTACCTTTATTTTTCTTAATAAAGACCATTTCCTCCCTAATAAGACAAATTCTAATTCCAGTTGTTAGGATAATAAATGTTCCACCCTGCTACACAGGCTTAGAGCTTTGGGTTTTGTCTAAAGGCAACAGGAGGCCATTGAGAGGTTTTAAATAGAGATGTTCCTCTATTGAAGATGCATTTGAGTGATAGATAACCCTGAGTGTGGTTTGCAGAATGGATTGGAGGGGAGTGAGATTTGTAGCAGGAAGATCATTTAGGAGATAGTGGTGGTAGTTCAGGACTCTGAATGAGGACGGTAGCAATAGAGAGGCAGAAGTGATGGAGACATACATGGACAACAGAAATATACAGTAGGTATAAGCAACAGGACTTGGCCATTTGCTTAGCTATAAAAGATCCCTCAGTTTTTGACTTGGAAAATTCAGTAAATTATTATTTTATTTAGATAGCAAATACTGGAGAAGGAACAGATATGGATAAAGATCTTCAGTTCAGCTTTGGTCATGTGCAGTTTAAAGTGAAGGACTATGGCATCCCCACAGAGATATCAAGCAGACAAATGGGTATGTGGTTTGGAGCTTAGGAAAAATTTCAGGGCAGGAGATACAGATTAGGGGTCACCAGCCTAATTTCCTTGAGATTTCCCAAGGAAAGAATATAGGGAAATAAGGGAGGAAGGCCTAGGTTAGAGTTCTAAGAATTCTAATATTTAAGAGACAAGTCAAGGAGAAGGGACTACAAAAAGAGAGAATAAATAACCAGAAACAAATGGAAAATATGAAAGGTCTGGTAAGTGGAGAGAGAATAGTTCAGAATAAAGGGAATGTCTGAAGCTCACCTGTACAGATAAAGAAACTGAGATTAAGAAAGTTTAAGTAAATTACCCAAAAATGCACATATACAAGTAGGGATTCAAACCCAGATCTTTATGTTCATAACAGCTCCATCTTTGTGGGCCTGTTTCCTCATCTGTAATACATTGAGGAAGTGGAGCAGGAAGAGGGAAATTGAACCGTATAACTTCTACAATCCCATTCAAATTCTATCATCATTTAAATGGAGAAGAAAGTCTGGGATTAAGTATATGGGTAATCATTGGTGTGCCCTTTAGTTCTTTGTTTATTTACTTCGAATAGTAGGACAGAACAGACATGCAATAAATGTTTGCTGAATTGAATACAGGCGCACATGATTACTGCCAAAGCAAATTCATAGGATGCCATTAAATGTCCATTAATGCAGAAGGCATTAGAAGCACAGCTGAAATCTATTAGTAAATCATCATTAATTGCCCAACATCCACCCTGCAAAATGCTGTTTTTATTTATTTATTTATTTTTACCATTGGTTCTTACTTGGCCTGGCCCCACAGAGAAAGAAGCCCAGCAGCAGCTATATCTATTAGCACTATAATGATATGAACACATGACAACAACTAGTTTAAACATGCAATTATTCAATATGTGTAGTTGCAGGGTGGTCCTGTGCATATGTAATTTGAACAATAAAATCATCAGAGATTAAGCCTTGCTCCCTCCAGAGCCTGGAAAGAATGCTTGGGTCTAGTTTTATTGAGAAAGATAACTCTACCAATGCACACCTTCACAAGAATTTCCTTCTTGCTGGAACACCCAGAGTAAGAGCCAGACAGACGGGGCCACTTGTTGGTAAAGGACCCACACTAAGGGAAGGAAGATCTCCTCTTCATCATGTCCCCTTTTAATGACTTCCATGCTCCCTTAACTCTATGCCTGATCAGAACCTACAATCCAAGGAGACAGACCCGTCCCTTCGTCCATTTGTTATTCCATAGTTCAATTTCACCTCAGCATTCTATGTAGAGGATTTGTTTTTTAAATCAAATGCCCTAATGTAAAATTCTATGCCTTCAAGACAGTATAGTGCTTCCACTCAAAAAATTAAACATAGAATTACCATATATATGATCCAGCAATTCCACTTCTGGGTATATACACAAAAGAATTGAAAGCAGGGACTTGGACAGATATTTGAACACTAATGTTCATAGCAGCATTATTCACAATAGCCAAAACAACCCAAGTGTCCATTGATGGATGAATAGATAAACAAAACATGATATATGTATACAATGGAATATTATTTGTCCTTACAAAGGGATGAAATTCTGATACATGCTACAACATATGTGAACCTTAAAGACATTATGCTAAGTGAAATAAGCCAGACTCAAAAGAACAAATATTATATGATTTCATTGGTATGAGGCACGTGGAGTAGCAAAATTCATGGAGACAGAAAGTAGAAGAGCAGTTACCAGAAACTTGGGAGGGGAAATGGGAGTTATTGTTCAACAGGTACAGTTTCCATTAGAGATGACAAAAAAAATTCTTGAGATGGATAACGGTAATGGTTGTCCAACAATGTAAGTGTACTTAATGCCACTGAATTGTACACTTTAAGTGGCTAAAATTGGTTAAGTTTTATATTATGTGCATTTTATCACAATTTTTCAAAAATACTATGCCAATAACTTCTAGAGACTGTGTAGTATAGTAGAAATAGGCAGAGTTTGGAGATAAGAGGTAGTTCAGAGTCCCAGTTCTGATACTTACAGACTGTGTGACCCAGGCAAAATCATTTAGCCTCTCAAAGGATCAGTTTCCTCATCTCTGAAATGGGACAGTGGGGATGCAGAAAAATCAGTTCTAAGACAAAAGTTTATAGCAATAAACAACTAAATCAAAAGATAAGAAAGAAGCAACCTAACGTTGTTTCCTCAAGGAACTAGAAAAAGAATAAACTGAGCCAAATTTAGTAGAAGTAAGGAAATAATGAAGATCAGAGCAGAAATAAATGAAATTAAGACTAGAAAAACAATAGAAAAGATCAATTAAACTAAGAGTTGACTTTTTGAAAAGACAAACAAAACTGAGAAATCTTTAGCTAGACTGAGAAAAAAAGAGAGAAAACAAATATATAAAATCAGAAATGAAATAGGAGACATTACAACTGATGTCACAGAAATACAAAGGATATACCAGACTACTATGAACAATTATATACCAACAAATTGGATAACCTAAAAGAAATGAATAAATTCCTAGACTCACAACCTACCAAGACTGAATCATGGAAAAAATAGAAAGTCTGAACAGACCAATAACAACTAAAGGGATTAAATTAGTAATAAAAAGTCTCCTGTCAAAGGAAAGTCCAGAACGTGATGGTGTCACTGCTGAATTTTACCAAACATTTAAAGAACTAATACCAATCCTTCTCAATCTCTTCTAAAAATTTGAGGAAGGAATACAATAGGACAATAATCATTACCTTGAATGATTGTCCTAAGGTTTAGACATAATATGTGTAAAGCACCTGGCATAATATCTGGTATCTAATGGGGGCTCATTCAGTGGTATTTTTATGAACCTAAAAAAATACACATTTGAATTCAGAGAGTGACATATGTAAAGAACAAATTCACTTTTCAAAATTTGAAATTATATACATAAATTATTTAGATCACTCTTATCAATGACCATTTGCTAAAGAGACATTGTTCAATAGCAAAATACCTTATTCTAAACTTTGGTTTCACCACATCTCTTACTTGTTATTTGACCATAAATCGTAACACTAAAATACTGCCTGCATGTGGGTTTGAATCTCTAAGCTCCAAGAGCCAAGGGATTATTTTATTTTTCATCCTCTTTGGGTTACAGCTTACTAATATTTTCATTAAACATTTAATTACTTTGCCGTAAATTTACTATTTCTCTGTTCAACGCCCAATTCAAAGCTAAACAAGTGGAAAGATTTAATATAATTTTCATAGTAAAATACCTAGAGTTGGAATTAATCCCTAAATTACCTGTATGTAGACATAACTTTAGGAAGACACACTAAGGAGAAAGCAATTCCTCATGTGCTGTTTTGCAAGAGTGAAGGCAGAAAAACAGCTTCTGCTCGGAGGAGGCCCCCAGTGAATTAAGGTTAAAAGGATTTGCCCTTGCAGGACCCCAGGTCTCTAATTGGGGCCTTCAATTCCTGTAATCCAGAAGGATTGAGACCAGACGCTTCTAGATTATTGCGAAAGCCCACAGGTGACTCAAAAGGAAAAAACAATTAGTGCCCCAAAAACCCTTAAGATAGAAGAGAGGCATTTAATGAAACCTGATGCAGGCCCAGCCAGGGCAAGGTGCTTAGTGAATATTCAGCCATTAGCAAAGAACAGGAAAGTCTATGTATTTCCCTCTTTAGTTTTAATTTCACTAAATATCTGAGGTTTCTTTTTTCCAGAGTACATTAATTCACTACTTTAAAGAGAATACAAGAGTGATTAGACCTATAGTTAAGAAAGATGGTTTTCTTTTTTTGTTGATGTCATAAATTGGACTTTATTAAAATTAAGAAATTCTTTAAAAATACCATTAAGAGAGTAAAAAAAGCCACAAACTGGGAAAAGAAATTCACAATATATATTTTTGATGAGCACCCACATCAGTTGAATTTTTCAGTGACAATACTTCTTATTTCTAAAAGTTCTTTTTGGTTCTTCTCAAATATTTTTCATCATGTCTTATTCTTTCTTAAAGGCTTGATTTTTTTTAGTGTCTTTAATAAATTTTTTCATGCTTATTTTATTTCCTTCCTTATTGTCTTCTTAATATCTGACATTTCTGGTGTTGTGACTCTTGTTTTCCTGCTGACTCTTTCTTACAATGGATTATTTCCATGAGTATTTGCAAATTCTTTCTGTGAAATCACCTTCAGTTTCGCTTTTTTCTTTTCTATCAGATGGCATGGGTTTTGGTAGTGTTCCTCCAAAGAGCTTTTATATTTGCTTTACCAAGAGCCCCAGGACCAGTTTTGGACATTCCTGGACAATCTTGTAAAGTTTGACCTCAGACTTGCACAAAGCATGAGCAGTTACCTTTCCACTGCTCTCCTCTCAGAGACAAGCACAGAGGATTTTTCTTGTCTTCCCTTGGTGCTGTTGCGTGATTTTTTTTTTTTTTTTTTTTTTTTTTTGGTGGTCTGCCCTTTCACTTAGGGTACAAATCTTTTAAGGGTTTCAACTTTATGCAGAGATGTCAGCTGCAATCTCTGAGGGGCCCAATGCTTTGGTGTTAAAACAAAAACCCCCAAGCAAGGTTTTCAGGACCACTAATTTTTCTGGAGAGGTGCTCATCAGCTCTTAAGCTCATTGCCATGTTTTCAGTTCCTCTTTCATCTCCGGCATCTGAAGATTTCCCATTTCTCCTATGACCACAGCTATGTGATTTGTTAATGTGTGTTATTTTATATAACATTGTGTTTGCAGCAGGAGTAATTATAGACGATTTTCTTTTGCTATATTGCCAGATCCAGAAATCCCCAAATTAACTTTATAAACAGTAAAATTATTTTTAAAATGTAAACACGAATTCTTATAATTTGTTTTCTAAGAGTTAATAATTGGGCTGAATAATCTCTTAAAGGTTTAATGAATAATTGTCTAGTACTTTCTCAGAAAGAACTGATGAGGGTATCAAAGTCTCTAAATGTGAATTGGCCGAAGGATCAGGCCTGGACACCTCTCTTCTCACCAAGTGTCTGGTCATGTGTCTTTGTCTTGTGTCTAGGCTTCTAGTTTTTTCTAGGCTCTGACCCTCACTTCAGAACATAGCACCTACTTACTACCTTGGCTCCCAAAGAAACTGGTCCTGGGTTATTCCTTCATTCATTTTCTCACTTAATAATTTATCATTACAATGTTTCTGAATATCATAATGATTCAGAACTCAGAGAGGCTTACTCCCTCTCTTGGGGACAACAAGCTACAGCAAGATAGCCACATTTGGTATATAGCTTTGGCTTGAATTATTCATTCAACACATATTTATTGCTAACGTACTATGTGACAGACTCTGGTCAACAGCTGAAGGTAAACTGCAGGGCGAGATAGTCACAGTCCTTTCCCCAATGGAGATTATAATGAAATTAATCAAAACAAGAAATTCAAGAACACCTAGTATATTCAGCTCCACTTTGAGGAAAACAAAATGAGACAAGGTCTCTGCCTTCTCTTGCAGGAAGTTAAGGCACCATATTGAACACAGTTTTGTTGTTGTTGTGAATTTTTAACTTTTTTTTTTTAATAGAGACAGGGTCTGCCTCTGTAGCCCAAGCTGGAACTCCTGGGCTCAAGTGATCCTCCTGCCTCAGCCTCCCAAAGTGTGGGATTACAGTCATGAGCCACTGTGCCTGGCCATGAACAAAGTTTATTAAAACAATAAAGTATGAGGCTCAGGTGCAAGTAACTTAGTAGATAGGAGAGGAAAGAGCCTAAAGAAGGCTGGTTAGTTAGGAAGGATTCCCAAAAGAAAAGGTATATCTAAAGATGTGTAGGATGGGGAAGGAGTACTTTGGGAACAGCTTTAGGAACCTGGACTTCAGCCTGAAGCCAGTGAAAGACATGAAAACTCCCTGCATAACTTTCCAGAACAGTAGAGGGTGACCAGCCTTCAACGTTACAGCCTCCCAGACCCTTCAGTCTGTTTGCTCTCCTCAGTCAAGCGATCCTGCTCCACTGCTGCCCTAGTCCCAGGCTGTACGTCGGGATGTTGGAGAGTTCGGCTTTTACGTTTGCCCACGCAGGATAAGCCTTTAGCTGCTATCATGAACCTCATCGTTTTCTTGTACTCATTTTTTTTTTCTTTTTCCTTTCTTTCGTTCTTGAATTAACTCCTTGAGGAGAGTCCAGTCAAAAATAGTCCCTCTTCAATATTTTAGTTAATCCTAATTTCAGAGCAAACACAATCCAATTTTAGCCGTGCAGACCTTTTCCAGTCATTTAAAATACCCAGTTTCTCTACGATAGTTTAGTGGAAATTCTCCTCCCCAAACTGATTCTACGAACGACTGTTAGATGAACCCCACCACTGCATGTTGAAGACTTACCAGGAACCCAGTTTAGTAGCTCCCAAGAACCCAGCTTTTGCAGGGGGGGGGGTCACCGTTTGATTCCTGGTACACCCCCATAGGTAGGTCCCCCCTCGAGGAGCACGAAAGAGACTATCTTCACCCGAGGGCAACCGATTTCATGGGACTGCAGGGAACGCTGGGGCATGTTTGAAGAGGCCCCTTGGGAAAGGGCACTTCCGGAGGGAAGGATGGGAGTGGGAGGGGATCCAGGTCCACCACCCTCCAACAGTGGGCGTTCCCACACCCAGGCAGATGCTTCTCAAGAGAGCCTGGGAATCATGGCCCGGTTTATCACTTTTGAAAAGCTGGAAACCAGGTCTTCTTTTCCTGACTTGTGGCCCTGAGACTGATAGGAAATAGAGCCCTCCCAAGAAAGATGGTTTTCTTTGTAATTCCACAATCTTTAAAGTAATAGTAAAAAAAATAATAATAATAAGACACATCATCTAAAGGACTCAAATTTCATACACTTTTGTTCTTCTAACCCATAAAGCCTGTGTGAAGAATCTAAAGTCTTACATACCCATTAAGTTGCAAGAGCAATCCAAGTATGGAAGATTGGTGTAGAAGGAAGGTTCTAGAAACTAGGCTCCAAAACATACAATGGTTCTCAACCTGGGCTGCATCTTGGAATCACATGAGGACTTTTTAAAAACACCAATGCCTGGAACGCACCCCTGAAGATTGTGATGTCATTGGTCTGGGGGTGGACTGGGCATTGAAATTTTCAAAAACTCCCCAGGTAATTCTAAAGTGCAACTGAGGATAAAAATTACTTCTCTAAAGAAAACCAACAGGAGGACAGAAGACAGTAATCTGTTCCATTCAGGACCAGCTATACGATTTTGAGGGCCCAATGCAAAATTAAAATGGGTCCCCTTGTTTAGAAATTATTAAGAATTCAAGATGATAAAATAAAAGCATTAAGTCAAGCATAGAGTCCCTGTATGCACAGGGCCCTGTGTGGCTGCACAGGTCACACAACCATGGAACCACCCCTGACTCCATTCTTTACCAAACCAACTTATTTTACTAATACTTTATTTTTTAGGAACCAATTTCTTAGGAATAGCCAGGAAATACGTTATCGTCTCTCGGTGTGGTGTTTACCATGTCTTTAGGGCCCACAAATAACTAATCTCTGAACAATATCATTGTCTATTTAAAGAGCTTTATTTGCCTTGAAAGCTCCCTCACTCTGTCAAAAGTAATAAAAGACTGAAACTATAAAACAAATATGTAAAGACATTTGGGACTTTCACTTCGTATCCTCATTCACAATAGAAAAAACATCTTAACTATGAAATATGAACTCTGAATGAAGGCTTCTTGGTCTGGAAAACAAAACAAAACAAAACAAACAAAAACCATGAGTCTGGAATAGTCTCTTTTAAAAATCTCACCAATTCTCATGTCTCTACCCCACACATGTGGCAATTATCACACTACAAATTTTATTAGCCAATATCTACAGTAAAGACTCAAACTTCCAAGCCTCCGTTTAACAAATTGTTCTTATATATTTACCCATAATTTTAAGATATTATTATAATTTCAGGGGAAAACTAAAAATCAAAATAGGGTAGAAACTCCCTAAGTTTAAATTTTGTCAAATATTCCAAGCTTTTCAGGTTAAAGGATCATGTCCACGTCTCTCTCCCACGTTATACAATGGTAGGAGAGCCCCCTGGTGGCCAAAGTAAAATTCTCACACCGAGAAATTTAAATATTGATAAACGGAGCACAATAGATTTCCAGAGATTAAAAAGTCTAGAAGAGGCATAGATTTCTTGCCCTACCTCTCCTCATCCACTATAGGAACTACTAGAGGAACCATTTGGGATTATATTAGAGAGAAATTAGAAAGAAGCTGTGAAAAACAGGGTCTAATTTAGGGTGAAAAAAAAGTCAGACTCCTAGTTAGGTAGATTTCAGGTGCCCACTCACCCCAACGCGCGCGCGCGCGCGCGCACACACACACACACACACACACACACACACACACATATCTCAGCCTCTCTCCACCAGTCCTAATCCTGCACTTCTCATTTTCATTTTACAGTGCTCCACTGTCTGAGATCCACTGGGTTAGAATGAATCAGAAACTCTGAAGGTGAGGGCCCAGCAATCTGTGTTTTAACAAGCCCACCAGGGGATTCTGATGCATGCCAAAATTTGAGAGACACTGATTTACAATATTGGCTCTTCTGATGAAATGAGAGATTTCATTTCAGAGGTGCCTAATCTAAGTATGCATAAATGATTCAAGGAGTTTGTTATAAATCCAGATAGATTTCCAGTCCCCCACCCCCATGGATATTCCGATTCAGTAGGTCTAGGATGGGATCCAGAAATCTGTGTTTACCTAACACCACAGGTGATTTTGATGGAAGGTGGTACAAAGGCCATACTTTCCAAATCACTCATATAGTGGGCCGGTGGGTAATTCTAGAGCATGAAGCACATTAGGAATATGTTAGACTTGAGTGGGAAGCCACAAGGTGGGAACCATTTAAGATAACATGGGGTCCTGGATCCTTGGGAGAAGGGTGAAGAAAGGGAAATTGGCATTGGTCAAGTATAAATTTTTCTTAAGAGTGTTTTGCCTAGACTTGGTTCTGCCTCATAAAAACAGAAAGACTTAGTTTACTTCTTTCTCATCTCTATACCATATGACTCATTTCTCCAAGCCCCAGCTGCATACATTAATGTATAATGAAAGTATCCAATCAATATTACATACATCACGTATGCACAATGTGTTATACAATCATCTCATATAATATCCATATATGATGTGTACTTTATGTAATATAGTATAATGAATGTATTTATATAAAATCATATATGTATAATCAATTTAGGAACAAACAGTATCCTGAGATGTTATGTGGCAATACACTCTGTTTTTATGACCTTGGCACTGAAGAGATTAGAAGGATATAAACATTGAGTCCCATTATTCATACCACTATTGAAAATAATATTTTGAAAAAAATCTGATATAATTTTCATAGTCTTTTGAACCCATTTTATAGATTCCCCGCTCCTCAGAATATTCCAAAACTTGAATTCTAAATGGACCCATGATCAAATGCTAGATTCTGAAAAGCAAATAAGGCCTATGGATTCCAAAGTGGATCAGATATGAGAGTGGACTGAGTTAAAGCCCCTCCCTCACCTGCCCTGCAAAATCCAATTTAAAGCAACTTCATCTCAAAGGGGGAGAAAATAATGTTATTCTAAATCAGCAACCAAAAATTCTTAGCCTAAAATACTTCCTCTTTGTGCCTTTTGTGGAAGTCTGATTTTTTACTTCCTCTCAAAAGCCTGCTTCCCACACCACACTTCCTGGGGGGAGGGCAGATAAGGAGAGAGCCCTCCATTAACCAGACTGGGTTTTCTCCATTTAGGAAGAAGTTGGGTGTGGCTTAGTAGGAAGAAAACCTCTATTCCTGATCTACCTGGCCAAGCCAACCCATCCTCCCTTGGGGATGCTTCTGGCAACCCCTTTGCTCTTGGCCTACATCCAGCTAACACCCATGTTAGAAACAACTGCTGCTTTACACTGCTCACACCCCTTAGCCTTCCCAACTGAGGTTCTGTTCTGAGTGTTAAGGGTCCCCAGGTGGTATTTTACCATGGAATCTGCATTTTTTTTCCCTTGGTCTTTTGAAACATCCATAAACACCTAATAACTTTTCTTACCAGAAATACTGCAGCAATTATTTAAAAAAAAACAAAAAACCTCTAATGCAATTCAGTGCTTTGGGGCCTCCCTCTGCTGCCTTCATTCCACCCTTTCAAAAAAACCTTTCAACAGCTAAGGCAATTCCAAAAGTTTGTCAGGCCAACCAAAACCACAAACAAAACAAAAAAACCCATGACATTTAGGTAGTAAATACTGTATTTCTCAAGAACACTCCCAGGAAAGCCTCAATAACTTTTAGTGAAAGCAAAGGCATTCCCCTGTAAGATGAATAGCACTTCAGAGATGAAGTAGATCTTTTCATTTAGAAAATAAATGTACCTAGGAATTAAATGCCCTATAAGGCTGAGTAGGGTAAAGTGTAAGAACTCTGCTTTTCAGCACAAGCTCAAAGATGACAGGAGACTCCACCGCCTCTAACAGCGACGGCCGGTTCTTGCCGCAGAGCAGTAGCACCACCTCGTGTGCAAAAGCTTTTTGTTTTGTTTTGTTTCTTCAGGAATCAACTAGAGGCCTACACTTCTCTGCACTCTGAATGACAGTCTTCACCAGATTTTCAGAAGAGGCTGCAGGCAAGAGAAAGACCAGAAGGACTGTCCGTGACTTCTTCTGGCAGCACTTTCTCCAGGACATCTTTAGCACTTTGTTGCCTCACCTGACACCCCATTGACTATGAACTCCTTGAGAGAACAGATTGTCTTTCATCTCTTTATTCTCAGCCTTTGGCACAGAAGTTAGTACAGGGTGGAGACTTGACAAATGTCGGATAAATGAAAGAACTCATTAGAATTTTTAGGTGGGAAAACAAATCAGACCTAACATCAATACCAAATGTTTTCCACCAACTAGCTCTGCAGGTTAAATTGTAAAACTTACCTTTAGAGTTTGATCAAATACCAGTACATTGTAATGCAAAAGTACATTGATGCAGAAGTGTATTGATGTCACTGGAAAGTTCAATGGAAAATTAAGTGATTTCTAATTGACTTAACAGAAGGATGAATCATGATGTACATGAGAATTTCTTAAAATAGGTAATTCCAGCCCTAATATGCAAACAGATTCATCAGAATCATCCTATAAATGTTCATGACTCTAAATACATTTCATATATCAGTACACCTTTAGAAATAATTTGGGGTATCTTATAGTGATAAAATAACCTAATAGCACTGATATAATAACTACCTAACTTCTTTCTAGGAGTTCTGTGTAATGTTCTTACATTCAGAAAGTAAATAAAACTGAATTAGTAAAAGTCACCCAATGTGGAGTTTTGCCTGATACAACAAAAAAATTACAGCCAATCCATGCACACCCTTCATCTGTCAAGAACCACAGCAGTGAATTCAGTAAGCCAAAAAACTAACAAAATTGCACAGGCCTCAGCTTCCAAGAACAGTCTCTCCCTCCAAAACTCTTACAAATTCCAAGGCCAGAGAACAGTGTGACTAATTCTAACTAAAATAAAAACCAGCTGCCTGAAGCACTATAATAAGTATATATAAAAATTCAGGAACAATGCTCTGTGATTTAAGTAGGACTAGAACAAGGTACTGAACATATTAATAATAGCAGTAAGAAAAGGTGATTTTCAGAACAACCCCAGGCTACTTCTGACTCTCAAAGTTCTGCTTTAACAACAGTTCAAAGAGAATATTCTCTGAGGTACCGATTCCTGAAAAAAAGTCTTCAAAGGTGACCATCATGCCTAATGGGCGTTGATCATGTAGGTGGCATCATTACAAAACCCTGATCACCGAAACAACTACACCAAAGTCCTGGAAACAAGGTTTATATATTTCATCATGGATGAAAATCACAGTTTTCAACTTTTTTACACACTCTTAGTCCATAAAGTATATGGGATTTATATGGTGGCCCTCTGTGCTTCTAAAATCATTATTTTCCTTTTTAAAGGTGCCAATTAAATCTTGGAGAATAGATGCCTTTTGGAATTTCAGGAGAAAGAAAATAAAAAGGCAATATTAAGGCTTAAAAAGCAGCTATGTCTTAATTTAATTCTTTTGTAATTGGGCATTTATACAATTCACATTAAAATGACCATTCATGATGAGCTATCACTGTAAAGGAAGGCAGTCCTAAGATACCTGTTGTTACTAGCAATGTCAACCTAAAATAAATGCCCAGAGCTCCTGCACCAGCTACAGGGAAACTTATGTCTGTTTTCTTTGACTATTTGCAAATTGAGGGCACACTAGAAATGCTAAGGTGCTGTGTGGACATTTGTATTTGTTATTCTTCTTAGCAGCCCTGGGAAGTAAATTGAAATAATCCCTTCCCCTTCTCAGATGAGGAAATCAAAACACAGGGAATTCAGAAAACCTACTCAGGATCATACTAGGCAAGACTGGGATTGGCATGTGTGGAGCCTGCATTTCGGTCAATCTGAGGGTCTCTCGTGTATCTAGCACTCTGCTAGGCACTGTGATATGAAAACAAAATATAAAAATCCCTGTCCACAAGAATTGGAATCTATAATAATTGGAAATAAAAAGTATACTTACTAAACACTCATGAGCAAGAGGGCATGATATACACTTATAAAGCACTTCCAATCTTGTGTGTCTCTGCAGGTAGCCCTGCATTTCGTCACCACCATCAGGATTAAACAGGATTGATTACCCGGATGAACTAGCGCAGCTGCAAGTTAGGGAATCTACATGGTTCCTGATCAAACCTGCTGAAGAGCAAAGCAACTCCACTAGGACTCAATCAGTTTCAGGGAATAACATATTCTCTAGCTCCACGTTTCCTAAGTGTTAGCATACACAAAGAACCACAGGGGTTCTATTAACATCTCTTAAGAGCTTGCTGTGGGCCAGGTCTTGTGTTAAGCTCCTCACACATATTATTTCATTTCATCTTCATTTTAGACAAGAAACTGAAACTTAGAATTAATTTGCCCAAAGTCACACTGCTAGGAAGTGGTGGCATCAGGACTAGAAGACAAGACCCCAAACCTCATGTTCATAGTGCAGCGGTTCTCAACCCCTGCTGTACATTTGTATCACCTGGATAGCTTTAAAAAATCTACTTACTTGTGTCAGGTCCTACAACAAACCCAAAGAAGCTGAATCTCTGGAAGTAAAGTCAGAGCACTAGTTGTTTTTAAGTCCTGCCCAGGTACTTCTAATGAGCAGTCAGGGTTGAAAGCACAACTATTTCAATGCACCCAGAGACTCTGGGAGGGGTCTGATAGCTTTAAAACAATCACCCCAGGTGATTCTAATATACGGAGTTCTCAGTCACAATTTGAGAAAAACTAGTCTAGGGCAGTGATTCTCAAACTTTAGCATGCAGCATAATCTCCTGGAAGGTTTACTGAGACGGTTTACTGGGCCCACCTCCAGAGTTTCTGACTTAAGAAGTAAAGGGTGGGGCCTAAGAATCTGCATTTCTAACCAAGTCCCAGGTGATGCTGATGATGCGGGTCCAGGGAGACCACACTTTGAGAATCACTTTGATTTCTTGAAAAATCATGGAGAGAAAGACAGGTCGATAAATGGTTATTTGGACATCTATGTATATATCTGTATTATACATTTATAGAAATTTGTTCATTCTTTCTTTTGATAAACATGTGTAAGTTTCCACAGAGTACCAACCACTATACTAAACTCTGCAAGTTGAATATGTACCCTGCTCTCAAGGAGCTCATAACCTTCACAATTACATGCTGTGGCTAAAAAACATAAGAATCTCTGAGAACCCAAAGGGAGTACTGAATTCTGCACAAAAATAGGGAAGTTAAAGAGAGATTTACTTCATAGTGGCCGTGATGCTTGAGTTGAATGTGAAAAGTGAAGTGGAATCTGCCTGGGTGGCCAGGATGGGGAGGGCATCGCAGGTTGCCTTGGAAATGTCAAGCCATAAAAAGGCTGGCACGTGGCATCCGAGGTAGGGTGGGGCGAGAGTTAAGGTTGAGCAGAGAAGTAGCCATGAAGGACACTGAGAAGAGTTCGGGTTTTATCCTGCAGTTAATGGGGAGTCCTTGCATGGTTTTAAGGTGGGAGTAACACAGTACGATTTTCGGTTTAGAATACCCATTCAAGTAGTAACACAGAAAACAGAGAAATGGGGACAAGTTCTGAGTCAGGGAAACAAATTAGGAGAGAGTCCAGACAAGAGAAGATTAGAACAAAAGCAATAGCAGTGGATGTCAAGAAAAAAGGGTGGACATCTTAGATTTTGTGGAGGTAAAATCAACAACAAATAGGATGTAAAACCCAAGTTTCTAGCTTGGGTGACCAGTAGACCATGTAACTTTTACAAAGATGAAAAACAGGAGGAACAATGAGTGTGGGGAGAAGTAACAATAGTTAACATTTATGGGGCGATATGTATCAGGCACTGCTATGCCAAGTATCTTACATGTGTTCTCTCTTTTAATTACAAAAAACCTTGAGGACTAAATATAGTATTCTCATTTTACAGATAAGGAAACCAAAATTAAGAGGAGTAATTTGCCCAGCTGGCATGGAGAATAAGTGATAGAGCTGAGATTCAAAGCTATGTCCATCTAGCTACACTGGGTATCAGCACACTTTTTCTGCAACGAGCCAAAGAGCAAATATTTTAGGCTTTGTGGACCATATCATCTCTGTTGCAACTATTCCTCTCTGCTGTTGTAGTAAGAAAGCTACAGCCAACATAAACAATAACATAAACAAATGGGTAGTGTTGTTTTACAATAAAACTTTCCTAAACAATGAAATTTGAATTTCATATAATTTTCATGTGTCTTGAAACATTATTATTCTTTTGATTTTTTTCAGCCATTTAAAAATGTAGAAACCATTTTTAGTTTGTAGGCCATAAAACAAAACAAAACAAAACAAAACAAAAAACAGGCAGTGGACCAGATTTCATCCCTGAGCCTTAGTTTGCTAACCCCTGAGCTGTACAATACTACTTCTGAGAAAGCTTACTTTCATTTTTGGATATTGTCTTTGGAATGCCTATGGAATGTCCAGGCAGAAATGCCCTGTTGGCAGTTGCATAAATGGATCTGAAGCTTGGAAGAGAAATTTGGGATTGAGACCTAAATTTGGGAATCATTCACATAAAGGTGGCAAAATATAGGGCAAGGTAAGCAGAGTGAGAAAAGAACAGAACAGAACTATGGGTGACACCAAAATTAAGAGTACAGGAGAGATATAAAAGCCAGAATGGGCACACGAAGAAGGATCCAAGAAAGAAGAGAACTAGAAGAGAATATTGTCATGGAAGCCAAATAAAAAGTGAAAAGGGGAGGAAGAGAGTGATCAGCAAGGGTAAATGCAGCTGAGAGGTCAAAAAAGACCTGAGAACCATGAAGATTCCAATGGATTTGGCACTTGGGAGGTCAATGGTTGCCTTTGCCAGAGTAGTTTCAGGAAAGTGATGGAACTAATGTTTCACTGCAGTGGATTCTAAAGGAAATGTGAGATGGGAAAGGGAGAAAACAGGTAATGTTTCTTTTTTGAGAAGCTTGGCAGTAAATGAAAGAGATAAATAAGCTAGACAGACACTTAGCTCTCTGGATCCCAGAAAAAAGCATCCTGAAAGCAGCTGCTTTCTGTCTATTCCCACAAGCCACCTGCCTCTCCTGACTCATGTTTGCTGCTGGGTAACTGGGTATAGGGGAGGCTGTAGCTATGCAGGGTCCCAGTGGAACGACCTGGTATGGAGCTTCCTTCCCTGTGAACTGGACTCAGAGGTAAGAACCAGATAATGGGAAAAGCTTGGAATTCAGCAAACTACAGCTCTGGGGATGGCTGACCTCAACCCCATGTGAGTGTGCTGGTCATCCTGACCCCCTAAAGCCAGGAGAGAGCCAATGGTAGGTCTATGCCTTCCCTGACTTCCAAGCTAGTGGGGCACAGGGGAGGCAGAGAGCTGAGGGCCTCCTTTGGGCATCTAGGGAGGGACTAACTGCTGGGCCAAAGATCCCTTTGCCTTGTACTTCCTGCAGGATTCCTGCCATCTAAGGACACACTGGCAACCAGGCCTGAGCTCCAAATGAGCCCAAAGGAAAAATAACATCTTACCTAAAAATAACACCTTACCTAAGGTTGTCCAGCAGCCAGAAAGTGGTGGAACAGGTAGGATGACTACAATGTAAGCCCAGTGAGAGAGAGTGCGGACACTGATATGGTTACATACATGAGGTGGGAAGTTAAAGGAGCATGACCCTAAAGTGGCTTCAATTATGTGTGCATGCAGATACATTTGCAGAGAGGCGAGGGTGATGGGATAGGATGCATAAGGAGATGCTGGAAAAAATAACCTTATTATGTAGATCAAACCTCCACAAATGTATTCTCTCCACTGGGTCTTCATAAGTGTACGATTTTTCAACAGCAGTGCTCAGAGCAAGGGTATAGACATAAAGAAGATGGATTTGTGGAGTGGGATTTGGAATGAGAAAATGTTTGGGATTTGCAGTGAAAAAGTGTTGAGGGTGTTGACCTCATGTCTTCTAGGCCAGTATTTTTCAAATCCTATGTCACAACTCCTCAGTGGGTCATGTCCAACACTTTAAAAAAAAAAAAACAGTTAAATAGAATGGAACAGAAAATAACAAACTGAATCAATTTAGCAACTTGTCTTAATACTTGTATATATATATAATATATACTGAGTTGTGATGCAAAAGGTATTTTTTATAATGGGGATATGATATGGTCAAAAAGTTTGAAAACCACTGGTCTAGGCTATACAGAAAAAGAAGTTGGGTTGGTCTTCAATCAGAGTGTCTGGCAAATATTCTGGTTTCCCTCCTGTCAGATACATGATAGAATTGTTCATCCTTGGGCTGGGTATGGTGACTCATGCCAGTAATCCCAGCACTTTGGGAGGCTAAGGCAGAAGGATTGCTTGAGATCAGAAGTTCAGGATCACCCTGGGCAACATAGAGAGACCCTGTCTCTACAAAACAAACAAACAAACAAACAAACAAACAAACTTTTTTTGTAAATGAGCCAGGCATGATGATGTGCACCTGTAGTCCTAGCTGCTGGGGAGGTTAAAGTGGGAGAATAGCTTGAGCCCAGGAATTTGAGGTTCCAGTGAGCTATAATTGAGCAACTGCACTCCAGCCTGGGCAACAGAGTGAGTCCTTGTCTAAAAAAAAAAAAAAGAATTGTACTTCCTTGTTTTCCCTGAAGTTAGGCATGGCTAAGTAACTTGTTTCGGTCAATGAAAGGTGAGCAGAAGAGATCAGAGTCTGGCATCAAGACTAGTGCTAAGGGGACAGCTTATGACTGCCCCACTCTGGGTTTGCCTGACTTGTAAATAATATAAAAAACAAGGAAGAAGCCTTGGTCTGATGCCATGAACAATATTGTGAGATGATGGCCTCTTTGCTTCCAGGCAGTAACGCTACTTGTAAATTGACTGGGTCTATTCTCAATCCTGCCACCCTTTTGCCTTTACAACATGACTGTTTAGGGGTTCTGGAGGCTGTATATTCTAGCAGGATGGATCAGTCAGATCAGCTTATGCCAGAGCAAGATTGGGCAAGATTGGGATCTTTTTCGCTGAACAGCCTTATGGACAATGAAGGGCTGGATATGCAGTGATCATGGCAGTGGCACTGCCACCTGGGACTTCAGCCCAGAAAGCTGACCTGATTGCTTTAACCAGAGCAGTTACCCAGAGGGAAAAAGGTAAACATTTATATGGACTCTAAATATGACTTTATAATTATACATGCTCATAGTGCTATTTGAAAGAAATGGGGTCTCCTGATGGCAGGGAATAAAAATATTAAATATGCCACTGAAGTAATAGTCTCAATACAAGCCATGGCTGAGCCCAAGTGGGTGGCCAACATGGCAAAAAGAAGTCAGGCCACTGGCAGAACTGCTCAGGAGCCCACTGGATGCAGTCTGTTCTCTGGGGCCTTGACACCCCTACTAGATTTAGATCTCCTTTTAAAGCTAAAGCCATTTGGGATGGCAGAGCTAAGTGGAGACAGCATTCTCATAGACTCATTCTCCTACCTAAAGTTTTGGTTCAGCCTCTTATGAGGCCCCTGCATGAGTGTGCACGTTGAGGGTATGATGCCTTAATGGATTTTGGGGGGACCTCATTTGGGAGGACCTTGTTTACAATGGACTGTTTGTTGCTTTGCCTTAATGGATTCGGTGGGACCTCATTTGGGAAGACCCTGTGTGCAACAAACTGTCTATGTGCACAGGATGGTCCAGGGACAGAAAGGTGACCCCCCTGCACAAAGAGCCCAACACATAGGGTGGCTCAACCCTTTCGATGATTGGCAGCTCACTCTGTATTAGTGGATATCTTTTCAGGCTGGGTAGAGGCTTGTCCCACCCAAGTGGAGGGAACATCTAAAGTTACCGGAATCCTTCTGAAGGGAATTGCTGCCTTCGCTGAGTCCCTGCATGCATGTGCCCACAGAGAGTAGGAGCAGGCCTCGGAGGATGATGGGATGATGGGCATTGGCGGTCCAGGGGAAGAGGATGAGCAGATGGAGGGTGGCATACTGGTGATGGACACTATGGACAGGCAGCTGTAGAGACAGTTCGACAGCTCAAGTTATCATCATGTTTGGCTACCCCACGGCACTGCTCATTGGGGGAATCTTTGCTTCCCGAGGTCTGCACCTGGATCTGTTACACAATGTCCTGTGGTCACCCATGAACTTCTTTGAGTGGACCCCCAGTGGGAACTGTTTCTCCAAAGAGCTGGACACAGTGTACTCAATGATCCCGCAGATCATTAATATGTTCAAAGGCTCCCCTCCTCCATACAGAGTGATAATGGACCCTCTTTGAAATTGGAAGTAACCCAGCAAGTAACTAAAGTCCTACATCTAGAATAAAAACTACATACATCCTAGAATTAATTTAGGAAAGTGAAGTAGAGTATTGCCACTTGTCCTCCTCCAGATAAGGGTACCCCTATAAGCAGGCTTACATTAAGCCCCTAAAAATAGTTTATGAGAGACCCCTCCTGGCACCCCGAGGTAAGTATGGTAATATAACCATGAGTAAAGAAAGCAGAATAAAGCAATATGTCAAATGACTGGGTCAGGTGCTAACCACTGTGCATGAGTTTCTCTCTTTCAGGTCCCTGCCCCGATTGAAAGCAAAGAAGTGGAAGGGACCCTATGAAGTGCCTCTACTAACTCACACCTCACTGAAATTGTCAGAAGTGAAACCTTGGGTCCATCATACCAGAGTAAAGAGGTGTCCCATGGAAGAAGAGGACCCAAGCCCCCAGTGGAGGAACCAGCCTTTAAGCGATCTAACTCAATGATTTAACATATTAACTGCCATGAGAATTATATTTAACTCTTTCTAGTTTTGACCCGAGGGCCACATGAAGCATATATAAAATCTTATTTGTTGATGTTCTTATTGTTGCAATTACTATTGAAAATTTAATTCTAAAAATGTGGATTAAATGAATAGAAGTCAACAAATTTCATTTTTCTATTTATGTTTACCTTTAAGTTACACTTAAAGTTTTTATTCTATTTTTGTAATAAAATATTGTGGCCCCAAGGTAAAGTTTCTGATTTTTTTCTGTGGCATTCAATGTGTTAAAGAAAAGAAAAAAAATGAAAATGTTGATATTTTTACTAGTCTTTCTTTGATTTTTTTTTTCTGTCTATAGGATGGAAAGACAGCTCTTTAGTGAGGGTTTCTTTGGGCTATCACCTCTTCTGTTACTCTGTCTTGCTGCTTGGTTTGTCATCCTAAACCTTGTTCAGTGCTGTATATGATTTCTGAATTTGCAGAAATTGGTGTCTCAAATCACCTACAGGGTGCAACTAATAGCACTGTACTCAAAGGTCCCATGTTTCTTTCTAACCCAGCCCTATATTGGACATTGTGTACAAGGCAACAGTCCATTTTGCCTTATCAATCCTCACTGTTGTAGTTATTGCTTATGACTTTTTTCACCTGGTAATCTGTTGTTGTAAATATATTGCCAAAGCTTTGCAATGACATAACATAAGTATAAACATTCCATCTAAAATATCACTCCCATTTCAGCAAGGAAGTAGCCCTATGACTACATCGCCCCTCCTCCCATGGATATGGAAGGCTAAAATTGACAGGGGGGAATATGTAACAGAGTAGTCACCCCCTCCTCCCATAGATATGGAAGGCTAAAATTGGGAGCTGGGAGTACATAACAGAAAAAATGGCCTGAAAAAAATAAACCTGGCAAAAATGTTTTCTGTCTCTTTGAAGCTTCCCCCACTCTTTTTGGGAACTGGAGCCTGCATCCCTCTCTCAGGCCAGCAGTCAGGCGGGGCAAGAGAGTGTCTTTTGTTCTTTGTACTGCAGGAGAGGAGCCATCCTGGTGGAGGTCTGGGTGGACAGAGGTCCCAGTAGATTCTGGAGATGAAAGTATCAGGGCCATCAACTGCAGCTGAACAGCAATTGCCTGAAGTTGAATGGCCTCTCTTTCAAAGCTCTGTATTTCTGCTTATTATTAGGATGATGGCATTAAAGATAGGAGTCTCCATCCTCCTCACTTGCCAGCAAATTAATCAACTTCTCTTTCCTTCTCCTCAGACTACCATTCTTGTTCTTCTGATGCGGCCTCGAGTACAAGTGCCAAGCTATTGGTAACAATTTCAAGTTTTTGCTATTATGAATAAAGCTACTATGAACATTAAAAAAAAAAAGAGCTAGTGCACTATTGGCCATATCTCTTTTGTTCTGTCACTGCTTTGGGCAATGTTCTGGATGTCACTCCTCCATCAGCCTGAGTCCCAAAACAAGGAGACATGGAGCAGAGCCTCCAGTCAATCCACAATAGATGTGTAATACAGCAAAGTAAACCTTTGATATTATAAACCATTAATATTTGGAGCTTATTTATTACTACTGCAAAAGTTTGCCTATCCTGCCTGATAGGAGTCAAATTAGAAGGACATGATATCCAAGAGAAAATGGAAGAATCAAAGAACATCTTGCACATAGGTACTCAATGTGTCCTAACAGACCATCGGAAAACAGATTGGCACGGGACTGAGTGTTAATTATATAATAAAACAGTGAAAAGTAGATAGACAGCAAATAGAATTGTTGATGGAGGTCCTGCAGTGGGACTCAAGCTACTCCTTTGACAGATACATTGAAAGATGGGCAGAGGAAAGTGGGCTCATTCAATGAAAGGAAAACAGAATGAGGCAAGGGCAGTAAGAAAGGCATCCAGGGTCGGGGGTAGCAGTGGGGGTGGGCACAGAAATGAGACCCAATCTCACCAGAATAGATTGTTCATGTTAGAATGGAAGGAAATACAATTGGAAAAGGCAAGTAGGATCCAATTTTGATGGGATCTTCATATTTATACAGAAATGTTTATAATTAAATTAAATAAGACATGTAAAGCCCTTAGCACAATGTCTACTCATAGTTGAAGGCTCAGGTAATATTAGCTGCTGTTGTCATTGATGTTGTTGTGCAATGAAGAGCCATGGGAAATTTCTGAGAAGAGATGTGCCATGAAAGCAGCGCTTTCAACTAAACTGGCTGTTGTGCACAGGATGGACTGAAGAGGGAACAACTGAACATGAGGAAACTGATGAGGCAGTGGTCCAAGAGTGAGGCAATGAGAGAAAACAAAGGAAAAAATAAATTCTACTGCAACTAGTATTTTTTTGTCTGTCAGCCACTTCTCCACATGGCCACCAAGTGAACACTCATAAGGGCAAAATCTTCCCACATTAAGAACCTGTAAAAGTCGGGCTCAATAATCCTATAAGGCAATCAGGGGTTATTCCAGCAGTCTCCAGGGTGTTTTATATTTTTTGTGCTTTTGCAAAAAGTGAAATTAGGTTGCAGAGGGACCATTAATCCAACCCTTAGCCTGCTCCACTTAGACCCTGGAACCTTCAGTGTAATCCACAGTAATACCTTGGGGAGCATCTCCATTCCTCAGAAACCCTGTTTTTACAAACTCCACCTAATGCCATAGAATCTACCCAACATGTAGAAATGAAGCCTGCAAGAGATGAGGGGGCCTGTGAGTGTCCTGATAACTTTCCCTCCCTCACTTAGATAGGGCTGCCTCCACTTCTGCACAGAAGACAAGCATTTCCAACGTGTCTGAGAACTTTAGCCAGCGGCACCAAGGCTGACTGGCCTTCTTTCAAAAGTTTTTTAATTAGTTGACCAAGTAACTATATAGTACTGCAGGTTAGAGCAAGTAATTTACAAACCGTCCATGTGGTTCTTTTTTTTTTTTGAGACGTGGTCTCATTATGTTGCCTAGGCTGGTCTTGAACTCCCAGGTTCAAGCAATCCTCCTGCCTCAGCCTGCCAAGTAGCTGGGACTACAGGCGTGTGAGACCATGCCTGGCTGAACAGTTCTTGTTTTTTTTTTTTTTTTTTTTTTTTTGAGACAGAGTCTCGCTCTGTTGTTGCCCGGGCTAGCGTGAGTGCCATGGCATCAGCTTAGCTCACAGCAACCTCAAACTCCTGGGCTTAAGTGATCCTCCTGCCTCAGCTTCCCGAGTAGCTGGGACTACAGGCATGCGCCACCATGCCCAGCTAATTTTTTCCATATATATTTTTAGTTGGCCAGATAATTTCTTTCTATTTTTAGTAGAGACGGGGTCTCGCTCTTGCTCAGGCTGGTCTCGAACTCCTGACCTCAGGCGATCCACCCGCCTCGGCCTCCCAAAGTGCTAGGATTACAGGCGTGAGCCACCGCACCCGGCCTAGCAGTTCTTAATGGCACTGTTCAGCAGGGTAATCTTGGGCAGCTTCTCAAGTGTTTTGTGTCTCAGTTTGTTGCTCTTGTAGCAAGAAAACAATCATATTCACTTCACAGGGAAGATACAAGTCTTAATTAATGTTTGCAAAACACTTTGACATCCTGTAATGAAAAGTGCCATATCTAAGTAACATGTAATTAGAGGCAGGTTTATACCTATGATCTTTGAGAGAAGAAGCACAAATAGAAGCAATAATTTGCATGCCTATCATTGTTCATTCAGTGATCAAATTCTTGACAAATACATATCACCATCCAAGCAAGTCTTTAACAGCTAAAAAATAAAACACTTAAAGTTACCACATCACCTCCTACTTCTATAGCCAAGGACACATTTTCCTCTTCTACCAGACCAGCAAATCTGGGATCCAGTCCAACTTATTTTAATGCAGCAGGAGGAAAAAACTCAGACCCAAAAAGGTAAATTACTTGCCGAAGGTTAAGCTAAATTTGGCCCCAGAAACATTTATTCTAATTCTATAGCTCTAATTTTTCTTTCTCAAAATAGTCCAAATTGATAAATTAAGTCACCAAAAAGAATTTTAAAGGCAGACTGTGTTTTTTTCCTGGTTTGAATATCAAACTTTTCTGAAATAGAAGTTATTCTTTTTGCCAACCAGGGTAAAGACTCCTGAAATGTCTTAATTAAGTGGGTATGAGCCAATGACTTCTCTTCCAAAATATTTTAGTTTTGCAAGTAATGTCCCTTCCATATTTGGAAAAGAGCATTTCTAAATACATAGCAGATTTTTCATATTTTCTCTGGAAGCCTTCCCCAAGCTGTTTCACAATAGGTGGCTTGCTCCTAAAGCTCATGATGGTCCCGCAAAGCAAAACTCTCACAACACATTCAGGTCCTTCACCCCAGAGACTTCTGCATACGCACAGGCCTGGTACTAAGGAATCATCTTGAAAACCCCTACATTCTTACATTTAAATGCCTGACTTGGGTGCTCTTCCATCAAAAAGAGCTTTGTGAAAGGCAAAGAGGTTTTCTTTAATCTCATTTGTTAATCAAAAAAAAAAAAAAGGGAAAAAACTGTAATTTTGTTCTGGAAATACCATGATTTATTGGCAGCTACTTAGATACTGATGATCATTTTTCTCCAAGGTAAATGTTCTGTGCATCCCTACAATAGCACATTTCACAAGATTCCTATAAGAAAATTCCTGAGAAGGGAATTAAATTATAAGACTATTTACCTCATTTCAGTAGCTTTTAGTTATATTGCAATGTATGAAACTTAAATAAAGGCACTACATTTATTATGTATGGTAATGTTATAATATCCTATTATTTTGTTATTTCATTTTTACTTAGTTTTTAATATAGAAATATATTAGAACTGACCAACCCCATTTTTTTCCACAGGAAATTATAATGATTTTTTTTTTTTTTTTTTGGTATTGGGGAAGGAGACTTTGGATGGAAAATTGCTCATTCCTAGAGAAGAAAAATTAAGATATTCTTCCCTTGAGAATCCATATAATGTGTTTTTACTTCAGTGAAATGAAAATAGCATTAATTATAAATGCATTTACAGATTCCATTACTCTATACAATTTTTTTAAATCCTGATTAAATGGTATAATAACCCTGAAATATACAATTGGCTCTTTATTGTTTAATCCAGAGGCTAGCAGCCCCAACCACAAAGCAGAGTCACAGGAAGGGCACCATAACTTCACGCTCCTGGTGAGAATCATATGTGGAAAGCAAATCCGGTAACAAAAACCAGGCTTGGAATGCATGTGGTTCCTGGTGCTGCTTTTCCAGAAAGGTTTTCATCATTGTAATAGATTTTTTTTAAAGATAGAAAATGGAGGTAAAAAGAAGCAAAGAAACACCTTTGTTGTTGGGCAAGAATCCAGGGAATGTCATGTGGGGGGTGGGGGAACCAAGGACATGTACAATAGATTACATAGATGTGCAGCTTTCCTCCTGGGAACTTCACATACCTCTGCCTCTGCCCGGTGACTATGTGAGTATTACACATTTGCCCCAGTTCAAACTCCACACCACACCTACTAGCTTTGTGACCTTGTTAAGCTACTTTACCGCTCTCTGCCTCAGTGTACTCATTTGTAAAATAGGGTTATTAGGACTTACTTCGTAGGGTTGATGTGATGATTAATTAAGGTGATAAATGCAAAGTATTTATAGAGTACTGACCAACATGCAATGAGGACTTTTATGTGTTAGCCTTTTGTATTATTAACATTTTAATTTAAAAACTAAACTTAGTTTTTAAACTAAGTCCAACTAGAGCATCTTTCTAAATACAGTGAAACTAATTGTTCCCATGCCAGATTACAATTATTTCCATCCTTTTTACACAACTGTGACATCACTTACCCTCTCACACCACTTCAATGGCATCCTTAACTTTCTGGGGATCACATACAGAACACAGACCTGTCAGACACAGACATGAATGGAATACAAGTCATCTGAGATAAGTATACGATCGAGAGTTGCACCAAGTGCTGGGGATGCAGAAAAGAGAGAGCAATTGTATCTAACTGGAGGAAATCAAAGAATGCTTTAGGGAGGAAGTGACATTTGAGCTAAGCCTTAAAATCTTCACACAGTGGTTTAAAAGGGAGAAAGGTGGCAAGGAAAGAGTCTACTGTAGGACATGGGGACATGGGAACCAATATCCAAGAGAGGAGAGAAGGGAAGTGAGAAGAAACGAGCCTAGAGAGCTGGTCCATGTTGTGGAGAGCTGTGTGAGAGAGGTGGGTGTGATGAGGCACAATGGTTAATTTTATGTGTTAACGTGACTGGGCCAGAGGGTGCCCAGACACTGGGCCAAATGTGATTCTGGGTGTGTCTGGGAGGGTATTTCTGGATGAGATTAACATTTGAGTCGGTAGACTGAGTAAAGCAGACTGTCCTTCCTGATGTGGGTGGGCCTCACTCAATCTAGTGAAGGTCTGAATAAAACAAAAAGGCTGACCCTCCAGTAAGGGAGGATTCCTCCTGCCGACTGCCTGTAAGCTGGGACATTATTTTTTTCCTGCCTTTGGACTTGAACTGGAACATTGACTCTTCCTGGGTCTTGAGCGTGCTGGCATTCAGACTGGCACTACACCATCAGCTCTCCCGGGTTTTCGGCTTACTCACTCAAGATCTCGGGACTTTTCAGCCTCCATAATCATGTGAGCCAATTCCTCAAAATAAATCTCTTTATACACACACCACACTCATCCTATTATTCTGTTTCTCGAAAACCCTGACTAATACATGGGGGAAAATATTCGTGTCCTTATTCACAGCTCTCTCCAGCGGACAATTTTATGACTGCACGTGGATTCTTTGATGTGTTGTCAGAGAAAATAGGTTAAGCTGCAAAATTAAGGAAGAGGTAAGGGGGAGGTTGATTCACCAAAGTTGCAGCATGTAGTTTCTCTTGAAGAAATGATTCAACTAAAAGCAGAAGGAAGATGATGAGAGAGAGGTGGGCAGAGCTTTGGGGAGCAGTTAGCAAAAAGAGATGAGAGGGGAAATGTGGTTAGTGTGTGACAGAGAAAGCTGTGCAGAAGGAATCGGGGGAAGTTTTGCTGTGAGAGAAGAATTTTCTTTGCAATTCACCCTGTGCCCAGGAGGTTAAAGTGAACACCAGCCCTGCTGTTTGAAGTCAGATTTGGGTTCATTTGAGATGAATCACCAAGCTGAGAGAGGCCTTAAGGGAGGAGCAAAAAGACCCAGTTTGATTTGAGTTGTTCAAAATAAGCTCTTCAGAAAAATAAAAATGGAAGTAGGAAGGAAAATAAACTACTGACCAGAACCCCTTTCAGGAAGAGCACTGTGTTAGCCAGGATGGCACTCAGCTGCATAACCGAAACCCAATAGACAGGGGCCTAGTTAAATATGAGCTTTTGTTCTCTCCCATAACAATAAGTCCAGAGACTGATAACCAGGGCAAGTGAAGCAGCTCAAAGAAGTCTCATATAGTCCTGCTATCTGCCTGCTTTGCCATTCACCTCCATGGTTACAAGGTGGGTGCTGCCTTGTGGATCATTGTGTCTGTCTAGGCAGCAAGACAGGGAAAAGGCAAAAGGGTCCTGCCAGCTGAGTCTGTCCCTTATATCAGGAAATCATAGCTTTCCCAAAAGCCCCATCCAACCTACATACATCTCACTGGCTATAAGAAAACCCTGGGACACTTAATACATTATCTGGTGTTATGGTCTGTACGTTTGTGTCATGTGCTGAAATCCTAAGGCCAAAGATGATGGTATTAGGAAGCGCAACCTTTAGGAGCGAACTGGATCATGGGGGCAGAGTCCTCATGAATGGGCTTAGTCCATGTATAAAAGAGGCCCAAAGGAGACTCTTCACCCCTTCTGCCATGTGAGGTTACAGTAGAAAGATGACGATCTGAGAAGCAAGCCCTCACCAGACACAGAATCCGTCAGTGCCTTGATAGTGGACTTCCCAGCCTCTGGAACTGCGAGAAATAAATTTCTGTTATTTATAAGCACCCAGTCTAAGATATTTTATTATAGAAGTCTGAATAGACTAAGACATCTGGGTTCTGTTGGTAAGGGAAAGGGGGTGGATAAATATTGGATATACAAGAGGCAGAGTCCACCACATACAAAATACTTTTATCTGGAAGAAATTTCTTGGCTCAATGCAGTGGCTCACTCCTGTGATCCTAGCACTTTGGGAAGCTGAGGCAGGAAGATAACTTGAGGCCAGGAGTTTGAGACTAACCTGACCGACATAGCAAGACCCTGTATCTAGAAAAAATAGAAAAATTAGCCAGATGTGGTGGCATACACCTTTCGTCCTGGCTACTTGGGAGGCAGGAGGATCTCTGGAACCCAGAAGTTTGATGTTGCAGTGAGCTATGATGATACCACTGCACTCTTGCTCAGGTGCCAGAGCAAGACCCTGTCTGGAAGAAAAGAAAAGAAAAGAAAAGAAAAGAAAAGAAAAGAAAAGAAATTTCTTGGTTAGTCAAGTCAGATAGAAGGTAAGATCTTGAGTGGACCTAAAGGAGGACAGAACTATCCTGCATGAGAAGAGGAAAGGAAATTCCTAATTGCTCTCAAAACAGACAGGGAGAGAGACTGAGAGGAAGAGAGGAGAGCCAGCAAGTGTTAGGGCAGTGCACACCATGAATCCCCACTTTGATTCTCTGCAAACCTTCAGTGAAAGGATACGACTCCTCCCCACACCCCCCAAAAAAATCACAAAACTGTTGATTGGATTTTCCATGGAAACCAGGGAGAGTATGGGATTCTGCATGGGATATAAATGGGGAGCATGGAGACAGAGAGAATCAGAAAGAAGTATTAATAAGCCACCAGAAATCCTAGGAAAAGTCTGTGAAAGTACCTTACTCAACCACACACACCAAGCACCAAACAGAAAACCTTCATATGCTGGCATTCAGAATTTTTAACATTATACCAAGTCTCACCAGAACTCAGATCCAAAGTTTCAACCTATTGCAATGAATCCATATTTATTTTCACTATTTTCATCAATCCTGAGTCAAAATCAAAAGGCATATTGGTGACTACCAGCTATATTCTGTGAGTGAAGAGATGTGTGGTATTTGAGTACCACTTCTTTTATTTGCCTAGTGATGCTCTTCCTTGCTGGACACATGAGTGACGCTCCATCAATACTTACCCCAATACAAGTTTTCCTGTATTTGTGTTCTACTGCTATGTGACAAATTACCACAAGTTTAGTGGCTTTAGAAAAACACGTGTATTATCTTGCAGTTTCCATGGGCCAGGAGTTTAGGCACAGCTTGTCTGGCTCCTCTGCTCAGGGTCTTACAAGGCTGCATTCTCATCTGGAGGCTCGACTGGGGGAAGAAATCACCTCCAAGCTCTTCATGTCATTGGCAGACTTCATTTCCTTGTGACTGTACGACTGAGGGGCCGTGGCTACTTTCTGGCAGGTAGTTGGAGGCATCCCTCAGGTTCTAGAGGCCACCTGAAGTTCTTTTACATGTGGGCTTTCTCAATATGGCTTTTTATTCATCTGACAAGGAAAATCTCTAGCTCCAGTTGCTAAAATGGAGTCTTTCTTAATGTCACATACTTATAGGAGTGATGTCCCATTACCTTTACAACTTAACATAAACTAATAACTGGAGTGAATCTCATTATCTTTTTATATGCGTTGGAAGCCAGTCACAAGTCCTGCCTACTCTTAAGGCGGGGTGACCACACAAGGACGTGAACATTAGGAGAAAAGAATCACTAGGAGTCACGTTGGCATCTATCTAACACAATCCATATTGTATAGTACAAATTGTCAACTAAGTGAAAATTTTTCTATAGTGAGTGTTCATATAAAAGGCCTCAAGCATTTCTCCCCTATATAGATACCATACCTGTATTACATATCATAGAGCTTAAGAGAACAGTGTATGGAGTTAGACACCTAGTGTCTCAAATATCTATCATGACATAACTACTTCAAAACTTAGTGGCTTAAAACTATCACCATATTATTTTGCTCATGAGTCTGTGAGTGTTCGGACAGGGCACAGTAGGGCTAGCTTATCTCTTTCCTGCTGGATGTCTGTTGGGGCTGGAAAGTCCAAGAAGGCATCTTTACTCACATCTCATTTCTGATTTTAAAGGGACTATTTCTATGGTTTTCCCCACTTAAGATTATGTTTGCACTAGGTATTTGATAAATATTTTTATCAGCATAAAAAGCTCCCTTCCATTTCTATTTTCTAAGTTTTATTTTTAATGATGAATGCTTTTTCTGCAAGCTTTGAGATGACCAAATGAATTGTTTTCTTTTAATATATAAATGTGGTGAATTTTGTTTATGGATATGCTATTATTAAACCATCTTTGCATATCTGGGATAAATCCAATTTGACTGCTGTATACTGTCTTCTTATACCCTGTTGGGTTCAATTTGCTAATATTTTGTTTAGGATTATTATATCTGTATTTGCTAGTGAAATGGGCCTGAAATTTTTCTTTCCCATAATGTGTTCTTGGTTTTGTATTGAAGGTTATACTGGCTTTATAGAACAAATCGAGCAGTATTCTCTCTTTTTTCATTATATGAAATAATTTGCATATTTCATCTGTTCATTAAAATTTTTTTAGAACTTCTCCATATAACTATCAATGTTTTCTCTGTGGGAAGATGTTTTTAATTGATGAATAAAAATTATATGTATTTTATAGTGTACAACATAATGTTTTGATATATGTTTACGTTCTGGAATGGCTATATCAAACTAGTTAACATGTCCATTAACTCACATACTGCTATGGTTTGAATGTATGTGTCCCTCCAAAATTCATATGTTGGAACTTAAACCCCAAAGGGATGATATTAAGAGGTGGGGAATTTGAGGAAATGATTAAGTCATGAGTAATCCACCCTCATGAATGGGACTAATGCCCTTGTAAAAGAGGTTTCAGAGAGCTGCCTGGCCCTTCCATAGCTTATGTTGTGTGAGGATGCAACATTCTTCCCTTTTCACCTTCCACCATGTGAGGACACAGAAAGAAGTCATCATCGTGAAAATTTTTCAGACATTGAATCTGCCAGAGCCTTGATCTTGGACTTCCCAGCCTCCAGAACTGTGAGAGATAAATTTCTGTTGTTCATAAATTACCCAGTCTATAGTATTTTGTTATAGCAGCAATGGACTAAAACACATATTTATCATTTTTTGTAGTGAGAACACAAAATGTATTCTCTTAGCAATTTTCATGTATATAACATGCTGTTATTAAGTAGTCACCATATTGTACAATAGATCACTTGAGTTTATTCCTACTGTCTGAAATTTTGTACCCTTTGACCAACATCTCTTCAATGCCTGCCCCTGCCCCCACCCCTAACCCCTAGTAAGTACCAATCTCTCTGCTTCTATGAGTTTGACTTTTTTAGATTCTGCATTAAGTGATATCATGCAGTATTTGACTTTCTGTGCCTGGCTTATTTCACTTAACATATTGTCCTCCAGGTTCATCCGAGTTATTATAAATGACAGAATTTCTTTCTTTTTTAAGGCTGAATAATATTCCATTGTGTATATATACACACCACATTTTCTTTATTCATTCATCTATCAATAGACACATAGGTTGATTCCAACTCTTGACTATTGTGAATTATGCTGCAATGAATATGGGAGTGCAGATACCTGGTTTCGTTTCCTTTGGATATATACCTAGTAGTTGCTGGATCATATAGCAGGTCTATTTTTAATTTTTTGAGGAACATTCACATTATTTCCCATAATGGCTGTATTAATTTACATTCCCACCAACAGTGTACAAGGATTACCTTATCTCTATATCTTCACCAACAATTATCTTTTATCTTTTTTATCATAGCCATTGTAACAGATGTAAGATGATATCTCATTGTGGTTTTCATTTGCACTTCCCTGATGATTAGTGATGTTGAGTATTTTTTCATATACCTGCTAGCCATTTGTATGTCTTCTTTTAAGAAATGTCTATTCAGGTCCTTTGCCCATTTTTAATTTGATTATTTGTTTCTATGGGGCAATTTTAACTATTATTTCAATGCAATTACTGCAATAGTTTAAGAAGATTCAAGTCTTTCATTTTTTTCAAGTAAATTAAATTTTTTCTAGGGTTTTGTCCTTTTTACCTAAATTTGCAAACTCATTGGCATAGAGTTGTTGATAGTGTTCTTTAATTTTTTAATCTCCACTTTATCTTAGTCATGTTCCCCTTTTTGTTTATAAACTTGGTTATATCTTCTTCCTTCTCTTGATAAATCTTGTCAGTGGTTTGTTTATATTGTTAGTTGTTTTGAAAAATTAACTTTTGTCTTTGTTGGTCTCTATTGAATCTTTGCTTTCTATTTCACTTTTATTGTATTTTCCTATTTTCTTTGGGTGTATTGTTTTATTCTTTCACCAATATCTTAAAATAGACGTTTATCTCATTAATTTCAAACTTTTTCTAAATTTCCGAGAAGCGTAATTTTTCCTGCATTAGACAGGTATTCTAGGTAGTAATTATTAGGCACTTCTAGGTCTTTAAAATTTCTACTTTTTAGGAAAACTGTGAGTTATTCAGCAATGAGTTTTATAGATTTTTAAATATGCAGAGTCTTAAATTTTTTTATGTGTTTATAACTAACTTCTAATTGTATTGTGGTCAGAGATAGAGTCTGGCTCTGTTGCTGGAGCTAGAGTGCAGTGGCATCATCAAAGCTCACTGCAACCTTAGACTCCTGAGGTCAAGCCATTCTCCTGCCTTGGCCTCCCCAGTAACTGGGACTACAGATGTGCACCACCATGGCTGGATAATTTTTTTCTATTTTTTTTTTTTTTTTGAGACAGGGGTCTCACTCTTGCTCAGGCTGGTCCTGAACACCTGGCCAAGTGATCCTTCCACCTCAGCCTCTCAAAGTGCTAGGATAACAGGTGTGAGCCACCACACCTGGCCTTGGTATCTTTGTTTTAGAGGTGTCCCTTATAAACAGTATATCTGGATTTTTAAAAATATAATCTATCTTTGTCTTTAACAACAAACTTAGTCCATTTATATTTATTGCTATTATCAATGTATTTAAACCTGTTTTTACCACCTGGATTTTTTATTTTAGATTGTTTCTTTCTTCTTTTAGCCCTTTCTCTTTTTTTATTAGTCCACCCACTCACTCTCCTTATAAGAAAAGAAACTTAGTATATTTCATACCTCTTACCATTTACTCCCTGAAACCCAACCCTGATCACATTAATATTATTTAGACTTTATAATTCTAGCCTATTATAGTTTATTTTCTTAATTTGGCCTTAGTTATATTTTAAAGATAACAAACTTTACCAAAGTAGTTGATCACTTTTGCTACATATGTCATAGCAATGTCTCCTGGATTTGTGTGTGGAAAACTTTTTGAGGCCCTATATGACTGAGAATATTTTTATTATGTTCTTGATTTGAGTGACAATTTGTTCTAAGTTCTCCATTACTTTTCAAATATTTCTATTTTTCACCTTTCTCTTTTAAAAAATATTATCTTGCTTATGAAATCTCTCAGGTAATAAAAATATTCTTTTATAGTCTCGTCTAAAAGTTTTAAGGTTTTTATTTGTATAACTCTTTAATCAACCTCAAATCTATTTTTCTGAATGGTGAAGATTAGGGATAAAATTTTAATTTTTCTATATGGATAGTCAGTTGGCTCAGAACTATTACTAAATAGTCCATCTTTTATTCCACCGTTATGTAACACTTCATTGTCATATATCAAATATTCATATTTGCTTCTAAGTTTTGCTTTTAGGCTCTGTATTAAATCCATTTTTCTTTGTCCATCTTTGCTACATTAACACACAGTCTTAGTTCTTATGTCTTCACAGTTAAGCCTTGATAGGTGGTTTCTTTATGTTGTTCTCCAAAATCATCTTGGCTATTCCTGGACTTTTATTCTTTCTTAAGAATTTTTAGAGTCAACCCATCACATTCTCCACTTCTCTCCCCACATTTCCCCCAACCAACACTAAAAACAAGCAAAAACCCATCAGTATTTTAATTGGAATTTCACTGAACTTATACATTAATTTGGGAAGAATTATCAGCTTTATATTCTGAGTCTTTCCCTTCAAGAACATGATATGCATTTTCATTTATTTAGATACTCATTAATGTTTTTCAATAATGCTTCATAGTTTTCTTCATAAAAATCATACATATCTTTTGTTAGATTTATTCTTAGGCACCTTATACATGCGTTGCTGTTGTAAATGGCATCTTATATTTAAATTACTGTACGTGTCTAATCATTTGCTGGGATTTAGACATGTAATTGATATTTGTACCTTAATCTTATTTCATACCAGTAATCTTGCTACATTATAAAATTGATTATAATCTTACAATTGTTTTTCTGTAGATTTTCTTGGGTTATGTATTTAGGTAAACATATTGTATGCAAATATTGACAATTTTATTCTATTCTTTCTAGTTTTTCTTTCTCTTGTCTAACTGCATTACCTAGAATCTTCAGTATAATGTTAAATAGATGCAATAAAAGCAAGTATACTTGTTTCATCCTTATAAAAAGTGAATGCTATTTGTTCTCACTCATATGTGGGAGCAAAATATTAAAAGCAATTGATCTCATGGAGTTAGAGTGTAGAATGATGGTTACCAGAGGCTGGGAAGGATAGCAGGGAGCAGGGGATAAAGTTGGGATGGTTAATGGGTGAAAAAAATAGAGTTATATTGTTGGATAGAATGAACAATATTTAACAACATAACAAAGTGACTATAATCAACAATAAGTTAAGGCCGGGCGTGGTGACTCACCCCTGTAATCCTAGCACTCTGGGTAGCCGAGGCGGGCGGACCATTTGAGCTCAGGAGTTAGAGACCAGCCTAAGCAAGAGCAAGACCCCGTCTCTACTAAAAAAATAGAAAACAATTAACTGGACAACTAAAAATATATAGAAAAAATTAGCTGGGCATAGTGGTGCATGCCTGTAGTCCCAGCTACTTGGGAGGCTGAGGCAGGAGGATTGCTTGAGCCCAGGAGTTTGAGGTTGCTGTGAGCTAGGCTGACACCACAGCACTCTGGCCTGGGCAACAGAGTGAGACCCTGTCTCAAAAAAAAAAAAAAAAATTAAAAAAAAAAAAGAAAAAAAAAACAATAAGTTAGGGTATACTTTAAAATAACTATTATAAAAGAATGGAATTAGAATGTTCCTAACACAAAAAAATGATAAATATCTGAGGTAATGGATACCCCAAATACCCTGATTTGATTAATCCACATTGTACACATGTATCAAAACATCACATACACCCTATGAAGATATACAACTATTAAATCTCATAATAATTAAAAATAATAAAATAAAATTATAATAATCATCATTGGCCCTAAATCTGCTATTAAATCAAACTATGTCTTTGGGGGGACATTTTAAGCAACAATTGTTAAAATTTACTTCAATGGACCAAGTATCAATTACCTTGAATATCAGCTTAAATAGAAAATTTCGTATTTCAATAAAGATATGTAAATGAGGCAGTAAAAACAAACAAAAAAAGTGAATGCTACTAATATTCAACATTAAGTATGATGTTTGCTGTAGGTTTTTGGTAATTACCGTTTGTCCAGTTAGGAAAATTTTGTATTTATAATTCATTAAGTTTTTATTATGAATGGAAATTAAACATTATCAAATGTTCTTTCTGTATCCATTGAAATAATCATATTAACTTTCTCATTTAATATTATGAAAAGGTAAATTATATTACTTGTATAAATTTTCTAACTTTCAACCATCTTTTGCTTCATGAAATTAACCCAACTTATCATTATATCTATGATAACCTATACAAATTGGCTTTTCATTATCTTTTTTCACAGTGTTTATCCCACAATATTCTTGTCTGGTTAAACTTATAATGCTGGCAGGGAATAGTTCTTTTTAAAGTGTTATTTGAAGAGTTTGCATGAATTTGGAGTTATCTGTTTCTTGAATGCTTGGTAATACACTCTGAAAAGGTAACTGGTCTTGTGTTGTTTGCATGTGAGTAGAGAAAGGACAGGGAGAATAGATTGTTAACCACTGATTCAATTTCTGTAATATTATTTCTTTTTTTTTTTTTTTTTTTTTTTTTTGAGACAGAGTCTCACTCTGTTGCCCAGGCTAGAGTGAGTGCCGTGGCGTCAGCCTAGCTCACAGCAACCTCAAACTCCTGAGCTCAAGCGATCCTCCTGTCTCAGCCTCCCGAGTAGCTGGGACTACAGGCATGCGCCACCATGCCCGGCTAATTTTTTTTCTATATATATTTTTAGCTGTCCATGTAATTTCTTTCTATTTTTAGTAGAGATGGGGTCTCGCTCTTGCTCAGGCTGGTTTCGAACTTCTGAGCTCAAACGATCCGCCCACCTCGGCCTCCCAGAGTGCTAGGATTACAGGCGTGAGCCACCGCGCCCGGCCTGTAATATTATTTCTTAAGTATCCTTCAGGCTTTCTGTTGCTTCTTGAATTTATATTGGCAAGTGATATGTTTATAAGAAATTGTCTATTCTATCTACATTTTCAAATTTATTGGCATAAAGTCATTTAGTTTTATCATCTTTTTAATTTCTGCTGAATGTGCACTATGTATCTTTTTTCATTACTAACATTGTTTACTTATTCATGTTCTCTTTTTCCTTATCATCAGTCTTGCCAGAGGATTGTCTATTTTATTAGTATTTCCAAAGAACCAACTTGTGGCTTTGTTGATCTTCCCTATTTTATCTTTATTTTTTCTATTTCATTAATGTCTGCTTTTATCTTTATTTCTTTCCTTCTATTTTCTTTGTGTTTATCCTGCTGATCTTTTGCTGTCTTAAGTTGAATGCTTAGCTCATTAATTTTCAGCCTTCCCTTTTTTCTAATGTAAAATTCAAAAATAGAAATTTTTCTGGGCTTTTGCAATATTTCATGGCTTTTGATTTAGTATTTTTAAGGGTAGTTCTAAACACTACAAATTAACATTTTGACTATACTCTTATTCATAAATTATTTGGTAAAATGCTTTTAAATGTCCAAATATATGAGCATTATATGGTTTTAATTTTAACTTTTCATGGAAGAATAATATGCATACACAAAGGACACATCATAGATGCACAGCTCAATGAATTTTCACAAACTAAATAAAACTATGTCACCAACAAGATGAAGAAGTAGAATTTTGCCAGCACTCCAGAAGCCCCCCATATGCTTTCTTCCATTCTCTATCCATCCCTTCCCATGAGTGAACACTATCCTGACTTCCAACAATATAGTTCTTCCTGCTTTTGTATTTAATATGAATGGAATCATACAATACGTAAGCTGTGTTGTCTGGCTTCTTTTGCTCAGCTTTTGTGAGATTCATCCATATTGCTGCATGTAACTACAGTTTGTTAATTTATCTTTGCTGAATGTACCACAGTTTCTTTATCCAGTCTACTCTTAATGGACATTTGTTTAGTTTTCAGTTTGGGCTACTGTAAATAGTGCTGCTATGAAAATTCTAGTGCATAGTTTTTGTTGGGCATATGCATGTGTTTCCATTAGAGGAAAGCAATTGCTGGATCATTGGTTATATGTAAATTCAGCTTTAGTTGCTATAGTCAAACATTTTTCCAAAGTGACTAAACCAATTCATTCTCCCACCAACAGTCTTGTTTATTTTTTGTAGTTGACTTCTAACTTAAATGTATTATGCTCAGCAAATATGATAAATATATTACTGACTCTTTGAAATTTGTTGAGACTTATAAATGTTCAATTTTCTACAACCTTCCATGTGTGCTTAAGAATCCCTTTCCCACCCATCTCTTTAATTTCTAGTTTATTCTTCCCATTTTTCTTTTGCACAAATGAATAGATTCACATATATTTTCTTATATCTCTTTTTCTTACATGAATGTCTATCACCATATTTTGTACTTTAAAGATGTTCTATTTTTATAAGTTTTTTTTTCATTACTTTTACCATCTCGTTTTGGATTAACTAAGGACTTTCCCCCTCTTTCATTGAGATGAGAAAAGTATAACTTCTATTTCTATGCTTTTAGTAGTTATTCTTAAAATTTTAACTGACGTATTTGTTTAATCTCTAAACAATTCCAGGACTTTTATAATCACAAAAATTAATGTTTATTGGGTACCTGCTATTTGTTAGGGGCTGTTCTAAACACTTTATTTATAAGAAGTCATGTAAGGCCTAAGAAGGTAAGTAATTTGTCAAGGTAACAGAGATAACAAATCGTGACACTAGGATTCAAACCCAGGCGGTCCAGTTCCATATTCTGTGTTCTTGAACACTATACTTTATTTAACCTGAAACTTGAATTAGGATCACTCTCTTCCTGTGTTACATGTTATTCCTATCTAGTATTTTTATTCAGTTTTTTTCTTTGCTTACAATTTCTTATAACATCTCACAACTTCCTTTTGAGAATATTTTCCTTGTTCCTGAAGTATATCCTTTTAGAAGTACCTTTAGTGAGGATCTATTGCAGGTGAACATTCTCAGTTTTTATTTGTCAGAAAGTATATTTATTTAATGATAGCTTAGTTGAGATTGACAGTTATTTTCTCTCATCACTTTGAGTATGTCATTCCATTGTCAATAGTTTCCATGTCACTGGTGAGAATTCTGCTCTCAGTGTAATTGTCATACCCTTTGTCTTTTCCTTCTGCTTGCTTTTGTAAACTTCTTTTTGCCTTTTGTGTTATACAGTTGCACTAAGATATATCCAATTGTGAATTACTTTTTGAAAATCCTGCTTGGAAATCATTGTGTCTTCTGAATCTGAAGATTTCTGTCTTCTTCAATTCTGGAAAATTATTAGGTACATTCTCTTTGAACAATGTATCTCTCCCATTCTCTCTATTCTTCCTTTCTGGAACTCCAATTAGATGGACCTTCTCATCTTATTCTTAATAGGTGATATTTGTTATGGTTAATTTTATGTGCCCACTTGACTCAGTTATGGGGTGCCCAAATATTTGGTTACACACTACTGGTCTCTTCTGATCTTGGATTGGGACTTACACCATTGGCACTCTTGGTTCTCAGGCCTTTGGATTTGGACTGGAACTATGTCACCAGCTTTCTGGGTATCCAGCTTGCAGATGGTAGATTATGGGACTTCTTAGTCTGTACAATCATGTGAGCCAATTCCTTACAATAATCTCTTTACATATATATAGATACAGATACAGATATAGACATAGATCTAGATATATATAGATATATTATCTCCTATGGTTCTATTTCTCTGGAGAATCCTTGAATAACACAGATTAGACACAAAATTAGGCATTATTATTGTTTTATTTAGCCAATGTTAGTTTCAATGAAACAATGTTTCATTCATCCTTCTTAATTTTAAAACTCATTTACATTTACTTTCTTCTACATCTACTTCTACATCTGCTGTGTATAAACATGGTCTACTGGTTTGTTGATATTTTCTTTTTTAATTTTTAAGGCCTTTTATATACTACGAAAATGAGCTATATACTAAGAAAATGAGCTTTGCAAATCTGTTTCCCCCAATTGACCTATTTTTCTTTTGACTTTGTTTATGGTACCTTTTATAATACCAGCTATTTTAAACTACTATGTAGTTAAACTAATCTAACAAGTTTTTACATTATGCAGTTTTAGATCTGAGATATTACTTTAAAAATCCTTTTACATTCCAACTCATAAAAAATTCTTCCATGCTTTTGTCCCATTTTTCATGATTTAGTTTTTATTTTTAAATAGTGGATCCATTTAGAATTTCTTTTGATATAAAGAGTGAAATTCATATTTAGATTTATGTTTTCCAAACAGCCAGCCAGTTGCCTTGAAGTCATTCATTCATTCACTTATCAAATAAGCCATCATTCCTCCTATTTATTTTGAAACTTCCCTTTTCATATACTAACGGCATATTTGGACCGATTTCTAGATACTCTCTTTTGCTCCACTGATCAGTTCCTTCACTAGTATCAATGGTATTAATTAGCACAGTTTTATATGTTTTACATATCTATTAGGGCAAGTTTTCCTGCTCTACTACCTATTAGTCTTGTTTTTCAGAATTTAGGTAGACTAACATATTCTATTTTAAATAGTAACTTTAGAATCACTCTATATAATTTTAAAAAATAAATATTAAATATTGCATTGTAATTCATTATTTAAGTATCTCTCTCCCATTACTAAATTATTATATAAACTCTCTTGTATCAGCGACTGAGTCTACCTTGTTCACCATTGCCGGAATTCAACATAAAGTGTATAGTAAGTACTTAATACATATTTGTTGAATGAATGAATGAGACCAAAATTACGTTGTCCTGTTTTGCCACTCTGATAATCTGATAAAGGGAAAAAAATTACTCACAGCTAAGCTTCTCTGCTTATTCCTGTTTTCTCACTCCCCCACAATGTTGATGCTAGGAGTATTCCTTAAAAAACTTCCTGTAGACAAATTTCCATCTCAGAGTCTGTTTCCCAGGCAACCTAACCTAAAAGATAGAGGAATAGATAGATGGCTTGCATACCCTCAGGCAGTACTCCATAAAAATTATTTTATCCAACAGACATTTGATAAGTATTAACAAGAGAGAGTTTCTGGTTATATTCCCTGACAAGTACATGAAGTTTTCTCTTTCCAATAAAACTCCTATCCATGTGCTTATGAAAGCTGGGGACCTAAGGAGTTATTAATCCCAGATAAAATGTGCCCCAACTATCACCTTTTCACATTTTCTGAACATGTATTATATAAAATGCACTTTGCCAAATACTACTTACACACACTGTCTCATTTAATAATTGTGAGAGATAAATATTATTTCCATTATATAGAGAAGAAAATCAATTGTATAGACTGGATGTTTGTGTCCCCCACACACACCAAAATTCATATGCTGAAACCTTATCCCCAGTGTGTTGGTATTTGGAGGTGGGGCCTTTGGGAAGTGATTAGGTCATGAGGGGCAAGCCCTCATGAATGAGACTAGTGCCCTTATAAAAGAGGTGCCAGGGAGCTCCCTCACCCCTTCTGCCATGTGAGACACAGCAAAAAGATGGCTATGAGCCAGGAAATGGGCCCTCACCAGACACTGAATCTGTTGGCACCTTGCTCTTAGACTTCCCAGCCTCTAGAACTGCGAGAGATGAAATTTCTGTTATTTATAAGCTACTTAGTTTATGATACTTTGTTTTAGCAGCCCAAATGGATAAGACACAAAGATTCTGAGATCTTCTCATAGATAATCACATGACTAGCAATAAAACTTGGCTGTTTGATTTGCTAAGACCATGCTGTTTGCCTTGCTGTAAATCGTGTCTCCTTAAACAAACAAGCATCCGATATGGTTCTTAAATGTTTAGATTGTGCTCTGGTTTGAATGTTTGTCCCCTCCTAAACTCATGTTGAAACTTAATCCCCAATGTAACAGTATTAAGAGGTGACACTTTTAAGAGATGATTGGGTCATGAGGGTTCTGCTCTCATAAATGGATTAATCCAGTCATGAATTAATGGATGAGTGGGTTATCATGGGAGTCAGTTGGTTATCACAAGAGTTGGTCGAGTACAAATGCCAGTTTTGCTCTCAGTGTGCCATGTCATCCTTCTGCCATATTATGACACAGCACAAGGCCCTCACCAGAAGCTAGCCTGATGTAAGCTCCTTGATCTTTAGCCTCCAGAATTGGAAGAAATAAATTTCTTTTCTTTATATATTACCTAGTCTCAGAAAACAGACTAAGACAGAAAGTTTTCTAATTTTAACTTTGCTTTTCAAATTTGTCATTTTAATCAATGTATGAAAAAGCATTTATTGCCACTTCATTTCATTGGGTAAAAGATTGGTCTTTTGATAAAAATGCTACATCAATTGAATACTGTAGAGAAATGGCCACTCCAGAGCAATCTGGTGACCTTGTATGTACCTACCTAGGCCACACAGGAAAAGATCTGAACCACAGCCAATCTGAGCAGAACACCTTAAAACCCTCCCAGAGCACAAGAGGATGGGAGGCTTGTGAGGAACTGTTCCAATACCATCTCCCATTTGTTTCCCTATCCTCCCTGAGGTTGTTGTCAGACAGTTTCTCATTGCCTATTGGGTTCTGATGATGTTGAAGGCTTTCTGCTCCACCTCCCTCAGAACAGAGTTGCAGAATATAAAACCATTTAGCTGCAGTTTAGAACTGACTTTTTCCTAATGGGGTATCCCACAAGTCTTATTGCAGCATCTGGCCCCTTCTGTTTTGGTGTGTTCTCACGGCCATGGAGAGACAGGCTCAGAATCACAGTGTCCTAAGGCAAAGAGCAGCTGGGAGGGCCAAGTGGCTTTTGGTTTGGTTTCCCAACTCAAATGGAAATGTTAAAATATACCATTTTGTTTCTATCATACTAAACCCAGAGTTGGAGGGCCACAACAAACCAAGACTGACATTGTACAAAACATCTGCCTTACCCCTCAGGACCCTGGGCTTCTATCTGCATGCCCTTCAGAGTAGTTCAGTCCTACCTAGGCCTAGTGCCATCTGATTTTCAGTTCAGCACATGTCTTAGATTAGAAATTTAAAATTTTAAGTTATGGCCAATCCACATTTTAAAGCAATCATAATCATAAATAAGCCATGTAAGTGTTTATGCAGTCTTTCTGCTCCCACTTTCTTTCCCCTAAGTGTTTTATATTAGCAGATACACTTCCAACTATGCAGCATTTTTATTCATATATATAATTTCAGACTTCTGTCAAACCTAGTGTTAAAAATGGTTCTGCCTCCACTTATTAATTTATGGTCCCCATTTTAAGAATGCTTTATTTTCTTAAAATTCTATAAAATACAATCTCTGACCACAAAAAAAAAAATTGAAAATGTCACACAATGACTAAAAATAATTACAGCAAAACCTAAGTATGCCTATGACTTTCATTATTATTTTTCAGCTTTAACAAAGAGCTGCTTATTATTCTAAAAACAAACAAAAAACTCCAGCTTTATTAGCATCATGTAGGAAAATCCTCAAAGGAAAGCATTTCATATTTAAAATTTTTCAATAGAAACATTATAAGTGGGGTTAGTTCCTGTGATGAAAGGACATTAAATACACTTACATCCTCACTTTTTAAAAAAATAGATGTTTTTTTAAGTTACAAAATGATTCTTTACTTAAAAAAAAGCTTCCTTTAAGATTCTTTTCAACAACTAAAAAAGTAATCTAGTTTAACAAAAGATGATTTTATACCTTTTAAAAGAATATATTCTATTTCTATCAGAGTTTACCAAAGAATATAATACCTAGATACCTCTTTTTAACATCTTATTTTCATTCTTTTTGAATAGAAGACATTTTAAGTGGTTTCAATTTGATCTATTATTTACAACAACCAAAAAAATCACACATTGGAATTTTAATGTTAAAACAGAAACCAATGCTAAACTCAATAAATTTGTTTTTTCAGTCATGGTCAAAATTCTTCTTTCAAAAAGAATATTTACATAAAGTAATTGGACAGTTGCTTGCTATTTAATAATATCACAATTTAAAAATTAACTGAGACAGGAATTTCAAAAACATTTTTAATTATATAATTCTTGGTATTGACATAATCAAATATGATATAATAGACTATAGTGGAGATCCTATCAGAACTTACATAAGATATTTAAGGGAAGATCAAATTCAAAGTTTGTGTCTTAGTTAGCTTGGACTACCATAACAAAATATAGACTGGGTGGCTTAAACAACAGAAATTTATTCCTCACAGTTCTAGAGGCTGGGAAGTCCGAGATCAAGGTGCCAGCAATGTATGTTTCATTGTGAGGCCTATTCTCTTGGTTTGTAGGCAACCACCCTCTTGCTGTGTATTCACATGACCTCTTTGTGTGTGTTCTCAGAGAGAGTAAGCTCCAGTCTGTTTCCTCTTCTCATAAAGACACTAATCTCATTATGAGGATTCTACTGTCCTGACCTCATCTAAACTTAATTACCTCCCAAAGACCCCATCTCCAAATACCATCACATTGGGGGTTAGAGCTTAAACATATAAATTGGGAGGGGAGGGGGGACACAATCCAGCCCATAGCAGTCCATTTCTTTAGAAGATGTTTGTACTAATTCATTAAAATAAATCTCAATCAAAACAACAACCTTAAAAATATAATATAGATGCAGTAAATAAAAGCTTGATAGAAATAAGTGCTTGTATTATCATTTATAAAATATATAATTCTTCAATTAAATATATGTATATTCAATAAGCACTTTATCATAATATTATATAATTTAAATAGTATTTAATTTGGAACTGGAGCCAAGCACAGTGGCTCATGCCTATAATCCCAGCTATTTGGGAGGCTGAGGCAGGAGGATCACTTGAGTCCAGGAGTTTCAGACTGTGGTGAGCTATGATCTTACCACTGCATTCCAGCCTGGGTGCCAGAGTAAGACTTCATCTCTAAAAATAAAAAAAATAATAATAAAATAATTTTAAATAAACTTGGAACTGGAAAGGTTCTTAAACATTATCAAGTCCACTTTATCAAGTAATGCAAATGACTTGTTCAGGGTCACACAGATATCAAAGTTTTGGTAAAGTCAAAATTAAACTTCATGTTGCCTGTTCCTAGACCAGGTTTTTCCATGAAGCCACACTGCATAATGCATTCTCTTTTTGTTTTCAATTCATTTTTTTTGCAAAGTTAAATATGCATGTGGCTTAAAGAGTCAAATAGTTTTATAAGATTTGTTTCAACAATCAGGAGCCTTCTTTCCCACTCTCATTTCCCATTCACAACAAACACCTTCTTTTAACTCTTTCCCATTTTTGTGGAATTTACCTCCATATCATGGAGGTAAATATCATGCTTATATTGCTATCTTGATTATTCTTTTTTAGGTATAATGTGGTGGACACACACACACACACACAGAGATATTTACTCTTCCACCATCTTCATAATAAATATATACTGTAATTTTGCATATATCAGTATTCCACATTTTGTGACTATGGAAAATTTATTAAGTATTAAGCCATGTGGTACACTATTGCTTTTACTTTCCTCCATAACTTTTGTTTTGCCTGGAGTTGCTTTTTGTTTGCTTAACATTTTTAAGTATGTGTCACTAATTCAACCAGAAACTCTTTCTCTCTTCTGTAAATCTTCTCTCAGTACATTCAAATGTGTAATCTATTTTACCAATATTTTTCTTCTTGAAGAAACCTCCCTGAGAGCCTCTGACCTGGGCTGATTGCTTTCTAGGACTGCTGTACATCTGTCCCCTTGGGACCTCCCTTCACCGTCACCTCGGGATTCCCTTCCCTCTCACTCAACGTTGGATGCCCTGTTTCCCAGATATTTCTCTTTCTTGCCTTACTCCCCTGCTCCTTTGTGGGGACACAACCGACAATAGATTCTTGAGAAAACTGAATATATAAATTGTTTTGATGAACCATCTGAGAATGTTTGTCACTTCTCTAAATATTTCAGCAAGTATCTCCTAAAACAAGGACAATCTCCTACATAAAACTATAACATAAATATCCAACCTAAGAAATCACTATTATCTAATGTACAAACCATGCTCAGATTTCCCCAATTGTCCAAACAGTGTCCTTTCCAGCTATTTCTTTTTAAATCCAGGACCCAAAGACCATGTATTGCATTTTGTTGTTACGCCTCTTTAATCTCATTCACTCAAATCTAGACTGCTTCTTCCCCCAACCTTTTTTATTTACATGACAGTGACATGTTTTTTAAAGAGTCCAAGCCTGTTATGAAAATGTTTCTAAAATTGATTGTGGTGATGGTTGCACATATAGAGAATATACTGAAAATCAATGAATTATATAATTTAAATAGGTAAATTATATGATATGTGAATTATATCTCTCCCGGACTGTTGTTTTGCAGAATGTCTCTAAATTTGGATTGGTCTGATTGCTTCCTTATGGTTAGAATTAGGGTCTGATACTTAAACAAATTTTCAATCAATCAATCTTCCTGGCTGGGCGCAGTGGCTCATGCCTGTAATCCTAGCACTCTGGGAGGCCGAGGCAGGAGGATCGCTCGAGGTCAGGAGTTTGAGATTAGCCTGAACAAGAGCGAGACCCCATCTCTACTCAAAATAGAAAGAAATGATCTGGACAGTTAAAATATATATATAGAGAAAAATTAGCCAGGCATGGTGGCACATGCCTGTAGTCCTAGCTACTCAGGAGGCTGAGGCAGAAGGATTGCTTAAGCCCAGGAGTTTGAGGTTGCTGTGAGCTAGGCTGATGCCATGGCACTCAACCCCGGGCAACAGAGCAAGACTCCGTCTCAGAAAAAAAAAAAAAATCAATCTTCCTGTTTTCAAGTCTCACCTTTACCTGCTCTCCCAGAAATAACAATTTTGTCCCATTCCCCAGTCTTTGGGGACTCTTCAGGTACAAATCAGGGTGCTTCTCGCTTTTGCTCACTGCTAGCTCAGGATTCTGTTTTCTCTAGTTTACCCAAGTCAATCTCCCTTTTGTTGCTGTCAGTACCTTTCCTGTCTGGAAGAGCTTATATCTTTTATTAAAGCATTTATTATTGTTTTATTGGAGTTCCAGGAGGAAGCAGATATAAAATGCATGTGTTCAATCAGCCATATTCAACTGGAAGCCTCATTCCTTTATTTTTTTAATTAAAAATGTCCATTCCCACAGTAAATTTAATACATGCTTTTAAGAGAACATTTAGAGAAAAATAGAAAAGTTAGAAAAGGAAGAGCTCACCCATAGTTCCATCCCCTAATATAATCACTATTCACATTTTAGGTTTCCTTACTTCTACTTCCTATTTTTGCTGTTAGTTATTGCATTTTCCCGTCAGTGTGGGGATATGTTTGTGGGATAGATTGGTAGATAGATAGATAGATAGATAGACAGATAGATGCTGGATATATTCTTTGGTGAAGTGTCTGTTCAGATCTTTTACCTATTTTTAAACTGGGTTGTTTTCTTGTTGAGTTTTAAGAGTTCTTTGTATATTGTGGATAACAATCTTTTATCTGATACATCTTTTGCAAATATTTTCTCCCAGTCTGTGATTTGTCTTCTCATTCTCTTGACAGTGTCTCTTGCAGGGCTATGCTGCTGTTTTAAACTAACATTGTATAACAAATAACATGTATTACTCATGCTGTTATAAAGACCTCACGATTTTTTATTCTGGTAAAAATATACATGGCATAAAATTTACCATTTTAACTTTTCTTAGGTATACAGTTCTGTGACATTGAGTACATTCACATTATTATGCCACTGTCACCACTATTCATCTCCAGAACTTTTTCATCTTCCCAAACTGAAACTCTCCACCCATTGAACGATAACTCACCATACCCACACCCCTATCGCATAGCAACTACCATTCTATTTTCTGTCTCTGTAAATCTGACCACTACTACCTCATACACATATTTGTTGTTTTGCAAAAGCCCTTGCAATGTAACATTACAGTATTATTCAATTATGACTTAATATTAAACATACCATAGTTTATTTACCCATTTCCCATTGTTGAACATGTTAATTATGGTTCTAATTTTTTGCTATTAGATTAGCATATTTATGCATTATATTTTTTAGGTAACTTATACCATTATAATAGATTCCTGGAAATGGAATTACAGAAAACAGGTTATTTTTAAGAATCTTGATACAGTTTTCCAACTTACTTTGCAAAATAATTTTATCAATTTATACATCCACAGGCAATTTAAGACAGTACCTATTTTACCATACTCTCACCAATATTATAATCTCAAGCCTGCTAATTTGATCAGTAAAAACACAAACAAAAAAATCTGTTATTTATCATATATCTAGGATACTTGTGAGATTGACTGATTTTCCATGTTTATTAATTGAACTCTCTCTTTTGTGAAATGTTTGTGCATATCCTTTCTCTATTTAATGTATTCCTAATGGTTTTCTTATAAATTTATATAAAATTCTTTATATAACAAAAGTAGCCATCTTTTCTCTGTCATATTTTCTGTAAACACTTTCTCAGCATGTTTGCTTTTAAGTCTTTGTTTCTCTTTTAACACAGAATAGTTTCCAGGAATTTTTAAAAATAGGATATACTTAGGAGAAAAAAGGATGATCGTGGTGAACTTTAGAATTCTCTTTCAGGCATGTGACTTCCTAAGACATTAATTATTTATCCCTAAGAGAATTAAATTCCCCAAGACGAAGTTTTCTACAACTAAGCCAATGCTTTTGCATAATATTTAAAAGCAAATTGGCAATTAACCTTGGACAACAGAGCAATGATGTAAGATGACCCTTGCAATGAACACTGTTTAGAGGTCAGGTTGCTCCATTCAGCACCAGCTGGAACTACTCTGTAGAATAAAATGTGTGTTACTCTGCTGTTTTCAATGCCAAGTACAACTAAGGTCATTACTAATTTGTAGCACAGATTTCAGAGCAATTAACAGACCATAACCAAAGTATGTAATTTCTATATTGTGAACAAAGCCAACATGGGTTGAGTTGTCACTGATTTCCCTATATGGAGCCTTACTTTTCTTGTATCTATATTTTCAGTATAAGCATCTTTCCTGGATAACAGAATTTAGGGAAGGAGAGAAAAGAGACCTCAAAATAGAAAATATAGAAATTATTACAACCTTGAACAAGCTGCAGATAGTCCTAGGACATTTGCTTATGCACCTGGGCATTTATGAAAACTAGAGGAAAAGAAAAGTGCATTTGTTGTGACAGTACCACTCCACTTTGCTATGCAAGAGGAGATCATCCTACCATGGTTTCTCTGCCCACACCTGACATTCAAGGGCATTTTGCAAAGGAAATCAGTGAGGATGAAAATCCAGGTCACTCAATGTCTGCATGACTCAAAAGGCAAAACTAGTCTCAGCTTCCTCTTATACCCAAATTGGAGTAAAGTTATAACTGTGAGTTTGCAAAAGACAAGATGAATAGTACTGTCACAGTCATAGTGCCCACAATTCCTGAGATCTAAGACTCAGAACTAAATGCAAGGCAGATTTACCACTGTCCCACATGCCCAGAGCTTTTAAAGGCGCAAAATTGAAGATTTCAACTCTGTGCCAAACAAGCAAGAGGAAAAAGTGAATTGATTTTGTTTTTGTAACAATACTAAAATTTTTGTTTGCATCTCATAGTTTATAAAGCAGCTTCCACATAAACATATTATCTTATTAATTCATTTAAACCTTGCCATTACTTTGGGAACTAGGTTCCTCTGTATGTCCCATGTATCTAAAGGTGCCTTGAGGCCAGGCGTGGTGGCTCACACCTGTAATCCTAGCACTCTGAGATGCCGAGGTGGGCAGATCATTTGAGCTCAGGAGTTCGAGACCAGCCTAAGCAAGAGCGAAACCCCATCTCTACTAAGAAAATAGAAAGAAATTAGCTGAACAACTAAAAATATATATAAAAAAATTAGCCGGGCATGGTGGCACATGCCTGTAGTCCCAGCTACTCAGGAGGCTGAGGCAGGATTGCTTGAGCCCAGGAGTTTGAGGTTGCTGTGAGCTAGGCTGACGCCATGGCACTCTAGCCCGGGCAACAGAGTGAGACTCTGTCTCAAAAATAAATAAATTAAATTAAATTAATGTGCCTTGAATATAGTAAGTACTCGATAAATGCTTTTTGAATAAATGTGTATGTAAGTGAACTTACCTCTTCAAATTGACCACAAGAATGGGTCAGCCATCACCTCTCAAATTTAAGGAAGTAGGAGTGGTTTGTTATTTGACAATTCACACATGTGTGTGCACATACACATACACACGCACAAAGTAGCACGATGCATTAGGTAGAAATGATTAATAATATTAAATAAGTCACCTTGGTTACTATGCCTTTTCTTCTCTCAAACCCAACCAATTCTACTTTTTAACCATATAGCAAGGTTTTCTGAAATATATTTTTTAAAACCAGCTGAGTATGAGATAGAGTATCTGGCCTATGTTTAGTTATCCCTTGATTGGATAGGTTGTGATGGGGGCAACGGACAGTTTTGGAAGTTCATCAGCCACAACATGGTGCTCCATCAAGGTTTGCTGTAGTGACACAAGTAGAGTCCAAGGGATGGAGTTGGAAGGTCTCCTGTAGTCCTACTCTGCTCTAGAATCCATAATTCTGGGAGCACAAATTGAAAACTTGGGAGTTTTCAAATAGGCAAAATGTGGCTAAGAGGGGATACACATTTGAGAAAAATCAAGGAATCTTATATCAAATTGTGGGCAAAATAGTGTTAAGAGACAAAGCTGCCTGAATAAAAAATAATAACATCAGATAATACATGGTGTCTAATACAAGACAGACAAATGAGAAGGTGTTAGATTTTCAAAACTGAGAAAGTAAGTAAATGAAACCATTTACAAACCATTGACATTGACAAAAATTATTTTATGTTATGCAGGCAGTCCCCATGTAAACAAACCTGCATGGTGGAAGCAGTTTTTGGTACAGCACCTTTACACTAGCAGCTAGTCTCGTGGAGAAATAGAGAAGCAGCTGATAGAAATACAAGAACACGAAGTAGCCAAAGATCCAGAGCCAAGAAAGTTTACGACAAAAGAATTAGCTGAAGGCTTTCGCCTCATGGGAGCAGGATTTGCTAAGGTTGAGGAGCAAGATCCTAACCTTAAGTGGTTTACAAAAGTTTACCGAACAGTTAGTGAGAACACCAGCTGCTATAAGGCTATCTATGATGAAAAAAAGAAATGCCTGTGCAAACCGCCCTAGATATCTTTTTCAAGAAACTGACTTCAGTGGAAAGCTCCCCTCCTCCAGCCACAGAATCAAACCCTGATTCTCCAGCACCCACTCCATCCTCCCCAGCACCATCTCCAGCACCATCTTCCGATTGTCAGCCTAGCTTCTTGCCTCAAAAATGCCCCTTCCAGTAAGCAAGACATTGATGCAACATTAGGTGGGTGTTAATTTTTAATATTCTTTTTTGAAATTTCTCCTATCTGCTATCTAAACTTTTTGTATGAGTTTGTTTTTATGTTCTGTTTGTTTGAATTAAAAGAAAGAGGACAATAGTTTCTGTAACTTATAATTACAGTACAGGGGTATTATTATTATGACAGTGTTACACTATATTATTACCACATATGAGTCATTATAGTATTGTTATTATTAGTAGTACCATATACACACTGTTCATCAGGGATCCGAGTGACATACAAATCCAACCTAGAGACATTCTCAGGAACGTATCTCATCCATAACCTGGGGACAGCCTGTAATCTATTTTGCCCAGTATTTCTCCCATGGCACTTCTGTAATTCTTCCATTATGTTGTAGTTTTTTTGTCCATTTAGGCATTCTATTTGTAAGTATGTATTACATTCCTAGAAAAAGAATCTCAGGATTTTCCCTCCTGTGTGTTTTCATCTTGCTTTTTCGTGGTCCATGACACCAGCTGAGGTTGTCAGTACAAAGAAACCAAATTGATAGGATGGGAGCAGATTATTCTGCCATTTTTCTAGATCTTTGAGTTGCACATCAAATCTGGGGTGGATCACTTCACACTTGTTTAACCTGCCTGTGAAGTCCACAACAATTGTACCAGCTCTGTGGTCATCAACGATTTCACATTTGCCAATGTTTCATCATCACAGTTAGAAACCAGATGATGACTTTGGAGTACAACCTAATAAGAACCTGGGGCCAGCACATTGACTCACAGCTGCTGTCCCAGCTCTTTGGGAGGCTGAGGCAGGAGGATCGCTGGAGCCTAGGAGTTTGAGGTTACAGTGAGCTATGATGAAGCCACTGCACTCTAGTCCAGGCGACAGAGCATGACTCTGTCTCAAAAAAAAAAAAAAAAAAAAAGAAAGAAAGAAAGAAAAAGAATCTGTAATTTGCCTCTCTTGGGCATTGTTGATGCTCTTGAAAGCATCAGCCAGGACATGCACACCATTATGGCAGCACAGAAAAAGAGCAGGGGTATCGTAATATTTATGGGGTTGTCCCTTCTACTAGAGTTTTACCTCCTGGCACATCACCATGCATCATTCACCATATAGTCTCAGGAATGGGAACTTTGAAGATGATTTTTTTAAAAGTTTCTTGAAGGAATAAATAAACAAAGTCATTTTCTTTGCTGCTCTTTCTCCTACACCTTCCTTTAACCTTTATTTTTCTTCTTTCTTTTCTCCTTGCTAGGATAGAAATCAAAACACCTGTGGTCTAGCCCTGGTTCTGATATTGACTAACTCTGTGGGTCACTCTTTATCTTACAAAAACAAATGGAAATAATGGCACCTGCCTTTCCCTAACTCACTGAGAGAAATATCATATAAGTTCTAGTGAAACCATACATGAGGAATCACACTGAGGGCTTCGAGATAAAGGAATTAGATAAATCAAAGGTAATGTTTTGATCATTTCTGTGTACTGACAACCATAGACTGGTCTGCAAAACTAAGAAAAAATTAGGAAAACCTAGAAGTGAATAAATGACTGCAGCAAGGGAACAATGATGAACTCTCGAAGTGTCATGAAAGGATCAACTAATGCACTGTCACTTATCTTTCTTTCCCTGTTAAAAATAATGCATTATTCAAATGGTTGTATGGGAGTTTAAGCAAAACTAAACAAAAATAGGACAACTACTCCCAGGATGTGTCTGAGTTTCCTAAAGGCTCTGAAGAAGTTATAGCCCTTCAAGAGACCAAATCATTTCCAGAAGCAACATTTCCTAAAAATGGGATTAGAAATAGCATCCTCATCACCACCACCATGCCAACCTCCCGCTTCAGCTTACCTCTTTCTGTTTTATACCTAAAAAGTACTTGGGGTCTTACTCTTAAGATAATTTTTACAGTTCTCTAGTGGCTTTCTCTAATAAGGTGGAGAGGGGTTAGATGTTGCTAGATTGTAGTTCCAGAGCAATCTCCTTCAATAGAAAGTTGATCTAACTAGTAACTGGCAAATTCACATCATGAAAGAGAAACTGTAATGATAGGAGAAAATAAAGGCATACTTGGCTCAAAAAAGTCTCAGCTACTGCCAGAATTCCTCCACATTTGCAATAAAAAATAAAAAGCAGGGGAAAGGTAACTGCTTTCCTGTAAAAATGAACCTGCTCATTTGTGAAACAAATAAAACAAAGCTTTATATTGGGTTATATGAGTCCTTGCTTCTCACAGGTATTATAGCTGTGAAATGCTTGCATACGCTGTAGCAGTAACCCAATTACATGGAAACGTCCAAAGGTGAGCTACCTTTTTCTATCTAACTAGTAGACTTACATCTGTGCTCCAGACTTTAATACTGAACCGCATTGTTGACATCATTTCTTGTATGTCTCAAAGGCACCTTAAACTCAAACTCAACATGCCCCAAAACAAATCATCATTTCTTTCACTCCTCAAAACTTGGTCCTCTTCCAGGAATTCCTGAGTGAATTCGTCTACCATCCATTCAGTTCTACAAGTCAGAAAGCTATCATGTTTAACATCACCTTCTCACTGTAACATATTCAATATTATCACCAAATCTTGACCATTTTACCTCTTCAGTGTCTCTCAAATCATTCACTCCCTACCATCTCTAGCCCTACTACAACATTGGCCTCCAAACCGAGCTAAGTACATCCACTCTGACCTCTTCCAATCTGTTCTCCGCACTTCAACCAGAGTCATCAATTCAGAACACAAAACTAATTGTGTCACACACATGTATCCTGTTTAAAACCCTTAGATGACTTGCCTTTTCTTTGAGGATCAGCACAAAACTCCTTAGGACAGTCTACAGTTTCCTACATAATCCGATTCCTACCCATCTCTCCAGCTTCCATTCAAACCATACTCCCTCTGGCTAAGGGAGAGGAGAGATAGCATGTGTGTCTCCAGGGCATAATCTCCAAAAGTGAGAACTTTCAACAATTTCAAAAATTCAACAATTTTTCAACAATTTCAACAATCTTATTTTAAGATAATTTGTTGACAAGACAGTCATTACAACCGATGAAATAACACTGGAGGAAACAATATGAAAATAAGAAACAGAGAGTATGTGCTTGCTCCACACTTGACACAGCTTGCCTCAAGTACAATTCCACACACACACACACACACACACACACACACATATACACAGGTGGTAGAAACCAGCCAGACCTCTGCCCCTGCTGTCTTTGCTCCAGTCATGCTTCCCCCACTCATCCTTGGAGTGTAGCTAGGATTCAAACCACATTTGTCTGACTTCTAAAACAATGCACTTTCCACCATTTCACCTGGTCTCACAAGAAGTGTTTCTTCATGTAAATCTGGACGTTATAATAGCAAATCTTAAACATATTTAAGACTTGGCAGTTTAGAACAACCAGAAACTATGTTCTATTCTCTTCCCTTTTTTTTAAGGAAAATTTCACACACAAACAAAAATGGAGAGAATAGACAATAAAACTCATATACACATCACCCACACTCAAACATTACCAAGATTTTGCCATTGTATCATTTATTCCTTTTTATTTTTGCTTTTCCTTGCTGAAGTATTTTAAATCAAATCTAAGACAATATAACATCTTATCCTTATATCCTTCAATATGCATCTCTAAAAAATATGGACACTTTCTTAGGTAATCATAAGGCCATTATATTTAACAAAATTAATGATAATTTTTGGTGTCATCTAATGCCAGTCTTTGATCAAATTTCCACAATTGTTTCCAAAACCTCTTTTTATGGTTAGTGTGTTTGAATCATGATCTAAACAAGGTCCACACATTACATTCAGTTGTCATGTCTTAAATATCTTCTATTTTTTTCTCCCATGACATTTACTTGTTACACAAATCAGGTCATTTGTCCTATAAAATATCCTATAGTCTGGATTTATCCGTGTGCTTCCTTGAGGTATCATTTAACTTGTCCCTCTCTCCCTCTATTTTCTGTAAACTGGAACTTAGTTCTAAGACCTTCATTATAACAGATTCATTCCAACTATTTTGCCAAGAATACTTTATAGGTAGTGCTGCATACTTTAAATTGCATCTTATCAGGAAGTTCACAAGACTCATTGCCCTGCTTTTAATGATACTTTGTATTACTTTATTTTTATCATTATTTATGAAGATTCATAAATGCAACAAATAATGACCAAATACCTACTCTAAGCCAGGTATCCTTCCAGATTCTGGGTACAAAGAAGTAAACAAGATAACAAGGTCTCTACCTTCATGAAGCTTTCACGTATTATCATTTAGATGATTGCTATACAGACTCTTTTGAATTTTACATTTCAGCATATGTACACATATAGTAATGCACCACATAACAACATTTCAGTAAACGATGGACCCCTGGTCCCACAAAATTACAATGGAGCTGAAAAATTCCTATCACCTAGTGATGTCTTGATGATCCTGACCCTGTGTAGGCCTAGGCTAATGTGTGTGTTTGTGTCTTAGTTCTTAACAAAAAAGTATAAAAAGTAAAAAAATAAAATCTTTTACTAGAAAATAAAAATAGAAAAAAGCTTATAAAGATATAAAGAAAGAAAATATTTTTGTACAGCTGTACAATGTATATGTGTTTTAAGTTAAGTGCTATTACAAAACAGTCAAAAATTTATAAAGTAAAAAAGTTATAGTAAGCTAAGTTTAATTTATTATTGAAGAAAGAAAAATATATTTTTATAAATTTAATGTAGCTTAAATACACAGTGTTTATAAAGTCTACGGTAGGGTACAGTAGTGTCCTAGGCCTTCACATTCACTCACCACTCACTCTCTGACTCATTCAGAGCAACTTCCAGTCCTACGAGCTCCATTCACAGTAAGTGCCCTCCACAGGTGTACCATTTTTATCCTCTATACTGTATTTTTACTGTACCTTTTCTATATTTAGATACACAAATACTTACCATTGTGTTATAACTGTCTGCAGTATTCAATACAGTAACGTGCTGCACAGGTTTGTAGCTAGGAGCAATAGGCTATACCATATGGCCTAGGTGTGTAGGAGGCTATACCATCTGGTTGGTATAAGTATGTGGTGTAAGTATGTACATTCTATTATGTTCACACAATAATGAAATCACCTAATAATGCATTTCTCAGACGTATCCCCATCCTTAAGTGATTCATGACTGTATTTGTATATCTGCATGTACACATGCACAAATCCTTCATCCATTTCTCATACTAAAAATATTAGATGTTGGTTGGCTTTGGAGGTGTCTGTTCAGACCATAACTCAAATTCCCTTCAATAAGAACTACTCTCCTCTCATATTTGTACCAAAACCTCTTGACCATAGCTGATTGGACTGGGAATGAACACTTGATCCAAGATAGCCAATCATGATGTCTCCCTTAATACTATAAATATAAATAGAGAGACACTGCAAATGGGAAGAGTGGCCTACCTTCTAAAAGCTTGCTAACTTCTGGTTCTTTCCTTTCCTGAAACCTATTTAATAATGCTCAACTTCTCCTTGGATTTCATAATTTACTCTGTTTCTTTCCTTCCCTTTTTGGCTAAGCTATTCCCAGTTTTTTCTGTTATTGGTAATCAAAAGATATCCTTTAATTAAGACACTGACTATAACCCAGTGTGTGAGAGAGACCAAATGTCATTGTCGAATAATTTCTTTCTTTTCAGGCAAACAGACTTTCTTAATGCCTTTGGACATGAGCCTTCTGGCCAGCCCTGTGTGTAAATGAAGGAAGCTGCAGCCCATCCAGTTGACTGGCCATTTCTACACTCAAAGCCATGCCTACCAAAAAGCTGCCACCCTGGCTTTCCAAAGTGTTCCCCTCCTCCCTGATGATGAATCCCCATCCCTGCAATTATTCTTACAATGGGTTAATAAAGACAGAGCATTATCTTCAGATGCCAACTCTGTACTACCATTCAAGGGAAGGAAGAATCCTAAAAGGAGAACTCTAGACCTTTCCTCTTTTCTTCCATTTTACATACCAGAATAATTTATCAACTTGGCAAAGTGCCATTAAGTTTCAATAAAAGGTGAGACCACACCAGTAATGATTCCTTGAGAAGTCAGAGGACAGAAAGAGGAAGGGATGTTTTGTGATGGCAGTGTGGGGTATGAGATGGCTGTCCATATCCAGTACAAACTCACTATTCTTATTCTTTCTCTGGCCAAACGAAAACTCATGTGTACGGAGTAGAAGTAAGAGTATTCGAGGACTTGAACGTGAAAATGAACCATTTTCTTTCTCTCTGGTCAGTTACTCTTCCTCTTTCTTGAGAGGTCAAATTTGCCACCAGCAATCACCAGAGCCCTAAGTTCTTCCACATCAACCTCCCTGGGTACCACTGGGAAATCTGAGACATACAGAGAAAAGAAGATGAAAAGAAGAGAGGAAGAAAGAAAGATGAAAAATGAAAAGAATGAGGGAAAAGGGAAAAGAAGAAAAAGGAAAAATAGGGCTATAAAAGATGTTTATACCAGAGGGACCAGACTGACAATACCTGAACCTACCAGTCAACATTGCCATTACTAAAAGGGAGACATCCAGACATTTAGTGCCTTAGAATGAGATGGGATTCACACTTTACCAGCTGAATGTACTGAAGTCTCTGGCTACAATTACATCTTTATAGGAAACATAGGGGATAAAAAAAACCCAAAGGACTGTAAAACCACACTACAAGGAAACATCGGCTGAATCCAGAATATGGGGCATTCTACAGGATGAATGACCTAATGTCTTAGGTGGATTATTTAAGAAACAGACTCTGAGACAGAGGGTTGTTTGTAGTAGATAAATTGGACAGTGTGCTCAGGGAATGTACCTACAAGGGACTGAGGCAAACAGGATTGGGCAAAGGGCAAAGGTCAAACTGCAATACAGCTGCAGTGGAGAACTTGGGCAATCCCACAGGGAGCTCTGGCCCTTCAGAGATATCCTACACAGAGGCCAGAAGGCCAGGCCTTTATACACTCACAAGGACTTCTCTCATACTTGCTATGTGGAAAAGAGGGGTCAGTGCACAGTAGAGTAGGCGCAGAGTCTGGCCACCTGCTCTTACAGCTTCCTTATGCCCCCTCTCCTATTCGTGCCTTACCCCAGATGCATCACTTCCAGTGAATTGCTGCTGGGCCCACCTGATCTTATGACTCAGTGGTTCTGACAAAATCCAGCTCTGACCACAAGGTCATTAGATGTTCCAGTACTACCAGGACCCAGGAGCTTAAGAGGAGCTGTTTTGCAAATGGTGTAATCTACTGCAAAGGCCAAGGCCTTGAGCCAGAACCCTGGGGATCTACATTGTGATTTTTCTACTGGAGCTTGCGATACGCTCCCTATAACATCTTTTACTACTACAGATACCTCTGGTACCATAGTCTGCAGGTCACATGTCCCAAGCAGCAGGGTTGCATTCACCGCAGCCTAGACTTGCTACAGAAACCTTTTCTTCGCTGGCCCCAATCAAACCTGGATATCTTCCATGTCATTCAGCAAATGGATGGAAGCAGTATTCCTAAGTGTAGAATATACTGTTCCCAAGAACCCAAAGTGACCTACCAAACATTTTGCTTTCTTCTTAGTGGCAGGAATTGGGAGATACTATAATTTATCCTTTACTTTGGAGGGAATGTCCTGACATGCCTCAGACTACTCGGCTCCTTAAAATTTCCCTGATGTGGTGGACCCTTGAATATTTTTAGGGATTATCCCTCACCTTCCAGAGCACAGGTATCTTTAACAAGGTCTCTAAGAACTTGCCACTTATTATTCATCCAGTCCAATTAACGTGAATCACTCCTGGTATCAACTGTCCAGGTCAGGTGTTCTAGGAAATAGACTCTGACAGGGAGACTTGTGTCCAGGAGTTTTACTGAGAGTAGCCTCAGGAACATACCTGAAAGAAAGTGAAGGAAACCGGACTGGGAAGGGGAAGAAATTGAACTGATACAGTCACAACTGAGGTCTCAGGTAATCCCATAGACAGCTCTGGAGTTGGGATGGTCCTTCAAAGTTGTCCCAAATTGAGGCAAGGGGCCAGACGTTTTTATCTTCTAAACCTGTGGTCCCCAACCCCTGGGCCACGGAAAACTGAAGACAGTTTTTCCAAGGGAGGTGGGGGTGAGGCAGAGCTCAGGCAGTGATGCCAGTGGTGGGAAGCGGCTGTAAATGCAGCACCCTACTGCCTCCTACTGCCAGCACCCCTGACCCGCCCACCTTACTAACTTTCATGGAAGACAATTTTTCCACGGGGGGTGGGGTGGTGCCTGTGGAGCTCTGCAGCCCAGTCCTAGTCCCTAACAGGCCATGGACCAGTACCAATCCACGGCAGGGAGGGGTGGGAGTGGTTGGGGACTGAAGCTCTTTTGACCAGTCAACAGACGCATGCTGTGGGACTTCAGCAGCCCGCACCCCTGACAGCTACAGAATGAATGGTCTGGTCACAAAGAAGGGATCTGGGCAGCATACCCTCTATACAAAATTTCTACAAAAATCAAAACCAATAGTATATGGAGAGAAAAGTGAAAGGGAACTATAATTATAGAATAAGAGATTTAAGATGACCAAAAATAATGTGTGTGCTTTATTGCTTTGATCCTAATCCACATAACAACTATAACAAGGCATCATTGAGATAACCGGGGAAATTGTCATGTGGACTGAGTATTAGATTATATTACATAATTACTGTTGATGTTGCTTCATGTGATAATGGCATGGCGGTTATTTAAAAAAAAAGTCTTTGTCTACTGAAGATGCATACATACTAAAAGAAAGGTGAAATGACATGATATCTGGAATTTTCACTAAAATATTTCAGGAAAATACTGGAGGAGAGGACAGATGTAATAAGGTTGATAAAATATAGATAATTGTTGAAGTTGAGTGATAAGTAAAAAATGTTTACTCTGCTATTATCTCTACATTTGCTTAAAATTTCCATAATAAAACTATTTAAGGACATGTGATAGGTAACTGTGGTGTGCCACCAACCATTGCCCACAAGCACCACAAGATCTATTGTTGCCACTCAAATCCCAAGTTCCCTTCCGTGGTGTCTCCCAAGACAGAAAACCAGGCCCAAATTTAAAACACTAGGTACGAGCTGCAGGGAGATTCTAACTGTTTAGGACACAACTGGAACCATCAAAGGCTATTAAAAGCAGATCTTTTCTATATTTTGTCCATCAAATTATACCCAGAGCCTAGCACATTGTTTCACCCAAGGTGGATGATGAGTAAATGTTTGTGGAAATTAAAAGACAAGAAATACTCCCTAGCTTCTTCCTGTCACCATCCACCACTGCCTTAGTTTGTTTCTATCTTCTGGAGTCTCTGGATTCCATTTAGAATCTGTGCCCAATGGACCAGGGTCATGAGTTCTTGCTGTCTTGTGTTTAGCCTTGTGTGAGCACTGGTGCTTCCTATGCAACTATTATTCTTATTGCTATTATCAATAATGACCTCCCCCTCTTAAAAAACAACTCCCCTACTAAGTGGGTGTTCCACATAAGTGAAATGTTAGAGAAGAGCAGTAATAGGTAAAATATGTTTCATAGAAAGTAAGGCAACAGGAAGTTGGGGAGGGGAAAGCTGAGCTCCACTGTAACTGAGTAGAGGAACAGGGAAGGGGGAGAAAAGTGAAATCAGGGCAGATTCAAAAACCCTGAGGACCTGTGGGAAAAACCCTCAGACTTCTGGCCAGAACTGAAATGTATGTCTGAAAAATATGTATAGCCAAGCAACTAACCACTACAACCTCCCAGGATCCTTTCTCTAGGCCCCTTAAGAGCTGTCTTCCCACACCTTCCACCCCCCTTTCCCCAGCAAAGTCCAAAATCAGCAATCAGTGTTGACATCAATGTGCAAAGGGCCTGGAGCCCCAGGTAAAACAAAAGACGCCTGCAAAAAGGCAAATGAGAAAGGAACTCAAGGAAAGTTCATGATGGAAAAATAAACACAGGCAAAACAAACATCCACAGAGAGGAGAAAGAGGGAAACCAAAGAGACAAGATCAGCCAGAAAAAATAAGAACAAAAACAATGAGAAAAGCCAAGAACGGGGGAAAAAAAGGACAGACTAAAATAAAATACAGGCATAATCCTCCAAAGAAAAGTAGAGGAAGAAAACAGGGACAGAATTAGCATTTGGGGCACAGGACTAAGAGCTTTTACATACATTGTCTCATTTAATCTTCATACCATTCTGAAAAGTGGATACCACTATCTTCATTTTGCAGAGGTGAAAATAGAGGCTTATGAGCTTAACAAGGTATTTGATATACAGATAGAAAATGGTGGAGCAGAATTTGAACACAGCTCTGCTAATTTCAAAACTCACACTTTCTTGTAGGCTATCCTGGGTTTGAAAATGTAACATCTAAATTTGGTTGGTTATATTCATTAATGTTAATAACCGGCTGGGCAAGGTGGCTCACGCCTGTACTCCTAGCACTTTGGGAGGCCAAGGCAGGAGAATTGCTTGAGGCCAGGAGTTCAAAATCAGCCTGAGCAGGAGCAAGACCCTGTCTCTACAAAAAATAGAAAAATTGGCTAGACATGGTGGCACACACCTGTAGTCCCAGCCACTCAGGAGACTGAGGCAGGAGGATCACTTTGAGCCCAGGAGTTGGAGGTTGCAGCGAGCTATGATGACACCACTGCACTCTAGTCTGGGCAACAGAGCAAGTCCTTGTCTCAAAAAAAAAAAAAAATGCTAATAACCATATGTTTAATTATTCCCTAATTTGGGATAATTCCTTGAAATGGGTCCCGAATACTTTTATGTCTTCAAAAACATTACACTTCTCACCCCACTCAACCCTCTGCATATAAACCTAGGGATTTCTCCCACACAGATGAACCATCTAACTACACACAAGCAGCTAAAGCAAAAGAGATGATACTACCCACTTGCTTGGGTGACTCTAAAGCTTCCAAAAAAAAAAAAAAAACTCCCCTCAGACCAATCCTAGAAGGGCTAAAATTACAGAGGGAAAACAGTCAGGGTCAGTAGGTGATGGAGACTGATTCTAATACAAAAATGTCTTTGAAACCCATGATGAAAGTGTGAGGGCAATGAAGGTGTGGATCTGGTGTGTGTTGGAGGCCTGAATGGTGTAGACCTTATTTCACCATTAGATCATAGGCTCCTAGAGGGCAGGGACCACACACTGCACCTTTATCTAGTACAAATAGCACAATCCCTTAAACCTCAAAGTCATTTAAAGATTAGTTGCATAACCAGATGAATACTGGGTCTTATAGCTTTGTGAATTTGGGGAGTATTAGGATACTCTTTTTCTTTAAAACAAAAAAGTGAAGTTACTCTTAAATTTTATTTTTAATCACAGAAGAAAGGAAATCAGATGACAGAACTAAGTTTCAGAACTAAACTAGCTCCTTTTTCAGCATAAAAGAACGTGATCGAGAGCTGGGCACTTGGGAGATAGTAGAAAGAAATGCTAACCTACCTACAGCAGTCACAGGATATTGATTTCCCTTTATCCCTTAAGTTTCTTGCCTACTAATTTTTCAATGTGTTCCCACCCATCAGAGTTCTTATATTCCACATTCAGTAGTATTGGACACATAAGTAGGACACAGACTCTGTGCACATAAAATGACCACCAAGTCTGGTGTTCCAGGGGGCATTCTCGAGCCCCTGGGAGTTTGAATCCTTCCACAAAGAACCTCTTCTCCAACATGACTTTACAGGCCCCTCGGATTTACTGGCTGGTCTTTGAATACAGTGTTGATTTTCCTGGTTCATAAAGCCAAGCAGAGTTCCTGCTGCCAGACAGGTGTATTTGTTTTTGAATGATAAGGACACTCCAGTTTAGGCTAATAATAAACACTTTAGACATCCTTCTAAGTCTGAGAGAGGAAAGAATAAAAAACCCTCATAAATAAAAAAGCAACAATGTCTATTAATGGAGTCCTACTCCTTACAGAACACAGGGCCTTGGATCAGAGGTGGGTGCTTGCTGGCTGACCTTCCTGGCAAGCAAACTCTCTGAATATTGCCTTTGAAAGCCCTTTCCCATCAACAGAGCCCTCAGGTTAGATTATCTAATAAAAAGGAAGGGAGACTTTGAGAGTCAGAACTCAAATAATAAAAAAAAGGGTGTATTGGCCCCAAAGAGATATCAGAGGGAGTCAGTGCCAGAGGAAACCTTTTTCACTCCTATAAACATGCTGCTGCCTGGGAGAGCGGACACTTGATGAGAGAATCAGTAGCAAAAGCAGACACAGCAAGGTAACCAGGAAAACTTAAAAGAGTGTGGTAAAGGAAAATTCAAGGAGGAAGTAAATAGAATAATTTTGCATTCCTTTAACCTGCCTAAAAACCTTATGTTGCAAATGGGGCGGGGGGGGGGGGGGGGGGGCGGAGGCGGTTAGAAAAGGATGTGCATGCAAGGTACATTCACAGCCCCTTGCACCGGTTATCAAGGTGGTGGGGGATAACTTACAGCATTGAGATGCCCAGCAACGTGAGGGGTCAAAGAGACAGGCAGAGAAAGCCAGCTGCATCCTGGGCACCAATGCTGGAACCCTCTCTTGCCTCCTGTGAGCTGAGCTGGAGCCTCTAATCTCACTTTTCACCCTTGGTTCTCAATCAATCCAACTGTTGTTATTGTTTTTGCTTTTGTTTTTTTACTGCCACTTAAAAGGAACTTGCTTTAGCTGGAATCCAATGGGCCTGAGCTCCATTGGCCACAGGTTGTTTCCCTCTCAGCTCTTGATGTACTTACGGTTCTACTATCCGAGGAGGAAGGAGCAACTCAGCCCTGGATGAAGACAATGGGCTCAGTACATCCACCGTCTCCAGAGCTCTCTGGGATTCGCCATCAGCACTGGCCAGCAACAAAGACTGGGCTTCTTTGCTGATGACACTTCTGAAAGTTTGACACCAAGTGCAGAAAAAAACGGTGGCTCTTTCCATGAGGTAGGCATGAAAGAATGCTTACGTCAAACTTATCTTGCTTTGTCTTACCCTCTTCATGTGACTTCATCCTGAAGATTTTAAAGTCTCTACAAATCAAACAAACCCTTTTCTTTCTCCAATTGTTCTACATTACATTGTTTAAATTCTCAAAACAATCCTTCTCTGGAATATTTTATTTACATCTTTTTTATTTCCTCCTGTACTTTTGCATTTGAAGAGAGTTGTTGTTCTCTTTTGAAAATGCAAAATTGCTCATAAATTTTCATTTTTAATTCTAGGTGGTAAACACATGGGTATTTGTTATTTCAATAACCTTTCTTTAACTTGAAAATTTTTCATAACAAAAAAGGAAATAAAAGTGTAATAGAAGAACTTAAAAATTTTTTCACATTCTGACTTTTTTCTCTTCCTAAAAGTTAGCATATAGTTGGAAAAATTACTATTTAGCAAATGAAATTTATGTATTCTGAGACATGACTTTCTCAGACGTGAGTTTTGTATACAGAGAGCATGACATGTTTTGGAGGCAACTACTAAGGTACCATCTTTAAGGAAGAAACTGTGCAGTCACTCCTTGTTCTGTGCATACTTGCTTTATGGATTCTTTTTGTCTCATTTTCTTTATAAATCATATTTCTTCTTTTTTTTTTTTTTTTTTTTTTTTTGAGACAGAGTCTCACTCTGTTGCCCAGGCTAGAGTGAGTGCCGTGGCGTCAGCCTAGCTCACAGCAACCTCAAACTCCTGAGCTCAAGCGATCCTCCTGTCTCAGCCTCCCGAGTAGCTGGGACTACAGGCATGCGCCACCATGCCCGGCTAATTTTTTCTATATATATTTTTAGCTGTCCATATAATTTCTTTCTATTTTTTTAGTAGAGGTGGGGTCTCGCTCTTGCTCAGGCTGGTCTCGAACTCCTGAGCTCCAACGATCCGCCCACCTCGGCCTCCCAGAGTGCTAGGATTACAGGCGTGAGCCACCGCACCCGGCCCATATTTCTTCTTTTTTTCAATCTTTTTACCACAGAGCTATGGTACAATTATACCTCCAGGTAGAAATGTCTCCTTAAGAGATAAATGCTCATGGGAAGGCATGGTGGCTCATACCTTAATCTCAACACTTTGGGAGGCCAAGGCAGGAGGATCTCTTGAGCTCAAGAGTTCGAGACTAGCCCAGAGTAAGACTCTGTCTCTACAAAAAAATTTTTTTTTAATTTTTTAATTAGCTAGGTGTGGTGGCACATTCCTACAGTCCCAGCTAATCTAGAGGCTGAGGCAGGAGGATCCCTTGAGTCCAGAAGTTTGAGGTTACAGAGAGCTATGATCATGCCACTGTACTCCAGCCTGGGTGACAGATTGAGACCCTGTCTCAAAAAAAAAAAAAAAAAGAGAGACAGATGTATGCTCAAGTATTTAGGGGTGAAAAGTCTGCAATCTACTTAAATAGCTCATAGGTAAATAAATAAATGGATGGATAGACACAACAGATAAATATATATATGTGTGTATATGTCTGTGTGCCTGTATGTATAGGCATATATGAAAGAAAGATAAAATAGGTAAATAATAATTTATTGAAACATAATGGAAAGTATGTGTGTATTAGTTAATATTTTACTTTTTCTGTATGCTGAAATTTTTCATGATTAAAACTTAAAAGAATGAATGGGAGGAAAGAAAAGAGAAAGAATGGAAGAAAGAAAGGAAGAAATGCTTCCTTAAGACAGACCTGAAAGATGTGGTGTTTAGCTGGATGACCCAACCAGTCTTCAGAACCTAGCCACCTAGCCCTAGCCACCTTCTACCTGAGACGGCAGCATCACAGTTCTAGCCATTAAAACGTGAAAATCTGCTGGGTGAGTATTCTGAGTAAACTCTCACTTTCCTCATAAAATGGACCTTTTCACCATTTTGCCCTTAATCCTTTGCCCTTTGGCCTTTAGCTCCTTTTTTTCTTCTGCCTGTCTGGAATGCAGACATGAAGTGTGGAATTGTAGTGGCCATCTTGAGATCCTGAGGTGACCAAAAGAAGGATGACAGCAGATTGGAATGAAGAAAAGTCTAGGTTCCTGATGGCACTGGTGAACCACCTTACCAGTGTTGGAATTCCTGTTGAAAAAAAAAGAAATAATGGGCCGGGTGTGGTAGCTCACGCTTGTAATCTTAGCACTCTGGGAGGCAAAGGCAATAGGATCAGTTGAGGTCAGGAGTTCGAGACCAGCCTGAGCAAGAGCGAGATCCTGTCTCTATTAAAAACAGAAAAATTAGCCGGGTGTGGTGGTGCGAGCCTGTAGTCCCAGCTACTCCAGAAGCTGAGATAGGAGGATCACTTGAGCCCAGCAGTTTGAGGTTGCAGTGAGCTATGATGATGCCACCGCACTCTAGCCAGGGTGACAGATCAAGATTCTATCTCAAAAAAACGAAACAAAAACAAACAAATAATGCATGATAAGACTGAAGCCTTATAGAAAGTTTTTCAATAATTTGCAGCTCAAAGTATATCTGACTTGATGAATTTTTCCACCTCCTAGAAGACTTGGTTCTGGTATTACGAGTCACTTCCAGCCTCAAGCCATCCAGTCATGGTACCCTAATCAGAACTTGGACTATCCACAAGTTACCAAGGAAATAAGTCTTTCACATGTCACATTTCCCACACTCCACTGAGGAATGGGTGTTAGGTTCTAAGTATAACTGTTTCTTTTGTTTTCCTCAAATCCTCATTCTGAAAGAGCAACATGATTTTTTTCAGACATTTGGACTAGGTCCAATTCTTTCAGAAAAAGCAACCTTGCTACCTTTACCCCTAGAGAGTTACCCAAATATTAAGCCAAAGAAATTGAATATAGTTTATAAGTCCTGGTAATCACAGCCATAAAATTTTTCAAGAAATAAATCTTTCTCTGGTCTACGGAAATGTCTGGAGACTATGGAAGAAGAATACTGGCCTTCCTATTGGGTAGAGAGAGAAAAAAAAATGATATGCTTTGTTCTTGTAAACTTCCAAAGAACAGTTTAAGTAAATAAGTTTCAACTAGTAACTGTGGAGATAAAATCCCTCACCTTGGCCTTGCTAAAGTGCAAACCAAGACAGAACAAATTTCCCTTATGCTTGGACCCCAGGCCTCAGCTTTGTGTTGGGCCCCAAAATGCTTTCTGTTTTGGAAACCCCAAACCATGCAAAACTCAGTAGGTCTGGTGTTTGAACATATGAATAAAACAAGCCAAGTTTCCTCCTGACCTTGGCTAACCTTGAAATCAATCATTCTTCCAGTGCTGGTCTGGCCAACAGTGAAGCTTGTGGTTTCATCTTGGTTTTACCACAAAACTTTGTGATGAAACATTAAGAACCCACTGAGATTTGCACTTCCATTCCTGTCTTGTTTCAAATTCTTTTTGCAAAACTTGGTGAGTTCTATAGCATATAAGTGAGTAGCTCTGTGATTTCTCTTCTGTTCTACCTGGGCTCAGAACCAAATTTCTGCCCAAGAGCATTTTTTGAGAGCCCAATGATGAGAAGGCAAAGAATATCACTAAAATCTAGTCAGTGTAAAATCAAGAAGATTCTACAGATCTGATACAAATATACATGACACCACATCATTGGACCAACTATAGGAACAATTCAAACAAGTTGAAAGACACAGAAAAAAAAAAAAATTGCCAGGGGTTGGGTACTCTGGGGTAGGAGGAGCTGGAGGAAGGAAATCCAAGAATTGACAAATGTTGCACCAGACTAAGAGTACAAGAAACATAGAAGTGGCAAATCATCCTGAGAGATCCAAGAGACAAATGATAAATAGGGATTTACCTCCAATAAAGAGTAGCTCCAAGGTTTTCCAGCCCATAAACCTGAGTGAAATCAGGATACACATGTAGAGAAAAGTAAAGAGTCTGAATGTGCAATCATTAGCAATAACAGGGTACCTTAATCTCATGAGCTGGTTGTGCCATTGGAGGTGAAACAGGTAACATCTCCGTTCTGTGTTCTAGCTTGGCATTAAAGGCAAGAGTATCAAATGTCATGTGATCTAGTCCAATATAGATTGTTGTCACTAGAAATATTTGGGGAAATCTCACCAAACATCCATCATTTTCTCATAAAATACTGAATTACAACCTCCTTGTGTTATGAGGGACCTGAGCTGGACATAACCAGAAAGCTTTATATGCCTTGAGCCCCTTCCAAATACAATCCTATTTTGTAGATTTAGAAATTTAGCCACAAAAACCCATTAACCAACCTTGGAACAAAAAAAGAGAATTTTTCTTTATCCCAACAGACTCTTTTGTGAATTATGCATGATGTTTTTCAGTGATAGGAAAAAGGAACCAGGGAAGAAGAGATATATGCCACAAACTATTGCAATATTCTAAAAGCAGAAAACTGGCCTCATTACATCAAGAATATACTAAACACAATGCTTGGGTCAGTGATAATGTAGGGACCAACTCCTGGAACTTTAAAATTTCTGCAAAAGTGATCAAGAATGACCAAAGGAAGACTAAATGACTGCCCTTTCTCAAGGGTCCTCTCCATCCCCCTCTCCCAGCTAGCTAGTATACAAACAGTGCTATGCAAGCTCATGTCCTTCCCAAGACCAGTCTGGCAGAAGCGTCATGAAGCTCTAATAGACCAAGACATGCATCTACTTCCTCAGAAAAGCGATTGCTACTTTCTTGCCCTCAATGGAAATTACAAGTTGCCACTATGCTCCTCTGAGTCCCAATCTACCGAATTACCCCATAGGTCACAGATGATGTTATCTCCACAGAGCTCATTAGAATAAAGTGATGCAAAAGGGCGAAATACCAACTGGGGCTGTGGCTCCAAAACCAAAATTCTGGCTGGGGACAGGTTCATGCCTGTCATCCCAGCACTTTGGGTGGCCCAGGCAGGAAAATTGCTTGAGCCTGGGAGTTCAAGACTAGCCTAGGCAATATAGTGAAACCCATCTCTACAAAAATTAAAAAAAATAGCCAGGTGTGGTGGAATACCCATAGTCTCACCTACTTGGGAGGCTGAGGCAGGAGGATCACTTGAGCTTGGGAGTTCAAGGCTACAGTGAGCCATGATTGTTTCACTGCATTCCAGCCTGGGCAACAGAGCAAGACCCTATCTCAAACAACAACAACAACAAAATTCTAGGACAAGATTACGTATTTGGAATCAAAGCCATCACAGTCAAGGGGCCCCTAATTCCCTACCCTGCTGCAAGATATATGTACAGCCTCCCTATGGTAAAAAGTCACCCACCAACTGCCTGTGTCACGAATGTATAAAACTCAGAGAACTCAGAGCATAAACATAGGACTATTTGCTATACTCTTGGCACTGACAAGCTTATAAACAATAGCTCAGTGGAATATTTTTGCATTGACTTTGTTTCCTGAGTATGTTTTTCTTATAAATCTGCATGCTTACCCAAAGACCACATTACTCATTAGACATTAGAGCTTCCTTGTGACCTATTAATATTAATAAAATCAAACGGGTGTTACTTGGGCACTTTCCCGTCAAAAACTGCAAATGATGCACCATTCTGGGTTGAGGTACCGGGAGGTTTTTGTGTACAGCATCCAGCAGGTGGCGCTCACAACCAAGGCTACGAGGAGCTTTCCTGCTGGCCAGGGAATTCTTTGTTCACAAAAAATTGGTTCATTACAGCTCACCAAATACTAGACAGATGACTTCTTAGTAAAAGACTGTGTATTTCACTCCTAGTGTCTTCTTAAATGAAGTTTTGACATTGGATATAAACAGCCAAGTCTATTAATGTCATTTTTTATGTGGGTGAAGTAATCCAAAAGTAGAGAAATTTCATACAGAAAATATGTCTTTGTGTGTAACAATATTTGGCCTAAGATATTTCTCTCATCCCTTTCCTGATTTGGCAATATTTGGAATGGGATTAAAGACTCACATATAAATTCTAATATTTAAAAAGCAAACCAAAACAATTTGAATAAGAATGAATTGAGCAGAGAAAAATAAAAGACAAAAAGACATTCCTTGCTAAAGAATCTCTTAATATTACAATAGTAACTACACTTGTCAGTTCATAGTTCATAAAGGCCTAGGAATTTTTTTGTAAAAGGCATGGAAATATCATGATCTCATAGACTAATCTTAGAATTTTATTTACCCTTGAGTCACATTACTAATTATTCATAATCCATATCATCTGCTCCTTAAACAAGCAAAATCAGTCACCCTATTATTTTAGTAAAGTAAATAGAAGTACAATAAGGTCTTATTGGCTGTATAAGATCAAGTGTACTAATACTGGCCAACACTGCCACTTACTAAGCACTTATGTATTATACATTGAAAAACCTGCAACATTCAGCAATTTAATCCTTACAACAGCCCTATGAGACAGATAGCACAATTATCTCTACTTTGCAAGAAAGGAAAATAAAATTTAATGGACACGCTTGAAGCTCTGACCTGGGGGGGAGGGGAAGGCAATATATATAACCTAAACTTTTGTACCCCCATAATATGCTGAAATTTAAAAAAAAGAAAGAAAAGAAAATTTAGAGGCAAGTTACATAATCTATGTAAGCCTCATCTCCTCACTTTTAAGGTGTGAATGATAGTGAAAGCTATGTCTTAGGATTACAAAAATTAAATACAAATGTCTTTATAAAGCACTTAGTCTGGTAAGCGTTAAATCTTGAATATGTAAATTACTGTTACTATTACTACTGCTACAAGAACTGCTACTACTAAGTATTATTATTTGCTTCACACAGACAGTATGTGACAGAGTCAGAATTTGAGCTCAAGTCTATCTGACTCCAAAACTTGGGTATTTAGCCAGTAGGAGATGATACCTCCAAATAACTAAACCAGGGTTAATTCTGATAATAAATAACACTTTTAGAAATACAGAAGGTTACTCTGTTTTATGGAGAGAACATACAAGAATGGTCATCAGGTCACAGAAAAACATCTTTCTAAAACTTCTCCTTCCAAACCCAAACAGACAGATGAACAAAAGCAAATGCTTCCCCCCACCCATCTTGTGGGTCAAGATGACCTTTTATCTATTTGACCAAAACATTATGATGTCTCAATGGTCATAAAATTACATACTTCTGAAGGGAGGAGGGTAAGGAACTAGAAATTAATGAAGAACCATGACTGGTTCAAGCCAGAACCACCCAGCATTGAGCCAAGGTGACCACACCACAGAATGTAGAGCCAAGTCTTTATCCAGTATCAGCCATGTGACTAGAGGGAACTATAGTCCAGGCATATAAATCACAGTGAATGGTGAGGCTGAACTGTGATATTAAGGGCCACATTCTCTGAATAGTGGCTTTGGTAAGATTGGTATGATTTTGAATATTTCTTGATACAGTTCTAGTTCACCTACTATGTTAATTTCACTCATTTGCCATTCTTCTAACTGCCATGGAATTCACATGTGAAATTGTGTTGGAGCAGTATATTAATATATTGCACTGAAACCCCATTCCTAGTTTACGAGGACAAAGTTAATTGATTTAATTATATTATTTTGGGATTCTGACTCCCAATATTTCTGTGTGTCTGTGTTTTAAGTTACCATTCCTTAAACACCTACTATGTGCTAGGCACTATACTTATACTTTAAATACATTACTAGATCATTTTATATTCAAATGATTATTCTAGGCCAGGGGTTCTTAATCCAGGATTAAGTTCAGGGTGTCCAAGTATTAGATGAGGGGAAGAAATCACATCTATATTTTAATTAACCTCTAAATTAAATTTAGCATTCCCTTCGATTATCGCTGGAGGCAACAAACCAAATAGTATTCATAGTACCTGTGACTTTGCACCAATAGAAATTACACATATTTTCAAGTCACATTACAGTCATTACCAATATCTCAAAATATTTATATTCATCACTACTTGAAAATTACACTACTTGTTATTATACTAATTATTATCATTAGGATCTAATAGTAATTAATGAAAGATTATATCAGTAGATCACAAAGTAATAATTTTGATAAGTATAGTTCTTTATGGTTGATTTCAATGATATGCATTTAAAAACATTATTCTGGCCTGGGTGCAGTAACTCACACCTGTAATCCTAGCACTCTGGGAGGCCAAGGCAGGAGGATTGCTTGAGCTCAGGAGCCCAGCCTGAGCAAGAGTGACACCCCATCTCTACTAAAAGTGGAAAAAAACTAGCCAGGCACATGGAGCACACCTGTAGTCCCAGCTCTTCAGGAGGCTGAAGCAGGAGGATGGCTTGAGCCCAGGAATTTCAGGTTGCAGTGAGCTATGATGATGCCACTGCACTCTTGCTGGGGCAACAAAGCGAGACTCTGTCTCAAAAAAATGAATAACTAAATAAATAAATAAATAATAAAAACACTATTCTGACAAGGAGCCTGTAGACTTCACAAAACTGCCCAAGATATACATGGTATGAAATAGAATAAGAACCCCTGGTCAAGGCTGATCACAATAACCTCACTCCCACCTACCAGTAATTGGTTTACAAGTTAGCATGTGATTCAATTCTGGCCAATGAGACATACAGAAAAATCTGTTGGAGATAGGAGACTTCTGAAAAAGGCTTTCTTCCTCCTGAGAGCTCCAGGAAGAGCAAGTTCCTCTTGTCCCTCTAGATGCAGCTGTGACTGGATGCAATGCCTGGGACTGCTGCAGCCAATTGGCAATCAACCTACGAATGACCTCAACACCCAGAACCTGGCTTAGCCAGCATTGCCGTGTGCAGGCGGCCTAATGGGCCATGCCTAGAGCACACCCAACTGTTTTAGCCAGTTTGGATTATGATTTTCTTCTATTTGCAGCCCAAATCACCTTAACTTTATGCTGCCATACTTAGGCCATAGAGAAAAAGCCTCTCTGAGTCAGTAATACTCAAGCCGAGGCAGGAAGGATTAGAAGGAAGAAGGGTGAGCATAAGAGGCAGAGGAAACAGAGTCTGTATAGTCCTTGAAGAGTGAGTGACTTTGGCCTCTTTGGGGCACTAAAAGCTCATTGGACTGAAGTATGGTGACTGAAGGGGAGTGTGAAATAAGATAAGATTAGCAAATAAGATCATGCAGGGCCTTGTAGGCCATGGTGAGAAGTTCAGACTTAATTCTAAGTGTAATAGGAAATCACCGAGGGACTTAAGGCAGAGAAGTGACGTGATCCAAAGTTCACTCTGGCTGTCGCTTGCCGTGTGGAGAATATATTGTAGAGAGGGAGTACACAGGGGGATACCATGGGGGGCTATCGCTGAAATCCAGGTAAGAGATGATGACGACTGTCTGGGCTATATATGGGAATATTAACTGGAACAGTTATTCTCAAATTTTAGTTTGCAGAAGAATCACTTGTAATATTTGTTTAAAATTAAATAAGTACACCAGTGGATTTTGGTGCAGGGGTTCTACAGATCATACTCGTAAAATAGCAACATAGAAACAGAATTGGTTAAGACACTTGCCTGGGTAATACCACTTTCCAAAAATATCTATCTTCCACTCATTAAATTCCCCAAATTTAGGAGCTTCCAGCTTTCCCAAGTAAAAAGTCCTTAAGTCTCAAACTCCTTAGAGTCACATAGTTTTTCCTATGGTCTCACTTCAGTCTCCCCAGCATAGCCTGTTTCCTCTTGTGCTATGCTCAAAAAAGAAGAAATGAAGCTGAGCCAAGAGGATCGCTTAAGCCCAGAAGTTTGAGGTTGCAGTGAGCTATGAAGACACTACTGCAATCTAGCCCAGGTGACAAAGCAAGACCTGTCTGAAAAAAAAGAAGTGTTCCCATTACTCACTGTTCCCTGTGTTCCTGAACATCATTCTTTTATCCATTCAGAAAGCACCTGTGAAGCACCATCTAGGTGTACAGCAATGGGCTGGGCCCTGGTCATACCAGGATAAACAAAGTACACCCTCTCATATGATACATGCCCATCTTCTTCCTCTATTTCTTTTCCCTCAGATGCCACCTATGATATGAAACTTACACAACATAATGAATGAGAAAAGAAAGAACACAAAGGGAAATTAGGTTCAACAGAAAACAGGAGCAGGGGAATGTCCAAGAACAAGACTTTGGAAAAATATAAAAAAGATCAGATTCTTCCTCACGTCCTCCATGTGGATCGGGTCTTATTATGAATCTCTTACCTGCCTTGAACAAAGAACAGTCAGCATCTAATATCAGGGTAACATCTGGCAACCTGAGAACACTTGAGAGACATTTCTTGAATATTCAGAAGAGAAAACAATGTGTCTAGATTGTTTACAAACCAGTGGGGTCAAAGTTTCCTTATTAAGGGGAGGAAGAAAGAAAAAGAAACTATAATGCCATATTCTGAAGTTGACCAAGACAAAGTCCCCAAATCACCACAAGCTGATCCCATCTGAATTGGGGACAATTTGAGAATCCATGAGATAATATTTGGATTTTAGTCCAAGTCCTAGACCCCTTGAGGTTTAATAAATGTGCTAAACCCAAACTTATACTTTCCCTTCTAAAGCCTTCCTGAATAAGACTAGAAGAGATTTAGCAAAAGCATAATTACTGCTTCTGAAAATAACACCAGAAATTCTTTTTTAAAGGATAAGTAGGCCTGGCGTGGTAGCTCACGCCTGTAATCTAGCACTCTGGTAGGCCCAGGCAGGAGGATTGCATGAAACCAGGAGTTCAAGACCAGCCTGAGCAAGAGCAAGACCCCATCTCTACAAAAAATGGAAAAATTAACTGGGCGTGGTGGTGCATGCCTGTAGTCTCAGCTACTCAAAAGGCTAAGGCGAGAGGATAGCTTGAGCCCAGGAGTTTGAGGTTGCAGTGAGCTAGGCTGATGCCACGGCACTCCAACTGGGGCAACGGAGCAAGATCCTGTCTCAAAAGTAAGGATAAATATTGAGGCGTTTTGAATAGACATCAAAGGTAGCAATAAAGCTTCAAATACGTTTTCCAAGAGTTTAAACACAACCGTAATTCCGTACGTAACTCAGCCTGTTCTCATGGGTTAGCCAGAACCTCGAATAGGTATTTTTTCCTAGCCACCCTGAATTCTTAGCAAGAAGATGACAAACAATAGTTTAGACAACTACAATACGGGAATTACTTATTATGTACAAGTTATACTCTCAATAAATTATCTTTGCCAACATGCTGGATACAGTAAGGCTGTCAGCTGCCAGTGTACTCCTCAGCAAGTCTCTGATGAAGATATGATTCTGATTAAAAATATAGAAAGAAATTTTAAAATGTAAAAATACAGAAATAGAACCCTGATGGCCTGAAAGTTTTAGTGTACCTTAATAGACCAATAATTTACTAAGGGGTGAGGATGGGGTTAGGGGATGACTGGAACTGCCTGCCTAATTTAAATTTATAAACTATTTATAAAATTGGAGCATTCAGTCCAATTGTGCTTTCTGTACTGCAAATGGCCAGTTTCACTGTGTTTGAAGTAGTTGTTGTTTTACGGAATTGTGATGCTAGTTTGCTATAGGCAAAGCTTTAGGCACTTGGAAGAATCTGGCTTAAAAAATGTAACCAAGCCTGAACAAGAGTAAGACCCCATCTCTACCAAAAATAGAAAAAATTAGCCAGGTGTTGTGGTGAACATCTATAGTCCCAGCTACTCAGGAGGCTGAGGCAGGAGGATCACTTGAGCCCAGGAGTTGGAGGTTGCAATGAGCTATAATGACACCACTGCACTCTAGGCCAAGTGACAGAGCAAGACACTGTCTCAAAAAAAAAAAGTAACCAAAGCTCATCGACATGCTTATACTTGTTAACCAATAGAACTACAGTTGTTCTAAAAAGATAATGCTGTTTATATTAGATTTGTTTTTCCTGGTTTAATACAGAGTTAAACACCAATAAATTCACTGAATCTTGTTAGATAAAAATCTTTCTCTCATTACCTTGTGAATATTTACTATGGGCACTCTGGAAGTATTTTTGTTTTGGGTTTTTTAATAAAAACCATGCCTAGTAAAGGTATAGAATCACAGTTTAAAGGCAAAGATCACTTTTTAAATTTTTATAATAAAAATACTTGTCCCCAAACATGAATTATATATATATATGCAACTCAATGCAACCTGCCAACATCCTTGTTATAAAATATGTGAGATTACCATGATGCTTTTCTGTGTGATTGTGCTTCCCATTTCTCAGGGACAATCTGTCTCCAAGGCTACCCGAACAATTTTCACTCTCTACCAGCACAATCTTATCAAGAGAGATTGGGCAGGGAGATAAAGCTATCCCATATACAGTTGCATCTGGAGTCCATGGCCAAATCCCCACTGTTAAGGCTACATTTGACCCAAGAACCATTTTGTGGATTGCTCATGAATAATATTTTTAACCATAATTCTCTACTCATTGTTAGAAAGGAGAGCTTTCTTTATATTTAACTGGTCAGCTTTTTAAAATAAATGTGACCTCAACTCTATGAATTAACTAGTGGCTGTGGGCAGATTCTTTCTGAGACAGCCACTTTAAATCATACTACTGGGGGCAGAGGCCTTTCATGATGGTGGTTTTCTAACTATTGCCAAATTCTCAAGGTAGAAAAACATTCCTATAAGAGTTAAAGGTATATTGCACTACTCTTTTTCCTGCATCCATCATAACAAAGAAAGTACTGATTCTGAATTCTCATGAGATGCTTGTTGTTTTAAACCTTACTTTTATTATCATTGCTTGTACATACATGGCCAACAATTTCACTTTTCTGGAGATTTCATTCTAGGCAAAATTTCTGATTTAATTGTAACACTGAAAGCATATCTAAATATCTGGATTCATTTCTGGTGAAAACAAAGGGGCCAGAAGTTTAGCAGAGATCTCTGTGCTGACATGTCTGCTTTCTAGATGCAAAGCAATTGGCTCAACCAGGCAGCACAAGTTCACTCAATCATCTAATCCCTTCTAGCATTACATTTTTCCTTTTTCAAATCTTTTGGCTAATTATAACCATAAGCTTATCAGGAAAAGAGGAAAATATTTTCTCTTATTCCTTTTAATCCAACTTTATTACCAACTCTAATGTCTCCTCCTTACTACCCTTAATTAATTAGGCACTATTGATGAATGGATCAATCATTCAAAAAAGATAGTGTTTATTTCCATTTATAAAGGTAGTTGCATAGAAGCTACCTGGCATGGTTATGAGAATGTATGAAAGAGGAATATAAAAGGAAAAGAAAGATACAGGGTTTAAGCAATGACTACATAAGTCAAATTGCTGAGAAAACAAGTAAGTTATAGTGATTTCTCACTTCACATACTTTACCAAAAACTATGGTCATTAGGAATTCACTGCTGGTCTTGTTTACTGTCTTTAAATAGCTGATCCAAGATAAAACCTGTTTTTGACATTAAACTGAATCATGGATGGACTTCGTCCAAGATAGTACTTCTTTCATCTTAAGAACTCATTGATTTCTAGAAAACTCAATAGTTAATGTTTTTTTTACTAAAAAATTTTACCAATATGATAGTCACAGAGAGATACAGCATACATATGCTGTTAGTATTACAATCTCAATAATTTACCTAAATTTAGAAAATTTTATAAGATTTTTCTCCCATAAATATTTATTGGCATTATAATTTTTCTTCAATCTTAAGAGGTTAAATTAAAATATGTCTAAATAGAAAGTCTTCAAAGTTTCCTCCATCATCAGCTTAACAGCTATCCACACACACACAAAAAAATACCACACTAAAGTCTAGAACAGGAAATAGAATATAAATGCCACTTCCAGTTATGACTGGAACATAAATGAGCATAAGGGAGGTCTTAAACCTGAATTCCAGCCAGGATACCAGGATTGCTGATACTGCTTCCAAGAGAGCTAAAGAATATTAAGGTGAATTGTGTGGTCAGAACTTAAGGTTTTATTTCTCAGCTAAGAAATATGACATGTTAGAACTCTCTTCTCTTAATGGATGAAAGACTATAATTTCAGCTTTTAACCAGTTGATGTGCTGCGTCAGAAAGGGCTAAGGCTGAACTTACAAATAATAGTCTGCTTCAAATTAGTCTTCACAATATAAACTAGCCTGTGAACCAAGAAGGAACTATATATCAGGCTCCGGACCTTCTGCCTCTTACCCACTCTACCCAGGGGGGCATGCAATCACCAAAAGAATTTCCCGGAGGAAACCACAAACCCCAATACCTCTGGTACCACCTGCATGTCCTTCTGTACAAGGGTTGGCCCACCCCAGCTCTGTTTAATTCTCAGAGCCAACGGATATACAACTGCACCAAACCACTGAATTTCACAATGTAACTTGAGACAAACTGAATCTGAAAGGCTATTTTATGGGTATTTTGCCTCCACTCCTGCAGGTAATACAATCCACAGTACACCCACTGGCTAGCAGTATTTGACTCTCCTAATCCTCATTACCATACTTCCTTTGGTATACTTCTCAAGGGAAGTATGGCTAAGAGCACCAGCAAAGAAAACAGGTCTTTCTTAATCATTTGTGTTGTTCATAAGAAGCATAATGGGGGATTAAAATCAATCTTGAGTCTTGTTTGTGAGTTTTGTTTATATCTTCACAAAAATTTTGTACTTCCATTGTACTATGTTTTACCTATCTATTTTAGGTAATTATTCAAATCAAAATCTTCCTTGTCCTGAACTTATGTATAACCCGGTAATAAAAAGGGGGGCAAGGGCCACAATTATAACATTTGTCATGTGCTTGTGCGTATGTTACTGTAAATTTGCCACCATACAATGCTGAAAACTTGAACTTTGAAAAAACAAAGCTTGTATTTCATTTCATTCCTTGCTTAGCTAAGCTAACTAATGTGGAAATTTTTACAATTTATATGAAATTGACTTATTTTCCCATTGTTTTTGGTTTTACTCAGAAGGAAAAAAAATATTTTCAACAGTCAACAGACCAGTCAGCTGTCAGAATTGGCCTTATAATTAAAATCATAAAATGTCATACATCATGAAATATGCTCAAAACATCCAGTATGTTATGTTCTAAGCACCCCATGAGGGCTAATTCGTTTTAGATATAACTAATTTCCACTGGAATAGAATTCCCATACTTCTGAATATATTGACAGATAAGTCAGTTACACGGAAGCTAAGTGATTGAACAGGAACTATTGCCTCGGAGTTATATACAGATCCCTTTGAGAAATTCTAAAATTGAAGGGCCTAGATTTCCACACTTATTTTATTTCACCATAATACATCTGCAGAGTAGAAATAAGACTCCCCTCTTTATCCAGCCTTCAAATTCAGTCATATATTTTTTTATTTGAAATGAACTAAAGCTGATTTAGAGCGGACATGCCTTTTGGAATGCCCCGAGGCTTTTCATTTCTTGAATGATATGCTAAAGCTTGGAATCTACCCAAACCTCCTTGAAGCACCCTCTGCAAAGTTTAATCTAATTTAAATTAACTTATTCTTCAACATAAAATGCTCCTTCTTATTTCTCTTTATTTTTTTGAGTGAGCACATGGACATATTTTTGTGTTTCTAAACATGTGGATGCTGGAACAATTTAGAAAGAAAAAACACTACATATTTCTTTATTCCAGTCATGTTAAAAGCAGTGGCAGAAAAACATAATTCTGAGAACTTCTGGCCCTGGCACTATGCAGATCATTTCACAATATGCAAAGGTTAAGCAGCAATATAGTTACAGTTCCTACCAAATGTTTCTCTGATTATAAGACACATTTTTAAAAGTGATGGGCCTGAAGTCTCACTTTATCTTCTATCCATTTCTGTGTACTGCTTACATTCAAATTTTGGCTTTGCAAATAAAAGTAATATTAGAACACATATTTGCCAAAAATAAGCATTTTTGTGGAGAAGTCCAATTCTGCAGGCCTAAAGCAGAGTGTAGGTATATAACAAGGCTTTTTGGTAAATTTCTAAACATGCATCTGCTCCCTCTACTTCGAGGAACTTGTGAGTGTAACATAGAATTTTTGAAACAAACCAAAAAAAGTATTGAACTCTTCCTGAGCATATATGGTGGTTGACTACAAATTGATCAGCTTCTCTAAACTAAACATTTAAACATGTATAGTTTTTAATTGGCCAGGATACTTTGAAGAAAGTAAAGATAGAGGAAAGTGTAGTATTAAACAACTGAATTAAAAATGCTTTTCCAGTAATAACAATGAAATAATTGTGAAGGGAGTGCAGTACATGAGGATCCATCCTTGAAGACACCTATGATGTGCATATTCCACCTACTCTCTAGGTTCTTATTTACCTTTGCTGGGGTTGTTCCTCCTATCAATGGTTCTCTGGTTCTACCATTGAGTCATTCTAGGAGGAAAGAGTCCTAACCTAATTCCAGAAGAGCTAGCTAGCTGGCGTGTACACATGCTATCTCTCAAACTCTCTCTCTCTCCCTAACCCCTTTTACTCAAGAAAATTTCAGCTATGCATTTTGCTTTCAATAATATCTGAATGAGAAAGTCCTTGAAATAAGAGAAGGATGTGCTATATGTCAAAATGAGCTATTCATCCCTGGTGATCATTAGAGAGTGTCACAAGAGAAGAAATGTACCCAAGAGGGTCTTGCAAAACCCCAACTCTGGGAATTGTGTTCTACCTAAAGACTCTCCATCATTTCAGCAGCCCATTCATTTACTCAAATAATATTTATCATGTGCCATTATATTCAGCACTGTGTTAACATCAGCAAGGCATTAAATCTTCAAAGTAGTTTCTTATTCTACACTTATGTTGACACATTTAGGTGGGGCCTTAAATTCTCCACTCAGCTAAATGCTTTAGTTCCCTTCTAAGTAATTTGTCATTTTCGGGCACATTTAAGTGGGTTTTATTTTTCATCAATGGAATTCTACCATATATGATGGCATCTATATAGGAATTCAAATTATGAAGAATAGAGATAGCAAAATCCAATTATTACAGAGTTAAATATCATTTCAGAATTAAATTACTGGAGTTAAACTTCTAGATTCCAGACTCAGAGCTTCAAAAAATAAATTTCATCTTTGGCTACCCTCAAAGGCTAATCAAACCCTAGGTCTCTATAGGTTAACTTGTGTTTCTTTTAGAGTTCCAGACGAAAGGAGGAAAAGGCCATAATCTGCCCTCACTGGAAACTCTAGCATCACAGGAATTTTCCCAGGCGGCTTTGTGGCAGTCTAAGGTAGGCTTCAAGAATGTTGTAACTACTATTCATTAAATGAGCATTGTGCTAAGCACCTTACATTCAATACTTCAGCTCATTTTAAGCTTCCCCTGCAGTGAGGTATTGTAGCTCCTATAACATTTCCAATGAGGAAATCGAGGCTCAGAAATGTTAGGTAACTTTGCCCAAAGCCACACAATTTGTAATTGTGTCTAAGTGATGTGGTATTGCCTTATTCTGCTTCCCTGGCGAATTCTCTCTGTAACGTGTTTCCATGTTAAGAAAAAACAATCACTCATGAAGGTTGGGGAGAGAGATGTGGGCTGATAACGCTGTCTGGGAAAGATTTCTGAACACAAGAGGAAAGAAAAAGAAATTTCTGAAAGAAAACAAACCAGTCGCAGCTGTTTGGGTTAAGGAGAAAAACGCCTTGAGGCGCCCTCCTTCAACTTCCTCCTACCTACCGTGAGGTTGCGCCTGCACAGGGCGTGGTGACTGACAGGCGACTAAGACCCACGGATGGATGGCTGCGTGGGGGTCAGAGCGCCAACTTCTCAGCTCCCCTTCTCTCATTACGGTCACCTCCACCCCATCTTCCAGCCGCTGGCTGGGAGCTTCCACCCCAGGCCCGGCGAGGCCCCGAGGCAGATGGAAGCTGCTGACTGATGGGAGCGGCCGAGCGCGAGGGCGCTGAGTGAGGCCCGTGCGTCCTGGCCGGTCCGTCTCAGGATCCCGGCAGCAGTGGACGCCCGCGCTGGGCGCGCTCATCCTGCGCCGGCCCGCGAGGCCAGGTCGGCAGGGACAGCTCGGCCCAAGAGCTGGCCGGGGGTCTTGGAGCAAGTGGGGGCTGCAAAGGCTGGGCCTGGGCCTGCGCTGTGGCCCTCGGAGGGGCTCAGGACCCCTGTGGCCTTGAGGCCTCGCGGCCCAAGCACATAGTGTAGAGGCCGCGCTAGCCTGTAGGGGTCCGCGCAGGGTCTGAGGCCGCGGGTTCTCCTTCCCACTCCGGGAAGACAGACTTAACCGTGGCGGCGGCAGCTGCCCACGCTGTCTGGAGGAGCAGGGCGCTTGGGACGCGGCAGAGAAGCTGGCCCCGAGGGGCGCCCGGGCCTCAAGCGCCCAGCTCTCTCCCCGCTCTCCTCCTCCTTCTCGGGCTCAGAAAGTCTGCCAGCCGCGGCCCCAACCCTCCCCCCGCCTGCTCCGGGCTCCGCTTTCCCTCCATCAATTCCAGGCCGAATTCAATCCGAGAAGGCTCCTTTGAGCTTTTGTGTTTGCTGGGGGAGATGTGGGCGCAGGAGGGATCGCGTTACAACTTTCATTTCCTGAAATGTTTGAGGGAACATCCAGGGTTTTTATCCCCACATCAGGCCGGGCGATGGGCTCGGGTTTCAGGCCTTGTCACTCAGCTGTCACCAAACAAACGAAGCTCTCAGAGCCCAGGAGAGGGAGAGCTACCTGCTATTCATGACCCCTGGAGCAGGTGATCGCTCATGGGAAAAACAGGTAGAATTAATCATAGGGCTGTTCTCTGTTTCCTCTCCTTTTTGGCAGATCTGCCCACAGTGTGAAACCTATCAGAAAACAAATTAACTCTTTCTTGTCCCCCAGGGAAACTAAAAATACGTTTTTAGAAAACTAAACACACACATTCACACCAAATGACAGTATGTGAGTTGGAGGGAACATCTTGCATCCCGCTCCACTTTGCAATCTCTTAGTTTGTGGGGTTCCCATCTTGGTAGGACTTGGAACTTGGGAGAACTGGGAGAGAATGAGGCATCGTCGTATGAAGTCCTACCTACTGGAAGGAGCCCCAGATATGGTCCCTGAACTCAAATATATTCCAATATCTCCTTCCTGCCTAGGTGTCAATGCAGATGGGCTTGACTAACTAAAGGAAAATCTCTATTCCAACAGGATTTCCTAAGAAATGTCTGTAAATGTGAGTTTCACCTCCTCCCCTAGACTCCTCCCTAAATCAATCATGCTGAGCATCCATGTTCGATTCTGCATTAGAAAATCCAAAGGCTTTCAAAATCTCCCCATTCGTTCCAATTCTAATTTAAATTTTTAAAAAATTACTTCTTGTCTTAGGTGAACTAAAGCTGAAAGGTCTGCATACTGGTGTTCTCTGTTTTTGTAGAAACTCTTTAACTGCTACTTATTAAACATAATACAAATTTTAAATTGTACATTTATTTTCTACTTTGTTCTACTTTTCCTTTTTCCGTATTTCTTTTTCCTCCCTAGAAAATAAGAAAAATAGAAGAAAAGAGGAAATTCATCTACTTTTGCTTCTAAGATATACTGATATTAGTTAACCAAGATAGCTTGGAAGTCTTGAACTGATTCTTTAAGGTAGAAATATGGTAAGGGGCTTGTCTTGTCATTCCACCTTTTAGTTCTTCCATAAAAGATTCTTTTTGTATGAGAAATGGGGAGATATACTTTATATGTAAAATAATACTCCTGGCCTTCTTTATGAAGATTTTGTCTGTGTATTTTGAAAACTAGCCATTGGTTCCAGATTCCCAGAATTGATTTTCTTAGATTAGCTATTTGTACTCAGAGGTAGAGCCCTGAGCAATATTATTCTTCAATTAAAATCAAGAACTTGATTTTAGGAGGAAGCGTGTTATGTTTATATAGCATCAGCAATGCATAGAAAATATTCACCCCATATATCTGAAGACAAAGTTTCAATTGTTTGAATGTTCTTTTCACTTCATAGATACTAAGGCATGTTGATCTTCTATCTAGCTTAATTTTTTAAAAGCTTGTAACCTACTGTCATCTTCAAGGCGTTTTAAATAAATACAGAGCTATTGCAGTCTTCCTTGCAACTACCTCTTTGACTTAGAGGTAAAATTACCTTTTGCATAGTATGGAAGACAGCCATGTCACCCTCAACATGTGCATTTTCTCTACAAGCACCGTACGTTTCTGCTCCCCTCCATCATGGTTCCCAGCACTACCACACATATCAAAAAAAGCTTCAAAAGTTAAGGGAGACATTACTACATGTAGATGTTTACATTTTAATATATTATCTGTGTGAGAGCCACCGAAAAATGTCACCGCTATGTGGGTTTGGCTTGTTCAGTTTTGTGGGGAGGGGGTGTTCACATGCCCATTGTCTTTTCCTAGTATTAGGACCATTTGGATAACTGGCAACTCAAATTAAAACTGAAGTATTGCAAAGCCGCTGAAGTCTTGCCTCTTGAGGGCAAAGAAAGAAAGAAAAAAGAAAGGATAAAGAAAAAAAAATGAGAGTAGTTGAGTTTGTAAAAATATTAAGACCAAGAAAAGGACATCTAGAAAGTTGATTTTACAGGCATTCTGGCTGGAAACTGCAGATTTTCTATCAAGGATGCCAACTCACCAGCTCTAGGAAATGTTAAAGAATATTTCAATATTCTTCTTCAAGAATCCTAAGACATTCAACTTAATGGCTTATATCAGTAAAAATATGTAGTCTAGGACTGTTTTTTTCCTTTACGATCCCACATGCATATCAGTTCAGGTCCTGAATCACCACCAACTGCCCACCTCCCCCCCAAAATTGTTTCTTTTATAAATAAGCCATGGCATTTAAAGAGCTATAAGCAATTTTAAATCCCAAATTCAAATAAATTTTATAGCAAATTAAAGTAAATTTACCTGTGTTAATCCATGGACGTTTCTACTTGGGTCTGCCTATGTCAGTCCCATATACTTATCTTCTAAGTTGGGGTGAGAGGAAAGACAGGGGACCAGGTGATGGTACACATTTCCATACCTTATTATCCTAAGTACAGGGCCAGAATCTAAATATCTGTCTACTTGTTTATCTGTCTTTTTAATGGCAGTGAAGAAGGGAGAGTAACCAGTATCACCTAATAGTGTTTTAATTACTGTTGAGTAGATACTTCAGGTGGGCAGTGTGTGTTAAATCTGACGTTAACTTTTTTCAAAGATAAGATTGTTCAGGTTTTGCTTTTTGCTTTTTTGTTTTTGTTTCTTTTCTGCATTTTCTTATTTGGACCCAGAAAAGAGTGTATTTTGAGAATATTTTAACATTATGGCAAAGTTAATGAGCACTTTCCCAAAAGGGGGGGGGGTGGCGGGAGTAAAGAGGGGAGATTCCCACGTAGCGAAACAGACGGAGGGAACAGACCTTAAGGTCATTGTACTCTACCTGCTGAGAACTGGGGTCTCTGCTGTCCTTTAACAAGTTAAAAGGAGAAAAGCTTAAATTCGGATTGGAGAAGAGACAGGCGTCCATGCGCCTCCAGCAGTTTCTTTCTCTTTGTTTTTAAACGCTACTGCAGTGTTGTTTTTCGCTGTCTGAAAGGACCACAGCGTCTAAAACCCTGATTGTCATCCTCAGTGGGAGAACAGGTTTCCAATTTCATCAGCTGGAACAAAGTTGTGTGAGTGCGTACTCTGTTTAAAACACTGGAGAAAATGTGGCCTTTCCAGGGCAGCACTTTTTCTGGGTAGACAAATAGCCATCAATTCGCGCACGATTTTGATTATTTTCCTTCCTGGCTGGCTCACCCATCTGTTAGCTAACCCTTTCCCTTTACAGACTCTTCCAGGTGGAGTTACTGGATTCAATCAGAATGAGGGAGAGGTCATCATGACCTTGAGGAGCTACGAAGTCCCCACCTCGATAAGGTGGCAGAGTACGCATGCAGGATATGGGACTGAACCCATGGGGTACCCTGAGTGTGAACTGGCCCTCGGGGCGAGGTGGGCAGAAACATTAGTTCCGCTGGCTTTGGGCGGCTGGAGGAGGTAGCGTTGGAGTGTTTTTAGAGTCTTCTCCTGGGGAAAGCTCATAAAAAGGAGAAATGGCGCGGAAAGAGCACGTAGGACGTGGGCAACCAGCAATCTTCCTCACCTTAACCGTGACCCACCCGTCCCCGTCAATGCCAGCAGCCCCATCAAATCAGGGCAGAATGTGCGCCAGAACAGCCCTTACCAGAAGCGCGTTGCGGGCCTCGGCCGGTGCCTTCCCCTGGGCCCCGGGCTGTGCGTGGGAAAGAGGCCGTTGCTCGCCCTAGGGCGGCGGGTGAGCGGTAAACACCCGACCCAGCCCCGCCAAGGAAGCGGAGCTCACGCCCGCTCCTCCTGGAGACTCTAGAAGCCAGGGCCCTTTCCCCAGCGTGAGAAGTTCTAGCGACAAGTCCAGGAAGGGGCGCACTCCCTGGCTGGCACCCCTCTGCCGAGCGCACGGGTGAAGAGTTCAGCTCAGAAAGCCAAAGCCAAGGTCCCCGGAAGTGAAGACGGAAACAGGCGGTATCTGAAGCAAAGAGGGCAGCGAGGAATAGGCAGTAGGACCTAGGCTGCTCCCAACCAGGCTCCAAGGCCTAAGTCGTCTGCTCTGTGCCCCGAAGCGCGGTGCCTGAGAACCAGGGAGCGCTCACACCTGCACCCGGGCCAGGGAGCAGCACGCAGCCAGGACGGCTCTATCCCGCAGCCACAGGGCCTGGTCCAACCCCGCAGCAGTCGTGCGTTCGGCGCCGCCGCTCACGTGCCTCGCCTGAAACTTAGCTCCCAGACTTGAAGACGGCAACTGGGAGTTGGGCCTGAGAACTGGCCTCAGAGAACCCAAGACGACGACAGCTGTGTTGTCCGGCGAAGCTCAGGCAGAGGCCTCCTCTTTTGGCCTTTTGAGACCAGCCTGGCAGCCTCTGCTCTCAGGGACTCCGCAGGCCGGACCATTAGGGCCCGCGCCTGGAGCTGCGCTAGGATCCGGGTCCTCAGATGCGCGCGATTCTCCCTGAAGGTGAAGAAAAGGCTCTGCCCTGGCAGGGAGCAGAGAACATCAGCGCCCGAACTTCCCGCACCTCCGAGGGCCCAACGGCAAGAACGGAGTGTGCGGGTTGCAGGAGAAGCTCCCCAGTCCTCTGCAGCCAGAGAAGCGGGAATGCCAGCCTCTGGATCCCCAACCTGGAGTCCTGCCTGGAGGGTTTGCCAAAGACCTGCAGGCGGGGGCTGGAGGGGAGGTGTTAGGAAGTGAAGCCCCCTCCAGCCTCAGCTGTCGCGGCCGCCGTTTGCTGCCGCCGCCGCAGCAGCAGCGCAGCGGCCACAGAACAGAGGAAAGGCCGCTCCGCGCGGGTTCGGTGCCAGGTGCCTGGCTGGCCCCCAACTTGCGGGGGAGAGCAGCGTAACAAGGGTCGCTGCTCAGCAAACTCAGAGCTCGCCCATAAGCGCCAACGCCACTGCCTCTTCCTGGAAGCTTCCACTCCAGCTCGGGGTCAAGACAAGCTGTCTGCCCAGAAAACAGGTTCAAGACTGGTGGTGCCCGGCCCGCGCCGCCTTTCTCCTGGCCTGAAGCTCTCCAGGCTCTTGAGTCCCCACTACCTGCTAAGCCAAAAATTCGGGAACCGTGGGCCTCTAAAAATGAGGAAGCTCCGTTCTCAGCCAAGAGGTCAAGGCGAGAAGACAGTGGGGACCCAAACAATCAATGTTTTCCGATTTAAAACGTTAATTTTTTTTTACCCAACTATATTTTGTCATTTCACTTGGCAAAATGCTGTAAAGTTTCGTCCTAAAAACACTTTATAAGCCGTTGTTCATTACTTTTAGCCATCGTTATGAAATCTGTAAAGGAGAAACGAAAAGTGACTTTGGACACAGTTAAACTGCAACGCCGAGAAGGTGAATTGGAGGTCCCTTAACAGCTGGTTCTCGAAGATTTCCTCGAGGGGAAAAAAAAATATGGTTAGTTTCCCCTAATGATCACTCTAAAATGATTGCCAAGAAAATTCAAAGCAATATCCAGCTTTCTCGCCTCCTCTTGCTTGTCCCTCTTTTAGCAGACAGAGCCAAGGATAGCGGAAGAAGGCATATTGTGCAATTTCTTATTAAACACATCTGGAATATGCGCGGTCTAGAACTAGTGCCAGGGATTTTACAAAGAGTTTATGGCTGTGACAGAAAATTGTCCTTTTAACGAGTTTACAAGCAGTAATCACGGGGGCTTTTAAAGGACGAGCCCTCCTGCTCCTTGCCAGATTTTCAGACATTTCCAAGATTTACCAACCAAGGGAGCAGGAAGTGGGCCTGGGTACCCTGGGAGACAGAACTTCCAGGAGTCTAAAATTATGCCAAGCAGAACTGGAAGAGTGGGGGGTAGTCATCGGAGAGGAAGAGAGGGCATGTAAGAAATTAAAGTAATTGGCCCTTCCTTATTTTCCAGAGAGATTTCCGCAGCTCCTTTGAAGCCTGTCAGGGTCATTGAAAGCTATCTTTGTGCAGGGTGTTTGTTTTGGGGAGTGAATGTGAAGAATGTAGAGAGATTCCCTGTGAGAGCCCCTCCTGCAGAGGGTGGCATTTCTCCGTGGCCCAAGACAGGGAGAATAAACACCCTAGTGACTTAAATAAACACTGACTTAATGATCCAAAACACTAACAAGGGAGATTGGAACCCTGAGCTCGCAACCCAAATGATGGTCTCTGAGCGGCTGTGTGCACATCTGTCCATCACTGAAGGAAAAAATGACTTTATAAGTAAAAGTGACTACAGTTAAGTACAGTGACCATTTCTCCCTTGAACTCAGTCAAAGCCATTTGACAGTTTTTAAAAACTTCATAATAAGAAGGCTTTAATTTCACATGCACCTCAATTTTCTGGATCAGAATAGGAAGGATAGGTAAGAGTAAGAAAGAAAGACTATATTAATGGTGACACTTATGGATAGGAAAAAATCAAAATTATGAAACTGTCATGTCAGAAAATAAATAGACTCTCCCTGGGGAACAATACTTTACAAAGCACAAGCAAGCCAATCCTGTTATCCTGAGTAGAATTTTAATAAATAATGCCATTTGTTTCACTAATTTTAAAAGCTAAATACAGAAGATACATCATTTTGCCCCAGGCAAAAATAATATGGAGCCTACATAGTTACTGGAATTTTTCTGGACACTCTCCGGCAGCACTGCAAAAGAGCTCCTGTCCTGCTGGTCTGCTTTCTATTTGTACAAATTAATTCACAATGTGTCTATCCTTGTTTGAGTTCCCTTTTTTTTTTCAAGCAGATAAATTATTTTTACTTTCACAGTCTTGTCATATACTTGTTAACACAAAAGAGCTGAGTTAACATATGAATGCTGTGGAGAAGAGCTAGTGGTAAACAAAACTGTACATCTAAATAATAAAAATAAATAAATACCCCAACTAAATTCACTCTTTTTCTGTCATATAATTAACCTAGTCACTACTCTTGGTTCAGATGATGGCCTTCAAAGTACCCTGCAATTCATAGCCACCATTAAGTAAGAAAGCAAGAAGACTACTATTTTTTTAAAAAATAGGGCCCAATGACAGCAATATACAGCTCACCTTTCAGAAACAGAATCATACTCCTGGTGTTCTACTAAGTTTTAATTTAGAATGGTTTAGGTACAATAGAAAAGAAACCTGAAAACACATGCTGTTTTAGTAACAAATACCAGGTTGCCAGATTTGTAGGCATACTTTTGCAAGCTAGAAACTAAGAACAGGAAAAACCCTTAACAGGAGTAGGCTACAGATGAAAGCTTTGAGGGCATGAGAAGTCATGGCATTCAGGAAAGTGTTTTTTCACATTGGTACATTTTTAGAGTTTGTCATTAAAAAAAAAACCCAAGAAAACAAACAACAACCAAAAAACCCCACTAAATTTGACAAAAAATAGTTGTATTACTAATGGTCACTTCTATTTCTAACTGCCTCACATAGACAGCATTAAGACATTTAGGCACTTGTTTTTCCCTCCTAATACTGTTATTTTAATCTACATAAAGTTGTTTAACACTAAATATGAAAAATGTAAACTTAATTTTTCCTCATCAAAAAAAGTTATAAGATTATATTTTTCCTATTCACCTTAAGAATGCAACCAGTTCCTCCCAGGCTGGAGGCTCTTATTTTCACTATTTTCATCTCCCTCTGTTTCTTTCTCTCTCTTTCTCTTCATTTCCTTTTCCTCTTCCCAAAACATTTCTCCATAAATAAATTAAAAGGAAATAATTAAAATTCAGTTGATTTGTAATTCTGTTCAATGAAAAAAAAAGAAAGACTACTTAAGCAGGAGCATCAGTTGTCCAGAACGGAGACTGAGTGACTGGGTGCTTTTGTTTGTTTGGGGTTTTTCCCCTGATCTCTGCTTTTGGAAGAGAAATGCAAAAGTAGAAAGAGTCAGAGAAAAGAGGGAGACTAAGATTGAAATCACTGTTGGTTTTGATTTTTAAAAAGATATTTGTGAAAGTCCACCATTCCTTTATGCACAAAGAACCCCAGAACAAGCTGCAAAAATGTTCCTGATTTCTATTTACAAGTGTCCCTAGTCACTGCAGTGGTTGCTGCTCCGGCCATCCCTTTGAGGCCCCAGTCCCACCCCACTTAGGACCCCAAGTCCACCAGACTGGAGGTAAGGGGGCCGAGCAGAGAGTCCTGGAGCTGATGCTGGTGGGCCTGCAGGCCATGGCTGGGCTGTGAGGCCGTTAAGCCTGGGAGAGAATAGTTTGAGCTCCTGGCATGGCCCATATTGCCCTGCAGCAGAAGGACCGAGTTCTGGTCTGGACTTTGGGGAGGTGAGAATTCCTCTTCTGAGCTGGACATGAGCGGCTTGCCCCCTTCCAGAGGAGAGAGTTGATTCTGCTTGTTGGAGGAGGAGTTATTGTTTTCGGTGTTCTCCCTAAGAAATAGAGGACAACACCATATGGTTAAAAAAAAAAAAAAAGTAGGGTGAAAAAAGTGTGAGATGGAGGGAGGAGAACTGGAAGAGGGAAAGGGCCATTGTGCAATCTGTCACCAACCCAAATGGAGGAGCTCTGCCCTCCCACCCATCCCGGAGGGTCATGGGGGAGGTGAGGAGGCAGAGGAGTTGGGAAAAACAGGGGTCTACGACAGAGCCTGCCCTTCCCAGCTGGGCCCCTTTCTCTTCCAGATTTCAGGAAGCCAGAAGAACAGGGTTTATTTGAAATAAACAAAAAATGTGTTTTAATTTTGTTCAAGCAGTTACTTTAAATACGTATCAACTAGCACCATATTTAGATATAACTAAGTTTGAAAATATTCCAATAAATGGTTGTTGGTGATAAAGAAATTATCAGGGTACAAACATAGAGCCCAATGCACACATATTTCGGGTGAATAAGTCAACTGCCTGTTCCCATCTGAGGAAATAAACATCGAGTTTCCTTGCCCCTGCCCAGAGGTAGTGGTTTCGGAGACACAGGACAGGTCAGGGGAAGTGGTGCCCAGAGCGGCCCAGTGACCTGAGTAAACACAGGGAGCGCAGCCAGTCTCTCTGATTTCATCAGGGAGTGGGCCCTCGGGCCTGGCTTATAGGATGGACGTTTTGTAACTAAAGGCTAACTGGAACCGTACAATCCCTGTTCCTGTGTTACTTGCTCACTCCTCAGTCTCTCAGGGCCCCTTCTTAAAAATCCCACCACCATCCCCCCCAACCCACCCTTTCCCGGCAGAGACAGGGGAAACTTCGCCGCCCCGCTTAGACAGCGGGCAGGCGCGGCGCGCCGGACCGAGCGTCAGTCCCCGCGCTCGGTCCGGGTTAACTTCAGGATTTCGCTGCCCTCGCCGCTTCCGCCTTCCGAATGCTCGCCTGTCCTCCCCACTCCTAGCGCCTGCCTGTCTCCCCCTTTCTCTCCCCTTACCCTCACAGTCTCTCCCAAAGAGACCGTTTCGGTTGAATGTATCCTTGCTCTGTGGTTTTCCACCCAGAGGGGAAGGAAAAAGCGAGATCTTCGGCCCCCAGGCTTGGGAGCGAACAAAGGAAACCTAGCCGGCCCCTGCGCTCAGGTTTCCCCCAAACTCCTTGACTTTGCGAAGCGCTCTCCCCGCCACAGGCGCCTCCCCGGCGTTCTTCCGAATCTCGGTCGGAAACTACAGCGAACGGATGGAGCCAGGCCAGGTGACCAAATGTGTTGATGCGAGGAGGGGAGAGGCAGAGGCGATTTTTAAAAAAATACTGCCTTCTGAGCGCCAGTGCAAGAGAAGTCTGCGACAGGAGACCCTTTCCTCCCCCGGGGCGGCGGCGCGGACAACCGGACCAAGGGGCTGCAGCGCCCGTGGCCACGCGCAAGGGAGCAAGACGAGGATCAATCCTTTCTGGGCTTGGGGCGCTGGGGAATGTAAATGCAGCACCAACTCTCCCCAAAGCTCTCTTTTCGGTGTATTTCTTTTAAAGACTCCTCCCTTTGTCCAGTCACTGCAGAATGAAGCAGGCGACCTCTCATCCAAAAGACTACCAGAATAGAGCGAGAGAAGAACCGGATGAGACTTGGGGCAGAGATGTCTCAGGCCAGCTTCACACCGCTGGGGAGCAAGAGGAGAGAGGTTCACGACCCTTAGCTCCCACCGAATCCCTTTCCTGCCCATACCAATCAACACTTCCCTTCCCGTTGATTTAGAAACTCAACTCCACCCCCACTCCTCACCGCAGCCAGGCAGGGAGACATGAAAAACAACCTTAGCGCCAATATTTCCCGACACACACCCCAAAGAAACCCACGCGCGGGGGCTCAAAGCAATTGAGGCCCCATTCCTAGCAAGCAACCTCAGAGTTCATGAACTTTCGCTGCAGTGCCGCGGAGGCCTGGGCGCCGCCCCGTGGACGGGCTCTGGCCGGCGGGGAGGACTTGGTGGCGGTTGCCTGCGGGGGCGGGAAGGGATGGAAGGAAAAGGAAGGCTTCCTGGGGTCGCTCGAGCTGCGGAAAGCATGCCCCGTACCTTTCCTTGGCCTCGGCGGCCCGGTCTCTTTGCCTCCGGTTCTTAAACCAGTTGCTGACCTGGGTGGTGGTGAGGCCGGTGGCCTCGGCCAGCTCCCGCTTCTCACGCGGCGAGGGGTAGGGATTGTGCGCGTACCACTCCCGCAGCACGCCCCGCGACTTCTCCTTGAAGCAGTAGCTGGTCTCCTCACCGTCCCAAATAGTGCGCGGCAGCGGGAATTTTCGGCGCACTCGGTATTTGCCCACGGCGCCCAGGGGTCGACCGCGCAGCTTCTCAGCCTCCACGTAGTGCGCCTTCAGCCACAGTTGCTGCAGTTTGGGGTGGTTGTGAGGCGAGAACTGGTGGCTCTCCAGGATCTTGTAGAGCTCGCGAAAATTGCCTCGGTGGAAGGCGACCACCGCCTTGGCCTTGAGCACGCTCTCGTTCTTGTGCAGGTGGTCGCAGGCGGGCAGTGACCACAGGAACCTACCCAGACGCTCCAGGTTTCCGCCTTGCTGTAGAACCTCGCACACGCACGCCACTTGCTCCTGCGTAAAACCAAACGACGGCAGCATCGACATGGCTGAGGCCTGCCGAGGCGCACAGCCCAGGCGCACGCGGAACAGAGCAGAGCCGAAAAAGCAGGGGGCGGCGGCAGCAGGGAGGGGGGCGCGGCAGCTGCTAACCCCCTCCCTAGGCTGTGCGTAGGCGAAAAAGCGAGTCGGAACTTGGGAGTGAGCGGCCAAGGAAGAGGAGGAAGAGTGGAGAGCGCGCTAGACGCAGAGCAGCCGGCGCACTCTGCAGCTTTTCGGGCCTTGCCGGCTCCGACCTCCCGCCCGGTGGATGCTGCTAGTTGCCGGGGAACTTGGTTTCTGTTCTCCCCGCAGCGGCCTTAAAGCGCACAGCGTCCCCAGCACTCTGATTGGCTGCGGGCGGCGCCTATCCGGGGCTGGCCAGCCTGCGCGCCGCCCGGCCGGGCTGCAAGGCCGCGCCGCCCCGCGCGGGGAGGGCGAAGCTGCGGAGCTGGGGCGGGGGGTGAGGGGAGTAGGGAGTGGTGGGAGGGGAAGAAACAGGAAAGGTGTGAAAGGAGGTGGGGTCCGAGAGAAGGAGCCAAGCCGGGAAGTGGTGCGGTAGGGAATGGGTGAGCGCGTCAGGACCCTACAACGGGGGCCCCATCTCCAGTATCACCTAAGGGGAACTCCGCACATCTCTACACAAATCTACGACTCCAATCCTTAATTCACCTCCTCTCTCTCTGCACTCTTGTCCCCATCCTTTGCAGACTTGCCCTTTCCCGGTGAGCTCATATTTAATTACTTTAATGTTGGAATGAATAAATAATGAATTGATGAATAGCTTATGGAGCGCGATAAATAATATAACGGCAGACCAAGGCCCCCAGCTGCAGCCTCTGGAAAAGTGGCTTCTCTCCGGGTTGGCTTCAGCTCGAGGAGCCCAACCTAATTCCCCCACGAACCCCCAGCACCCTCTAAAGGGCACAAGTACTCCCACCTCGACAGCGTTTTGATCGCAAAGGGCTGACACGATTTGGGACCAGGGAAAGAGCTGTTTAGAGCCTACTTGCTGAACAGGTAGAGACTCTGGAGGTTCATTTGTGATTTGGTATCTTAATGTTCTATGGTTTAAGCCGACAGGATTCTGGACTCAGTTTCTCCATCTCCGCGGTTGCGTTTTCCATAGCCACCTCTGCTACTGAGGAATGCCAAGAAGCTTTACTTGTTATTAGCAAAAATGCTTTGGGAACCTCATATGAAAGGCGCTGGATGGGGTGTAAATTAAATAAAACTGTGCCCAGCTCCAGTAACCGTCCGGTTGTAACATAATCCTTGCCCTGCTCTGAGAGGGACACTGCCCTCAAAGCGAGGACGACAGCGGCTCCAAGAAGATTAAATAAGGAGGGGTGTGTATGTGTGTGTGTGTATGTGTATGTGTGTGTGTGTGTCTGTGTAGATTGCAATGCTGGCCTATTTTGCTGCCAGGGAATGAGAGATGTCCTGCAATTTAAGTCCCATCATCTGCTATTTTGTTTATGTGTGAAGAATGCTTAGTAAAACTACACAAACAAATGAAGCTGTAATTATCTTAAGCCTCATTTGCACACCTTGTCCCAAAGCAATTATTAAAAAAGATTTTGAAAACAATTAGCCTCTCTAAACAAAGATAATCTATTGTCAGTAGCTGAGACTGGCAGGAGATAAGAACAATGTGTGGAGATAAGGGAAGCCAAATGGTGGAAGGAGAGTGACTTTATGACTACACTTATCTCTGATTAGATAAGTTCAAAACAGAATTCTAAGTACACTTCAAAAATGCTTTTGATTTCAATGCACCTTCTTAGTAAGTGGTGAAGAACAAACTCTAGGCTCTTTTAACTTGCTTGTCTTCTTTAAATATGTTTTGATTCCTTCAGCCAAAGAGCCCAGCACCACAGAACCTTTTGCATATTGAGATGTAAATGAGAGAAGAAGCAGTGCCTGGGTTTCCACTTGTATTATTTATTTGGTTTTAAAATAATGCACCAAGTCCAGTGCACCCTACAACATACATTTCAAATTCATAAAGGGTTCCCACCTTAGCGCTGCCACTTGGGAGATTCCAAGTAGACAGGAAGCTACGCTGCTGAACTCCCACATATGCTTTCTGCATCTTTAAAATGCTGCATATCCCTGCAATTAGACCTTGGAAGCAGATGCTGATATTTCATTACATTTAGGCTTATTTTTTAAATGCATTTAATGGGTGTGTATTATTTCAAAAGAGCGCCGGCCACATGGTGTGCGCAATGACTTACTTTCTAAACTGGAAGCCTGGCACTACTGAGCCCAAAGCCATGTGTCTGGTAATTTTCCCTCGCTGTTATTTTAGTGCTTATGATGTTTCAGATGAAGTCTTAAGGAGCTGCAGTGTCCTGCCAGAAGGAATGTCTCTGCTTGGAACAGTCCTTATTGACATGGCAGCTGTGTGAACACCGGAACGGAGGCTTAAACCTGGCTCTAAAAAAAATCAGTTAATGCCCTAAATTCTGGAGCAAGTGCACACAAATACATGGGGTGGAGGGAGAGTAAGCACAGCCACCTCTCTTGAAAGACAAACGGTATGTTGAGTATGGAGTGTGCTTTGTAATTAACAATTTTGTATAAGGAAACGAGGCATAGCTCGGACAAATAAAGGCAAGTATAAATTTGCGGGGGATGACAGAGAACAGAAAGATGGCAATTAGACACCAATGCGACCATTTCTTTTCCGGCTTCCTCCAGATCCCCCTGCCCACTTCTTTTTATCTTTCTTCAAAAGGAATCAAGACGTACTAGACGTTGGCGACAACTGGGAAGAGGACATGTGGTTGCTGTGATTGCGGGCACCGGGGTAGACGAGAAGAGGTGCTCATCCTCGGAGGCTGTGCCGGGCCGCCAACCTCCTTCTTCCCGTTTAATCCAATAGATCTCGTAACAAGAAAGGAAAAGTGTTATGTGCTTTGTACCAAGGAGCCTACCTGCTATTTCAATCCCTTGGTTAGGGGAACCAATTGTTATAAATGTTAATTATTGACTCGAATATATAAGGTTCCTCAAAATAGAACCTTTCACTGAAAACCACTTAAAGAGGTAAAATGACATGAATTTACAAACCACATAAACCAAATGATCCATTTTAAATCGCACACAGAAAGGTTTGAGTTGTTCTGGTAACATAAAACCTTTGCTGTCAATGCAAATCGCACGAAAAACAGAGATACATCGGAGACTCTAAGGGAACGAACAACTCTAGCCAGCCGGCTGCTGCCCTGCCGCATCGAGGCTCCGGAGGGTAACGCGGCTGGCTAGGGACGCCAGACACTGGGTTTCGGCTCCTCTGTGCAGGTAGCCGCTGGGTGCGCATAACTGGTCGAAGGAAAGGTCAATGCGAAAACATTAGGAGCAGCTAGAGTTTCTCAGCTGGGTTGACACAAGGCCTTGGTTAAAAAACCTCAGCTGGGACCCACTGATTTCCCTTCTGGCTTGGAATGAGATGGTTTGAGGCTCCTGGCCCATTTTCTTGGAATTCTTTCACCATCAAGAACGACGATGGGGGTATCCTACTCTACCTATAGATATTTGGAAAGGGAAGATACTGGGAGGTATTTCTTCAACAAATTAGTGTCGTCGCTCTGGGGCAGTGTGGAGACTCCCCAAGTCGGCGCTGAAGTGACAAAATTCATCTTTTTCCTTTGCCCTCGACCCTTGGGAACCCTGGGTCGGACGGCCTGCGTGGCGCCGGAGCAGCCGCCCACCTGCCTCCTAGGGGACGCCGCTCCCTGCGAGGTCTGAATAGGCCGAGGGCTCAGGCAGGGAGATTTGCGGACCCAGAGAAGAGAAACCCAAAACCAGTCCATTAGTAAATGAGTTTTGTGTTGTCAAGGTTCTTTCCCATCCACTTGCTGTTCTGAAAAATAGATCACGTTTCGTTATCTTTAGTGGGAATCTGCAACGTGACACCGGATCCGCACGGCCCCCGCCTCCCTTCCTCCCTCCCTGCCTCACTCTGCCTGGCGGAGGGGAGCCGGCAGGCCTCCTCAGCTTATTTCTGAACAATAAGGATTTGTCTGTTCCCCTAGTGTATTTATATATGTATGGAGGGAGAGTTTTCTCCTGGAAGCAGAAAGCGTGTGAGCAGAGCCTCCGGCTTCCTTGGTGCGAGAACGCTGCGCTGGCCCAAGACGCCGGGACACCGCCGCCCCCGCCCACACCTGGACAAACAGAGCCTGCTGCGAGCCCGACTCACCGCTAAAATCCCTGCGGCCCCGGGCGGCTCCTGAAAATATCATCTCCGTTTTGTCCTGAGATCCGGGAAAGGAGAGAGGAGAGAAAGACAGACTGACTGAATGACTAAGGGACAGTGCCGGGAGGGAGCTCAGACTGGAAGGGAACAGACCTGGGGTGTGTGTATTCAGAGGGGTCCCTCTCTCTTTCTCTGTGTGAGCGTCCTCACATCTGTTCTCTCTCTCAGTGTGGGTCTCATTCTTTTTTCCTCCATTGGAAAGAGGAAGCTCATTGTGTCTGCACGAGAACTTGTTAGTCACTCTTTCTCCGGATCTTTCTCTTTCTCCCTCCCTTTCTCATTCTGTTTCCTCATTCTGTTTTTCAAACTCCTCCTTCCTCTCTCTCTTCTCTCCCTCAAGGCTCTGGGTGCCTGTGTCTTTCTCTCAGGGACTAGGCGCTGTGAGGTTTCACAGATAGATCATGCTGATGTCGCGCACCGAGGTAGCACCGGGCGGGAAGACTCTGAAGTCCAGGAGGAGTGCTCGGACTCAGTTAGTGGGGACATTTTATGCCGAGTGGAGGCTCGGGCAAGAAGGGGGGACGACCCCAAGGAGGACAAGAAAAGGTGAATTGGCCACCTGGGGGGGAAAGGCTGACTTCACCTGCGCTCTGAGAAAGCTCGAGCCCAGAGACTGTAGTCGCCAGCTTTGAGACAGAAGACACCACTTGACATCATATGCCAACCACCTATCTGGATAGTGGAGCAAGAGTGTCACAAGAATCAGTTCTTAAGAATTTAAGAAACTCTCCCCCCTCCCCCTTTTGAATATCACCTTAGGGCAAGTTTACAAAATGAAACTCTCCAAGAGTGCTTATCTTCCATTGAATTTCCAATCAGCTTTTTTTTCTCAACTAATGTAGATCCTGAATACCACATCTGTCTAAGCTAAGAAGAATTTCCTTTTGGGAGGTGAAAGCCTGCAGCTCCTCCTGTTCAGAGGAAAGTGCTAGTGACAGTAATGCAGGGTGACACTAAATAAACAGTTAGGGTGGACTGGAAAGATGGAGTTAATTATCCAGTGAGCTGCATTGCAGCTCAGACCATCAGGGGCTGATTTGTTTTGGCTCAGAGTCCAAGGAAGGAGACAAACCACTCTTCTCCACATCTCTTTGGGATCCTGATCATTCATGTCTCAAAACAAAAAACAAAAACCACTACCCAGGTATCACTGCTTCAGTTAAAATTTGGTTTATTACTCCTCTGCAGATTCTGCAAAAATGTCCACTCCATTGCCCCATAGCCCTGGAGAGAAGACCCAAAGCGACTCAAAAATGCACTCCCACTAGAGAAAAATCAAGAAAAATCAAGCTGGAGTCCAAAATCTTTTTAAGGCCCAATGGTAAGGAAAGCAGACATCCAGCACCCCTCCCCATCCCTTCACTTGGATTCTTACAATAAATTTACAAAACTACGTGTTCATAAAAACTAAGATATTGGGCTGGTTTTCACGATGGTTTTACTTCCCTCTCCAAAAAATCAGGCTTCCTGAAATTTGAAATGCAGTTAGATTTATTGTTTTCGTGATTCACCGACTATCCGGTTTCCTCAGGTAAACCTGCACTTATATATAAATCCTAGTAATTTAAAACTTCTCCCTCCCCACTTTGCTCTTCCCTCCTCTGCGCCCTCCACCCCATTCTGATATTAATAATCCCCGGCTGCCCCTCTTTCCGGGTCATTACGGTACTGCTGGTCTCTAATCAATCCTAATGCGATGGCAATTGGAGTCCCTGATGACTGCGGCTCGGGTTTCTTGTAATGGCTCTACCACATTTTCCTGGACCTCCTTCTTTAACCTGAGATGCCAAGGGGACGAGTCCCTTCTCGGCTGCTGATTACTTCAAGATGTGGGGGCTGGTTTGAGCAGAAGGAGAAAGACACGCGCACAGCGTGGCTGCCACAGCGGGCTGGAAGGCTAGGGCAAGCAGACGTCTGCACGCAGGGCGCCGGCAGCCGAATGCCTCTCACTACTACTTTTCTTTTCCCCCCATTTTCCAGGCCCAAACTCACCCGGGGGACCGAGATCACGGTTCTCAGAGAAGATTTTCTTTTTTCTTTCTTTTTCTTTTTTTTTTTTTCCTGATGCGGGAAGGCCTAGTGGTCTCTGGGACTCTCTCCAGTTCTCACGGGTTCCCACCCTGAAGCGTCCACCCAGGCTCCCGGGCCAGGCCTGCTCCTAGCTCAAGAGCGAACGCTTCTTCCCATTCCTCAGAGCCAGCTCTTCTTTCCTCTTAGTTGTTTGCTCCCAGTGCCTTCCCTCTCCCCAATTTTAGTGTTGGTGTCCAGATGAGAGACTGGAAACTCCCCTGTCACCCACATTTCCTCCACTGACCCTTGACCTTTCTCCCGTTCCTCAATCCAGCAGTGCCTGAAGCTCCCCAACTTGCTCCTGACCCAAAACCGGGCTCTGAGACAGAAGCGTGGCCTAGTCATGTCGAGATATGACCTCTTCTCCCCTGACATTTCGGAGTCGGTCGCTGGGAATCCCTAGCCTCTAGAGACAAAGGGCCAACACTTCTTTCTCGCTGTTGCCACCTGGAAAGAGGACTAGGAGTGGGAACTTGTGCCTACCTCCCTCTCCAGGACGAAAGCTCTCGCTTGCCTCCTCTACCCCCGGTCCAGGATCGGCAGCGAGATCAGCACGTTCGCGGCATTTGTATTCTTCCATTTCTCAGCCTAAGCCATTTAGTGTAACCCGAGCCCAGGATAATTGCCACGTCTCTGCCGCGATACTTTTTAAAACAAGATAATGCTTCTGAATTGCGGAAGAAAGTGCTGCGGACAAATTGGGCGCTGAGCTGCCGAGATAGATCGCTTTGTTAGGGGCAGCCAGTGGTTTGTGACTCAATTAGTGCATTTCTGGGAGCCGCCTCCGTTCTGCCGCGGGGTCAGCTCGAGGCGAACTACCCCGTGTCTCCTGGGAGCGGGTGGGAGTTCCGGGGGATGGGAGCACTTCAGGCCTGTACCTCTGCCTCTGCATATCCACGCCGTGGGAAATGTTTTTTGCGTTCCCACACGAGTACATTGTTTGGGTTCTAAGGATCCAGATTTTAACGGACAGACGTTCGACTACCTCTGTTCCGAAACGGGCTGCGCGACATTTGTCTGAATTTCCAATCCTCTGAGCAGTGGGGAAAGAAATGCTGTGTAGAGGGTGCTGCGAAGGTGCCCGCTCACCCATGCCCCTCCGTGCGTCTCACCCACTCTCCTGGGCTTGGACTTTGCAACGAGGTTTTCCCTACACCGCTGCAAAGCTCTCCGGGAAGCCAGTAGGGTGAGGCTGCCAGGAAGCGGGCGGACCACGAGGGACGCTTTTAAGACTTGGGAGAAGGCCGTAAGATCTTCCCTTACCTCTGCTCAAGTTCACCCACCACCCCCACCCGTCACCCCCCGGGCAGGCCTGGGTCCACGTTTCGCAGGCCCATCTGGGGACCCAGGATAAGCCCCTCTTCCAGGTGCGCGCGCGGCCAAGTATCCGCGAGCTGGCTCCGGGGAGGGTTCGCCGCACGGCGTGCTCGCGACCCCACCCGCTGGCCCGCAGCGTCCACGCTTGGGGAGGTGAGCTGAACCCCAGCCCCGCCGCCTGCGCCATAAACTCCCTCCCGGGGCCGCGCTGGAGCTCTCGGGCGCCGGGTCTGCGCCGGGGACGGCTCCGCTCAGTCGTGCAGCCAGAGGTCGCGCGATCTCGCCGGGTGCGCCGGAGGGCCAGGATGCGAGCAGGCTTCGGCCCCTGCTGCTCTCTGGGGTTATTGCCCTGGCGGTTTGTGGGGCCCACAGGCATTGGGGCGTAAGCAAGGAGGGATAGGGCCGGGGAGGGCGGGGACCAGAAGGAGGCGCGGGGAGGTCAGCGGAGCAGGGAGTGGGCGCAGGCCGGCGGCGGGCGCGGCTGGAGGAGAGAGAGGGCGCTGTCTTCCTGGCAAAGGAATTCTCGCTTGGCTGGCAGGAACCGAAACAAAAAAAAACAAACAAAAAAGAAAAGAAAATCAGCCGCGCCGAGTCCCCGGGGTGAAGAGCGCGCGGCGGAGAGGGCTCGGGTAGCGGAGCGGTTTCTCCACTCAAAGCCCGGGGACCGCTCGGCCCTCCTAGGCCTCTCCAGCCCCACGTAGCCCCGGTCGGGACTCGCGGGAAGGGAGTCTTTTTTGGCCTCGTTAGCTCTCCCCCAGTCGCCTTCCTTCAGGGCTATTCCTCCCTCGCTTTTTCCCTTCAAAAACTGGAGGCGTCAGGTTAAGAACCGCGACGCTTCGCCAGCGAGTGAGGTGCCCCAAATTGCCCGAGGCGAGCGGGGGAATTTGGATCCTCTTTCATCAGGCGGAGACTGCTTTTCGGTTTCCTGTGACCTGAGGCTGGAAACCGCGACGCCAACCAATGCTTCACGTCGAAGCGCCGCAGCAAGGGGCCTGCCTTAGTTTGGCTGCACATTGCCCAGGAACAAGAGATGGAAGACGCTCTTATTTACCGTCACCTATTGGCCGGGGAGAACACTCAGAGACTAGTAAAGTCCCGGAGACAACTACTATCAACCATTCTCCACCCAAATCCACAAAGCAAAAAATTGAATGTATATTAATTCGGGAGAAATAGCTATCCCTCCATTCCAAAAGCGAACACTTCTCTGTCATTTGCCAAGGATGATGTGTACTTGCCTTTGCATAAGCGTGATAAACCAGGCAAATAAAACACAAGGATCCCAGACTCACTTATCTTCTGTCTTGAAAGGTCCCTCTGGATTAATAGATGGTAAAGGGCCTCCTGGTTTGTACATAGATAATAGATCATCTCCTTACACATCCGCCGCCAGAACGCTTCAAACTACAATCTCCGTTTGAATTTCCTGGGAAGTAGTGACTCCTCTGTGGCCCCTCTGGCAGAATCCAGGTGGCCTTGTAGTTCCGCCTTTAGCAGAAGAGCTATTTTCTGGGAATAACTGGGTGGGCTGCAGTCCCCTGCCTCTTCACATTGAGAAACGCTTCTCTTGTGGGAACGTCTGTTTCTATTCATCTGATTTTCTAATTTCTTTGATCAGCCTAAATATTTTCTTGGCAAACGGAAATTGACCATGCCATGAATATGATAACAACCTGCTTGGAAAAAAGCTATTTTGTTTCCAAGCTGCAGAAGGACAGGGGGGAGCGGGGGCTGGCTGTTAAGAATGCCTGTAACAGATTCCAGCACATACATCTTTTTGCAGTCTCTGAAACAGCTTTGTGAAAGCTGCATTTTCCTCATATAGCTTCTTCTCTTTCTCTCCTCCCGTCAGTGAAACACACACCTGGTCTCCTAAAAGTCTTTGATACTCTTTATTAAAAAATAGAACTTCAATGGACGCCTCCGGAGAACTTCCCTTTAAAACAGATGAAAGGCAAGGTTAATACAATGTTCTCTTAATCCCTTTGCCTTCTGAGTCAAAATAAATATTTTCTTCTTCATGTAATTGTACATCCTGCCATTTGGCTATGGCTATAAGCAAATCGACCGGTATTAAAAGTGTTTTGAGGCTGTGTATTAAATTCAATTCTCTTGAAATCAAGGGAGGGGGAGGGAGGAGCCTTACTTCACAGGCAAGAATTGGTGGATTTCTGAAAAAGCTGCAAGAAAAGGACCTTTCACCTCTCATTAGTGATGCCATCAGTGCTCAGGCAGAGTGGAGCTGAGGTCATGTTACATATGGCACACAGTCTGCTCAGCACTTGAAACGTCAGCTTTGAAATTTTAGAGAGGGGAAAGGTCATCTTTAATAAGCTAAAGTCTGGGGCTCCCATTGCCCTTATTGCTAACTGGGTGGGTGTCCATATGCTTCAAACTCTCTGCACAAGTTTTTTTTTTTTTCTTTTTTTTAAATTTGCAGATTTAAGCTGATTTTTGTTTCTTCATTTAATGTTTTCAGCTTTAAATACTCCAAAAGGCCTTTCATTTTTATAGCAGCCCTGTCACCTTTCCTTTTCTTTTCATGCAAACATAAAACTGTTCTGAGTGATAGCTCTTTAGAGCTCAACTTCCCAGGAGAAATGAAGTATATCTGTCCATCTACATACATGGATCCAGACATGTGGGCTATAAGGTTACCCTTCTGAGTGGGTAATTTAGACTTCACTCTTGTACACTACATAATTTACTGAATCTTCAGAACATTACATTTTCCATATTATGTTAAAACTCTAGTTTCTGAAAACTTCCTGGTTACTACAAAAAATTTTCATGCCAGTTGGTGAAATTTCACTTTTTTTTTTTTGTTTGTTTTAACCATGTGAGAGAAACTCTCAAATCAGAATATACTGCTTTTTCTATATGGCTTAAAGTTAAGGCTAACCAACAGATGCTACAATGGTAGAGTGTTGGAAAAAAAAGTGCTAACATCTCACTTCCTTGTTCAGAAAATATTAGGCACATTTGTGAATGTTTAATACTCAAATTTGTTCAAGAAGTGAAGTCAGCTAAATCGAAGCAACTATCGCCAGATCTCTTTGCAGTCACTGTAAAAATGGATATAAATACTTTTCTTTGATATAACTGTGCAAGGAGTTTCTCAATAGTGATTTGTTATTTACTCAGTTCCAGAAACTTTTTTTCCCTCTACGGTCCAAGAGAAGCAGCCTCCGCACACCATTACATGTATTCCTCATTTATTTTTCTTTTTATTTGTCAACCTATTTTATCTGTTTATATACCAGATTCTGGTTGTTTTTCAGTTTTTTTCCATTTACATAAAAGTTACATATTTTGTACTTGTAAACTTTAAAAATAAGACAACAATCTATGGTAATTAACTTCAAACAAGTAGACTCAGTGATATTTTAAAATTCCTTCTTCCACTCCACAAATTGAAAACATTGGAACAATCTTCAAATATCCTCTTGAGACAACTAGGGGTTCCTCATTACTAAAGAATTTAATTATCATGATATGCAGATAGGTGTTGGTTTTGCTTTGTGCCTAGTGAGATTCCCCAAAATCCTTAATTTTGAATGAGCAAAATTTTAAAAGAACAGTTTCTGCATAATAGCAACTGAAACTATAGATGGGCAGGATGATTTCACAACCAAGAATGACATTGCATAAATAATTTATTTCTAATCACTTTCCTACATTAGGGTTTACTGCTAATGAGCTAGTGGACTTTGTGATACTTTAGCTAAACCAAAGCACTTGAGGCTTTGATGACCCAAATGGTTTAATAAGTTCAATCAATCTAGTCAATAGAAAGTGAAGATAAAGATGCAAACTGTAGTCTTAGGGAGCGTGTGTGCGCGCACACGCATATGCAAAAGCATGAATGTCTGTTTTGGAGGGATGTAATGTTGCTTTTTTCATTTTTGATTAAATTTTAAAGTTCCCAAAATACTCCAGGAAAATTTAAGAGCAGATTGTGTCACTCTAGTAAGCCTGAAAAAACAAGAAGTGAAATATTTCAAGAGGCTGATTCATCAATGACAGGCTGATAACTCATTAAAGGCCTTTAAAAGGAATACTAATAATTTTCACTTCTTATAGCATCCCTTACTCAAGAATGTTTAACATTTTATAAGCTGATCTTATCCATCTTCTCTAAACTTTGTAAATATTATCCTTATTACAAAGGGTAATTATCTCTATTACAAAAACATGGCAGAGAGGTTGTATAATTTGCTCATGGTAATATAATTCATAGGCAGTTTGAGGACAACAGCTACAAATTCCAGATCCTTCCCAATTTATCTAAAAGGCAATTTTCTGTAAAGAGGTCCATGATTAAAGTGACCTGGATTTAGTGAGTACTTGTAAAATATTTTTTCTTTTTAAGTTAGACTCTATGGCTCAGTGTCAAGATTTGTGAGAAATTTTATAAATGTCTTTAAATGACAAAGAAAAAAATGCAACATGAATTGGTATCAGCCCACCTAAATCTGGTAGTTCTTCCATTCTGTCTGGAAATAAGCCATAGTCTTAGTTGGTACAAATATCATGTGGGAGGAGACATACAGATTACAAAACCATGAGGTAATTACTACAGCTTAACTGTCCCACGGTGAAGCTATTAAGTGTTCATAAACAGGGTTACAATAGAATCCATAGTCTATAACAGGATTTGGCCTGTATTTTCAATTCTTAAAATTCTTTCTTTGGCTTATTGAGGAGAAGAAATACTTAGAAATTCTAAGGATTTGATTGATCTTTACAGCAGTGCTTCACAAACTTTAGTGGGCATGCAAATGACCTGAGGCACTTGTAAAAATACAGTTTACTGGATCCTACCCCTAGAATTTCTGATTCCCTAGGTTAAAGACACTGGAATCTGCATTTTAACAAGCAACACAGGTCATTTTGATGCAGGTGGTTGGTGGGCTATCCTTTGAGAATAAACATTCCCTCTGTCTAAGGTAGAAGCATAACTAAAGGAAAGCTCTATCAGCAGAAATATAGTTTAAACTCCAAATTTTCACCTAATCAGAATTTACTTTCCTTTGTACCACTTTGAAGAGGACTTTCAGATTATATTTTTGGTAGGAAAGAGACTCTTTGGATTTCTGATGAATTTCTTAGAAATTAAAATGTTTCTAGCTAGTATTTAGATATGAAATCATTTGTCCTCTTTAAGTGATTGCTCTTGTTCAATGAGTTAGTAGGAAATGATACCAGATCAGGAGCGACAAGAAAGAAAAATCTCTGAAGAAAATCCAAGTACTAGTTGCAAAAACTAAGCAAATCTCACTGTCCCAAACACAGTACAGAGTAGCCAGTATTGCCTCCTAAATGCTAGCTTAAAAGTCCAAAGGTCTGTAAACATCTCTTCATGGTGCATGACCCCTGTAGAATAGTGAAACTCAGTTGGATTCCTCCCACCTTCAAGATTTGCAAAAAATAGAAATGCTCTGGAAAGTTTCCACAATATGATAAAAGGAGTGGGAAATAGGGTCTATGAGGAAGTTAAAAGCGGTTGTCTACACTGCTAATAGTGGTCATTTGTTGCTTGAAAAGTTATATAAAGGGTTTTTATAATAAAGAACACATAAATCACTGTTTCTCATTTATAAAAGATTAAATACTGGAAAAAGTTAATAATCATAATTTATTATTTTTCTCCCTTTAAAGATCACTTGAAAATGAGATAATGGAAACATAGACACCAGACTCTTAGCTGTTGGAAGAGGCTAAGAGGACATTAGTAGAACATGCCAATCTTGTAGAATTCCTCAGAAAACATTCTTGATGGGACACCTTGCCACTCTGCTCAAACACTTGAGTATCAGAGAACTCTCTACCTTACAACTGTCTTGCATATTTAGGGACACATCAAAACAAGAAAGATATGTGTGGTGGTAGCAAAGTTACATGGAATCCATGATCCTGTACAAACTAGATAAAATATGAGAGTTAGGTGGTGGGAATCTTTTAATTACTTGTTGGTCAAGTAGAAAGTTAGAGTAAACTATACTAGCTAAACTGCTTTCTCAAGTTTCCATTTTAGGCATTTCTACTGTTTGCCCACTGCCTAGTAGGCTGCTGGAGTTCACTATAGGAAAAGTAAATATTGTCATTTCAAATAAAGAACTGTTTATTATATAACAGAACAGAGGCTGCCTTCTATTTTTGAGACTCTGCTAAGTTAATTGGGGACAGTAGCCAAAGCAGCTGCCCAGGAGACGGTGTTTTCCAACAGCTACAATCCTTAAAGCTAAACTGGGTTCTGTTTGTCTATTAAGGGGCAATTACATTGTTCTTTTCATCAAATGTTCTTTGGCTCCTATTGGAGTTGAGTAAATGAGGGTACCGTTCATACTATTTTACCAGCCCATATGACTCCTGCATTGAGGACAAACCATAAGCCAAGACAGTTCAAAGCCAAACATGAAGACCTGGTACCATGAAAGGGATTCAGCCCAGATTCCTCTCAATGAAAGAGGAAAGATTGCCTCAGGGCCTATTTCCATCCAAAACAGAGCAAACTTTGGTAGGTTGAGAATGGGCTCAGTAGTTTTAACAATGTTTCCGCATTGATTTTGATCTGGTGCCCGTAGGTGATCTACTACCTACATTTTGAGAAACACTAGTCTAAGTCAATGATGGGGAAAGAAAATACGGACTGAGTGGTAATTTAAGAGAAATAAAGTTTTGGTTAAAAGAAAGAGTGTTATTTCAGGAATACTACTTTGCACTTCTATAACACTATCTCGCAAAGGGCTTCTTACATTTATTTGAGTCTCACTTGTGAGATGGATAAGGAAGAACAATATTATTAACTCCATTTTACAAGTAAAGAAACTGAGGCAAAGGGTGGCTAAGTGACTGGATGTGGAGGCTGGAAGCCTGAGGCTTCCCATCTTTGTTTATCTACTTCATAGTCTCATTTTTAGTATGTCAAAACATATAGATGTACCTCAAGCTTTTTAGTGACTGAAAGATATTTCATGGATATTATTTTACTTACCTATTTTCTTCTTGATGAGCATGTCTTTTTTCCCAATCTTTTTCTTTAATAAATAATGATTCCATTACCATCTTTTCATATATATCTTTAAGTAGTTATGTGAATATTTTGTTAGGGTAAATTGCTAAAAGTTAAATTGCTGAGTCAAAGATTACGTATAGTGAAGTTTTGATGTATATTTCTCAATTGTCCTTCAAAAATTTGTACCATTTTGTACTACTCTTGATAATATACAAGAGACTGTCTAAATGTCTATTTAACCGTTGCCAATTTGATTGGAAAAATGTGGTAAATTTAAAATTTTTTCATTTTTATTATTAATGCAGCTTATCATGTTTTAAAATTATGTCTAAGTAGATATAATGAGATAGGAAAGTATACAAACCTGAAATGTACAGCTCAATAACTTTTTATATACGTACACATCCGAGTAACCATCATCCAGATATATAAAACATTTCTGTCACTTCAGAAAGTTCTGTCTTGCCATTTCACCTACCCACCCAAGTATCATCACTCTTCCAACTTCTAACAACATCAATTCATTTTGACTTTTCTTGAATTTAATATCAATGAAATCAAATAGTTTTATGATGTCTTCCTTTGCTCAACAAAGTATCTGTGGGATTCATCCATGTGGTTGTGTGTATCAGCAGTTTATTATTTTTTATTATTATGTTATATTCCATCATATGACTACAAAATAAATTAGTTATCCATTCTCCTGCTGATGGGCATTTGAATTGATTCCAGTTTTTTACCGTAATGAATAAAGCTGCTATGAACATACTTGTATATGGCTTTCATTGGAGAGAGATATATATATTCATTTCTCTTGGCCATACACCTGAAATTGAATTTCTGTGCCATAGAAGACATACAAGGCCAACAGGTATATGAAAAAATGTTCAACATCATTAATCAAAAGGGAAATGCAAATTAAAACCACAATCAGATATCATCTTACCCCAGTTAGAATGGCTATAATCAAAAAGACAAAAGTTAAAAAATATGGGCAAGGATGTGGAAAAAAGTGGAACCCTTGTACGTTGTCGGTGGGAATGTAAATAAGTATAGCCATTATGGAAAACAGTATGGAGGTTCCTCAAAAAAATTAAAAATAGAACTACCATATGATCCAGCAATCCCACTTCTGGGTATATATCCAAAGGAGATGAAATTAGTATATCAAAAAGATATCTGCACTCCCATGTTTATTACAGCATTGTTCACAATAGCCAAGATATGGAATCAAGCTATGTATTCATCAATGGATGAATGGTACAGAAAATGTGGTATGTGGTATATAGATGCAATGCTATACTATCCAGCTTTAAAAAAAGAAGGAAATCCTGTCATATGCAACAATATAGATGAATTTGGAGGACATTGTGTTAAGTGAAATAAATGGGGCACAGAAAGATATATACTGCATGATCTCACTTATATATGGAATCTAAAAAAGCTGAATGCATAGAAACAAGAGAGTATGGTAGTTGCCAGTGGCTGAAGGGGAGAAGGGAGAAGTTGGTCAAAGGACATAAAGTTTCACTTGGAGAGCAGGAATAAGTTCTGAAGAGGTGCCATACAGCATGTTAACTATAGTTAATAATGTCAAAAATTGCTAAGAGAGTGGATCTTAAATGTTCTCACCACAAAAAAAAAAAGGTAACAATGTGAGGTGACAGATGTGTTATTAATAATTAGCTTGATTATGGTATTAATTTCACAATATATATCATACATATATCAAAACATCATCTACACTGTAAATATATACAATTATTATTTGTCAATTATACCTCAGTAAAGCTAACAAAAAAAATATGAAGAATTGCTGAGTCATACAGTAGGAATATGTTTAGCTTTAATAGATACTGCCAAACAGTTTTCCAAATTTATACTTCCACCAGCAATTGTATGAGAGTTCCAGTGGCTCCGCATTCTTCCCAATACTCAGTATTTTCAGTTTTTTAAATTTTAGACTTTCTGGTGGATGTATCATAGTATCTTGTGGTTTTTGTACATTTGCCTGATAACTAATGATGTTGGCCATGTTTCCATATGTATACATATTACATATATACAACAGCCATTTGGGTATTCTCTTTTATGTGGTAATTGTTCAGGCCTTTTGACCTTTATTTTTCTCCCCCGAGACAAAGTATCCCTCTGTGCCTAGTACTATTAGCACAGCTCACTGCAGCCTCAAATGCCTGGGCTCAGGCAATCCTCCTGCCTCAGCCTCCGAGCAGAGAGGACTATAGGCATGCACCACCACACCTGGCTAATTTTCCTATTTTTTGTGGAGATGGGAGTCTTGCTCTTGCCGAAATTGGTCTTGAACACCTCCTGGCCTCAAGCAATCCTCTCAGCCAGGCCTCCCAAAGTGCTAGGATTACAGGCATGAGCCACTGCGCCCAGCTTGCCCATTCTTTAAAAAAGGTTTTTTGAGGCCAGGCGCAGTGGCTCATGCCTGTAATTCTAGCACTTTGGGAGTCTGAGGTCAGTATGGGCAATAGCAAGACTCTGCCTCTATAAAAAATTAAAAAATTATTCGGCAGTAGTGGTGCCTGCCTGTAATCCCAGCTACTCAGGAGGCTGAAGCAGAAGGATCACTTGAGCCCAGGAGTTTGAGGCTACAGTGAGCTATGATCAGGCCACTACACTCTAGCCTATCCACTCTCCTATTGCTATATTTTGACAAACAAAAGTTTTTAATTTCAATGAAGTTCAATTATATTTTTATTCCTTTATAGTTATTGTCTTTTGAATCCTCTTTAAGAAATTTTTGCCTGCCCCAAAGTCATGAAGATATTCTCCTATGTTTTCTCCTAGAAGTTTATTTTAATTTGACATTTATAGTTATGAGCCATTGTGAATAATCTTTGTGTATGGTGTAAGGTAAAGATCGTTTGTGTTATTTTTTTTCTCATGTGAATATCCAATGGTTCTAGCCTCACATGTTGAAAAAACCCATACTTTCTACCACAGAATTGCATTGGCACTTCAAAGGGAAAGCATTCAATATTTCACCATTAAATGTGTCAGCTATAGTTTTGGGGTTTTTTTTGATAGTTTTGGGGTTTTTTTGGTAGCTTTAGCTTTTTGTAGATAGCTTTTGTCAGATTAATAAATTTCTCTCTTTCTCTTTTTTTAAAGACAGGCTCTCTCTCTGTTGCTCAGGCCAGAGTTCAGCGGCATGATCATAGCTCACTGTAAATTCAAATTCCTAGGCTCAAGTGATCCTCCCGGCTCAATCTCCTCAGTAGCTACAGGCAGGCACCACCATGCCTGGCTAATTTTTAATATATTTTTTTGTAAAGACAGGTCTTGCTATTGCCCAGGCTGGTTGTTTTGTTTTCCGTTTTTTTTTTTTTTTTGAGACAGAGTGTCACTCTGTTGCCCGGGCTAGAGTGCCATGGCATCAGCCTAGCTCACAGCAACCTCAAACTCCTAGGCTCAAACAATCCTACTACCTCAGCCTCCCAAGTAGCTGGGACTACAGGCATGTGCCACAATGCCCGGCTAATTTTTCTATATATATTTTTAGCTGTCCATATAATTTCTTCCTATTTTTAGTAGAGACGGGGTCTCGCTCTTGCTCAGGCTGGTCTCGAACTCCTGAGCTCAAACGATCCGCCCGCCTCGGCCTCCCAGAGTGCTAGGATTACAGGTGTGAGCCACCACGCTCGGCCGCCCAGGCTGGTTTTGAACTCCTGGCCTCAAACTATCCTCCTGCCTTGGCCTCCCAATATGCTAGTATTACAGGTGTGAGCCACCATGTCCAGCCTCTTCTTTTCTTTTTGGAATGGAGGGGAGGGGAGTTGGGGGTCTACCTACTGTTTCCTAAGCTGCCCGCTAACTCCTGGGTTCAAGCAATCCTCCCTCCTCAGCCTTCCCAAGTCGCTGGGACTACAGGGGGCCACAACTGCACCTGGCTACTTCTATTCTTAATTTACTGAGAATTTTTTTTTCTAAATGAGTGTTAGATTTTATCAAATGCTTTTTCTGTATCTATTAAGACAATTGCATAGTTTTTCTCTGATAAACCATACTTGGTCATGATGTATTATCACTTTTATATCTCTGTATTCAATTTGCTAATGTTTTCTTTATAATTTTTATAATAATAAAATATATTATAATTTTATAATATATAATATATTATTTGTCATTTTCCTAAAAATTATATGCATAATCCTTTCCATATGCAAAAAAGAATTTTTGTTTTGGCATCAGATTTATGTTAGCCTCATAAAATAAATATGTAAGTGTTCTCTTTTTCTCTAATCTCTGAAAGGGTTTGAGAAAGGTTGGCATTATTTCTCCTTAAATAATTGGAAGAATTCAACTTTGAAGATACCTGGGCCTAGATTACCTTTGTGGGATTTTAATTATAGATTCAATTTCTTTAACATATATCAGAGCATTCATTTTAAAATGTCTTTTTGTATCTGTTTTAGTAAATAGTATTTTTCAAATAATTTTTCCATTTTATCTAAGTTGTCAAACTTATTAGTACAAAGTTGTTCATTGTATTCTCTTAGTTTCCTTTTAATATTTGTAAAATGTATAATGACATCACATTTTGAAACTCCTAATATTGGTCATTTGTATTTTCTCTCTCTTTTATTGATTATTCTTGTTAGGAGATCATATATTTTATTACTCTATTTAAAGAACAAATTTTTGGCTTGGATGATTTTCTCTATTGTACATGTACTTTCTATTTCATTGATTACAGCACTTTATTACTTCCTTCCTTCTACTTTATTTGAGGTTTTTTCTTTTTTTTCTTTTTCCCTTTCCCAACCCTCTTTGAGTTTTATTTGCTCTTCTTTTTCTAGTTTCATAAAATGAAAGCTTAGAGTATTGACTTTCAACCATTCTTCTTTTCTAATGTGTTCATTAGAAGCCATAAATTTCCTTCTAAGCACTGCTTTAGCTGCATGCCACAATTTTGATATATTTTATTTTTATCATTCTTCAGTTCAAAATATTTTCTAATTTCCTTTGTGATTTCCTCTTTGACCCACAGGTCACTTAGAAGGATGTTCCTTGATTTTTATACATTGTGGAATTTTCTACTTCTCTTTTTGTGTTGATTTCTCATGGTCAATGAATATACTTTGTATGATTTCAGTCCTTTAAAATTTGTTGAGACTTACTTTAGGACCCAGCATATGGTCTATCTTTGATAAGCATTTGAAAAGAATGAGTATTCTGCAGTTGTTGAGTATAGTGTTCTATAAATATCAACTAGGTCAAGTTGCTTAGTAGTGTTGTTTAAATATATTCGTATTGACTTTTTGGCCTTTGTGTTTTTAATAGTTACTGAGAGATGTGTGTTAAAACCTCCAATTATGATTGTGAATTTGTTTATTTCTCCTTTTAGTTCAGCTCATTTTTGCCTCATATATTTTAAAATTATGTTATTATGTCCATACAAGTTTAGAATTGTTGAGTCTTTCTATTTCAACCAACTATTTTATTATTATAAAATATTTGAAATATTCTTTCTTTCTTTCTCTCTCTCTCTCTCTTTTTTTTTTTTTTTTTTTTGAGATGGGTTTTTTTACCCTGTATCCCAGGCTACAGTGCAGTGGTGCAATTGTAGCTCACTGCAGCTTCGAACTCCTTGGCTCAAGTGATCCACGGGCCTCAGCCTCCCTCTTCAATCTCCAGAGTAGCTGGGATTACAGGTGAGAGCCACCACAGCAGGCTTAAAATGTTTTTTCTTATCTCTAGTAATACTTCTTGCCTGAAAGTACACTTTGTCTCATAAATACTATGACACCGCTTTCTTTTGATGAGTGTTTTCATGCTTTTGTTTTTCCATACTTTTGCTTTCAAGTTATCTGTGTCTTTATGTTTGACGTGTGTTTCTAATGAATAGCATAAAATTTAGTCTTTTATAAAAAACACTGACATCCATTTATATTTAATGAGTTTACTGATATGATCTGGTGTAAGTCTACCATCTTTCTATTTGTTTTCTGTTGGTTTCATCTTGTCTGTATTCCTCCTTCCTGCCTTCTTTTCCAGTAATTAACTTTTTATTTTTATCTCCTTTATCTAATTTTTACTATTAATTTAGTATCATTCTTTTAGTAATTACAAAACAATATATTTAAACTATTAAGTTTTCCTATTCAGGAACATAGTATATTTCTTTATTTATTCAGGTCCTGTTAAGCCTGCAGTGAATTCAATGGTGTCCCTCTGAAATTCATGTCTGCATGGAACCCCAGAATGCAGCCTTATTTGGAAATAAGGTCCTTGCATATATTAGTATGTTAAGGATTGAGACGAGATCATATGGGATTAGGGTGGTTCCTACATCCAATGACAATATCCTTATAAGAAACAGAAAAGGGTACACAGAGATACAGAGAAGAAGGTGATGTGAAGATAGAGGTAGAAATTGAAGGGATGTGTCCTTAAGCCAAGGGATGCAAAGAATTGCTAGGACAACTAGAAGCTAGGATAACAGCATGAACAGTATCTCCCTCTCTCAGAGCCTTCAAAAAGGTACTAACACTGCTGACACCTTCATTTAGGACTTCTGGCCTCCTGAACTGTGAGAGGATAAATTTCTATTGTTTTAAGCAGCCCAATTTGCAGTGATTTGTTATGGCAGCCCTAGGAAAGCCTAATACAAAACCCTTCAGGAAAGTTTTAGGGTTTATTAATATAAATCTTGCAAAAGTCTTGTTACACTTATTCCTAGGCATTTCATAGCTTTTATTGCTATTATGAATAAAATCTTCTTAAGCATTTTTCTATATGATTACTACTATGGATCTAAGGAAGCTGTTATCTTTTTTCTGGCTTCCTTATTGAATATTGGTTGTAATTATTTTTTATTATTCGTATTGATTTTCTGGGTTGACCTTCAAAAACAACCTGAAGAAAATTAAATTTTATATTTTCACCATCCAGAGATTACCACTGTAAACCTAAGTAGATTTCTTTGTGTTGACTATCTTAAATTTCTTGTATAAAATCTCCTAGGTCATGATATAATGGTTTTTAATACACTGCTGAATTTATCTCATTAATATTTTATTTACAACATCTCTCTGTTCTCATTGGTGGGAGTTGCTCTATTGTCATGATTCTTTTTGTAGATCATAGACATGTTTGAAAATCTAATAAAAGCCTTGTACTTCCTCTTCTGAAAAAAATATGTCACATATACACACAATTATCTATATAATTTCAAGGATTTGTGGACCCTCTTGAAGTTTCATCCATGAACATACCAGTGTCTAGAGACTCCAGGTTAAGAACTGTTATCTGCTTTTCCATTTAATACCTCCCTTACTAGGCTCTGGTATCAGAGCTATGCTAAAATTGGAAGCTCTCACTTTCTCTCTCTCTCCTTTCTTTCCTTTGTTTTTCTTTCCTTGTAGAGTTGACAGAATTTATGTACAAAGTCTTTCTGGGCCTTTGACGTTATATTTTTAAAATTTTGATTACTCTATCCAGGCTATCACTTTTTGAATAAATTTTAGTAAGTTGTTTTAAAAAAAATGTCTATTTTACCTGGAATTTTAATTTTTATTTGTATCTGTATTGGTTGAAGACAATTTCCTTTTGGCATCTGGGCCTTTAAACCAATGTACTTGGCCAGGTGTGGTGGCTCATGCCTGTAATCCTATCACTCTGGGAGGCCAAGGGGGGAGGATCACTTGAGGTCAGAGGAGTTTGAGACCTGCCTGAGCAAGAGTGAGATCCCATCTCTACTAAAAATAGAAAAATTAGCCAGGCGTGGTGGCTCATGCCTGTAGTCCCAGCTACTTGGAAGGCTGAGACAGGAGGATTGCTTGAGCCCGGGCGTTTGAGGTTGCTGTGAGCTAGGCTGAAGCCACGGCACTCTAGCCCAGGCAACGGAGTGAGACTCTGTCTAAATAAATAAATAGATAGATAAATAAATAAAAATAAGCCAATGCACTTTATAATGAGACTTTTTTATTTAAATAATCTCACTGTGTTCTAAATTAATTGAAGCCTATCAATGTTAAAAAAACATTTGATCAAGTAAACTTGATTATAATGCAGCAGTTTTAATTAAGTTCAAAATTTATGATGAAACAAATGTTGTTGATACTGTCTGTCTGTCTGTCTGTCTATCTATCTGTGTTGCTTCTTGGACCTGGGTAGCCTGGAAGACCTATAGAGAGTGTTTTGATGACTGTCTCTCCCAGGCAGTCTGAAGCAACAGGACCCATAGTTGCTGCTGAAGTTCAACTGATAAAAGAACGGCTATTACTCCCTTAATTAAATGAGAGACGCATGTAATTTAGAACTACTGCTCAAATAGTGTCTAATTTCCAAGCTCCTTACATACCTGACCGAAAAGTAGAAGTCTGTTCTTTCAACGTTGTAATTCCTTTTCCGTTGTCAGTTTTTGTTTCTGTTTTTTGTTTTTTTCTTTGAAACGAAGTCTTGTTCTGTCCTCTGGTCTGGAGTACAGTGGCTTCTCGCGTAGCTCACTGCAGCCTCAAACTCCTGGGCTCTAACAATTCCCCTGCCTCAGCCTCCCGAGTAGCTGGAACTACAGGCGCATACCACCACCGTGCTCAGCTAGCTAATTTTTCTATTTTTAGTAGAGACGGGGTCTTGCTCTTGCTCAGGTTGGTCACGAATTCCTCACCTTACACGATCCTCCTGCCTCAGCCTCCAAGAATGCTAGGATTACAGGCGTGAGCCTGTAATAATTACATTATTTTTAACTATACTTAAACTTTTCATGCTTCCTCTGTAAGTTCATTATGAGCCACTCCACTCTCTACTCCATTGCTCTCTTGCATCCTATGTAATGGGGGAATCTCTGAAATTGTTATTTGTTTGTAGTAATCTGTTCCCACCTCCCCACCCCTGCCAAAGGAATTAATGTGTTCTCTTTACCCATGGTGTTCTGAAATTTCAGAACATGTCTAGGTATGAATCTTTTTTTTTAAATGTCAGTTCATCCTGTTCCGTACTTAATAGGTCCTTTCAATATATAGTTTTACAACTTTATAGAAACTGTGGAGGATGTTCTGTTTATCTTTACCATTTTTTCTCCTCTGTTCTCTATTCCTGGAATTCCTGTTGGACAAATCTTGGTTCTTTTAGTTGTTCTGCCTCTCTTGACAAATTTTCCCTCATGTTTTCTGTCTTTTGGTCTTTTTGCTATATCTTCCAGGAGATTTTCTTGACTTTCCCTTGCATTGCTTCTATTTACTTTCCTATTTGGTGACTGTATTTTTCATCTCCATAAACTCTGTATTGTTTTCCAATTGCTCCTTTTTCATAGTAGTCTTTCCTGGATTGATGGATATAACATCTTCTCTTTTTGGACACTAATAGGGATCCCTTGTGGTTTCTTAAGTTTTATGAATTCTCTATATTTCCACTGCTGGGTTAATTTTTGGTTTTTGTTTGTTTTTTGTTTTTGAGACAGTCTCGTTTTATCACCCAGCCTAGAGTGCAGTGGCATCATCATAGCTCACTACAACCTCCAACTCCTGGGCTCAAGTGATCCTCCTGCCTCAACCTCCCGAGTGGCTGGGACTACAGGTGTGTGCCACCACACATCGCTAATTTTTTTCTATTTTTAGTAGAGATGGGGTCTTGCTCTTGCTCAGACTGGTTTTGAACTTCTTTTTTTTTTTTTTTTTTTTTTTTTTGAGACAGAGTCTCGCTTTGTTGCCCGGGCTAGAGTGAGCACCATGGCATCAGCCTAGCTCACAGCAACCTCAAACTCCTGGGCTTAAGCGATTCTACCACCTCAGCCTCCTGAGTAGCTGGGACTACAGGCATGCGCCACCATGCCCGGCTAATTTTTTCTATATATATTTTAGTTGGCCAGATAATTTCTTTCTATTTTTTTAGTAGAGACGGGGGTCTCACTCTTGCTCAGGCTGGTCTCGAACTCCTGACCTTGAGCGATCCACCCGCCTCGGCCTCCCAGAGTGCTAGGAGGTTTTGAACTTCTGACCTCAAGCAATCCTCCCACTTTGGTCTCCCGGCCCTGGGTTAGTTCTTTTGATGTTTATTTTGATTATTCTCACTTAAGCTACAGATTTTCCTACTGATCCCTGATCTTTCACTCACCTTTTTGTGAATCAAGAACAAGTTTGATTGATATAAGTGGTTTGGATGGAGTTTTCTTTGCCGTGTTCCTGAATTAGAGCTGGGTTTTGTGTATGTGAGTAGGAATGTGAATGATGGGGTTCACTTTAGGGTGCTGGGGACAGGTGGTCAGGGTGGACCTCCCTTCAAATGCCAAAGCAAATGGGGTCCTCTCTGGCACTCCAATCTCTACTCTGAGTTGCTATTGTATGAACACACTACATACGCTGCCTAAATTCCTTCAGAGATGATCTTATCCACCTTGGTGTGGGGCAAAAACCCTTGCTGAATAGAAGGATGAGGTCAGGGGGACCAAAAGCCACGGGCAGCAGGACTCCATGCTCTGGCTCCCTCAGTTCCTGAAGATATACACCCACCTTTGGAGTTGGGGGGAGGTCATCAGCACTCACAGCTACGGCTTGAGTAGGGAAAGTATATTCCTTGCAGGAGATTCAAATGCTTTTATCTGAAGATTAAGACAAAAGCAGTAAGTGTCCACTTTAACAGGCAAGTTGTTTAAAGTCATTTTACGAGTGCATTTTGGTGAAGTACTGCCACCAAATCAAGGAGGTTAGGAATAAGGAACAGTGTGATAGAGTAAATCAATCTAATCTAAACAACACCATCAGTGACCATTGTGTGAAAAGCTAAAGAGCCAATGGTTAAACATTTTTATCAGCTTAACCTTGGGCCAGTCCACATCAGTTGGGGGTAGAAAGGAAGAGGCTGTGAGGAGACAGGCATTTCAAACCACTAACACCAGAGCAAAGATGCGGTAGGCTCCAGTAGAGACCACCTTCCAGTTTCTGATCTACTGAAAATCTTCCCCTTAAAATGAGCATGGGATAATCATGGGAGGAGAATAATGTGGATGTGGAAAAGACATTTGGAATTTTACAAATGTTGAAGGGCTATTCTCTCCATTTTTTTCTCCCCCTTCATTTGTAGAGATCCTATCCACTTCAAAGACTTTTCTGAGTGCTGACAAGGAAGAAATTTCTGCCAAATTGGAACCTTTTAAATAGATCAAGATTTTCAACATATTACATACATGGTTAGATTAGATGCAGATAAATCTCAACCACATCACAATGTTGATGGAATCATTCATTTCTTTTCTTTTTAGCAGAATAACTGTCATTGCCAAACACACATCAGGCATTTAGCCCTAACAAATGTTGTAGTAATCAAAATAGCGGGTGAACAGCTTATTCCGTTCCCCATCTGTGCTTCAGCTGTGATGTTTAGTTTTCATTTCCTCCTTTCAGTTGACATCCTAACCTAGTCAGGGAGGTCTGATAGCCCTTTCCAGGGGATGCTGTTACTTCCTTATTCTTACATAAGAGCCGGAATTCCATTTGGAAAGAGAAATTACATTGGGCTTGATCAATAACCTCAAAGAACTAAGAGAAAAAAATTACCTGTTATCTGACTTTAACATGTACTCAATCTCCATGATTTGTGTTCTTGTGTTAATTGTAGGGTCAGTAGCAATTAGATTAACAATTGTTAACATCTAAAATTGATTTAAATGCAAAAAGAAATCAATACTTGAGCTAAATGTTTAAATATCAGGACGCTAAAAAGTCTTCCTAACTGAATTAGTTTTTGCTTTCTATATTTTATTTTATTATTTTATTATTTATTTATTTATTTTTGGCCTGGAGTTTTGATGTCCAGCGCTTTCTGCATTTTAGAAGACTGGGCATATCTAAGAGAGAAGAAACATACCTACTGTTGTAAATGACAATGTAAATACATTGCCGTCGTCATAGAAATGAAGGCAGTGGCATGTGTGAGAACAGTTAATGGTAAGTGTAGTCTGTGAAACTAAAATATCTTAGCACTCATATTTGACAAAAAATTATAGTAATTACAATGGCTGGTGTTTTTGAGCACTTACTAGATGGTGAACATTCTTATTTTATTTTTCTCATTTAATCTGCACAACAGTCAGATGAAATAGACACTGAGCCCAGGAGGATCTGCCTCCCACCAAGTCCAAAGTGGGGATGTTGGGTTGAAGCCAGGTCTGCTGACTACAGATTTAGAACCCATAACCAGTATGCTATGTTTTAGCAGTTGTGATTTTAGATATTTGAAGCAGTCTTGATGGAGCATAGAAAGTACAAAAGACTGATATATGTAAATAAAGATTTTGGAGTTCATCAACCACTGGCTCATATATTTGACCAGATTAACTCTCTTGTTAATTCCGATATCTCTATAACACTAAATATTGTTTATTGAATTGGAGTCTACAACTGTAGATGAAATTCACTAATTTTTTTTAACATATTCAAATCTTCTTTAAACTCTCCCAAATTCTCTAATTGAGAGCTATTAGAGTATATACAATCACGGACCATAGAAACATTTATAAATCTGAGTTGGGGTGAGAGCTAAACCTACCTCTGTGTGTGTGTGTGTGTGTGTGTGCGTGTGCACATGCACTCAAAGGTGTATGTACACAGACACACACATACTAATGTGTGCCTGGCTGTCTGTCAGTGGAGAAGTTGCTTGGTTAGATGGAACTTCAGCCAAATAAATTGCATTTAAACATTGTCTCTGTTTTAAAAACAGCAAGATCCCTTCATGCAGATCGTCCTAGTTTTTTTTTTGTTCTCAAGAATCACTTGAGAAGCCAATCATAGTTATGCAAATGTATGTCATGTAGGCCCCTGGGCCCTAGAGAAAGTGTATAACTGGATCTTTTGTGGCTTGACAAAGGCTGCCATTACCAATAGCCATTGGTTTGTAGAGTTGGACCCCGGGGAGGGAAGGTAGAAATGGAATGAGTAAATTTGCAAAAATGCCTGAAAACCAACATTTTCTCTTCTGTAGTTCAATATTATTAGAATATCACTAAAGGACTGAGATCCAACCATAGGAAAGGACACCAATAACCCCCAAATGGAAATTACTCTAGGGCAAGGAAAGTGTGACCTGGTGGCCTGCTTCAAAAATAGCATGCAGAGCATGTGGGTGGTCTTGGTATAGCATGTTAGTGAGGCTGGATGTCCCTTCTGACATTGTTGGCTGGGTAGAGAGGATGTGCTTTAGAAGCAAATGATTGAGCATGTGAGAGTAAAGCAACACCATTCATACCTTAAGCCTGCAATTTTCAGGCCGAATACGGCATTGGAAGGAGAGGGTAATCCTTCATTGGTTCAACCATTTTTAAACAAGGTAAGTTATTTGAACCCCAACGATTGGAGTACAAATAGCAGCAATATTTAAACACTTATTCCAACTTTCCCAATTCTGATATTCAACCTCAGATGTTCAGGTTTGACTACACTGACAATTACATTTTGAGTAATATTTTCACTTTAGGTAAAAATGTTTTATTTGGGACTATCTTATTAGCTCTAACATTTATTTGTTTTGAACTTAATTTGCTTTGCCAAAGATTATGTCAGTTTGGAATCACTAATTCCCACCATTTTGTCAAAAATGTTTTGTTGGATATATTCAGGACCTTGAAAAGCTCTGCCCATCCTGTTCTATTCTTTGCTGCCAGGGGAAGGTCTTTCTGCAGAATCATGTCACCCAAATCATGCTGCAAGGTATATAGGACAGCAATCACTCTTCCTATTTTCTGGTTGAGGAAAATGAGGTAGATGAAGTGAATTGAAGATCTCATAGCTGGCCAGCAGTAGCTTTGGGATCTAAATGAGTTATTCTTGACTTTTACATGTCCTCCCCACTGACTGTTAAGTGCTGATAATTCTTTTGAATGGTTTTCCAAACTGAAAAGTGCTCTTCAAGGAAGAGGCAGATCTGGGTTCAAATCTTGAAGCATCTACTTACCTTTGGTTGGACAAGTCACCTAAATTCCATGAGCCCCAGTGTCCTCATATGTAGAATAGGAGGAAATGATATAAACTTTGCAGAGTTGTTAGGATTTGATGAGCTTTTTTTTTGAGCTACAATTTTCAAATGCTTGATACTATAGTATTAGTATAAGAAACACCATGAGGGTTATCCTGGTGGTCTCCAAACTTTGCAAATTAGAATATACTTTATCCCTAAGTTGTTTTTTTTTTTTTTAAGAGACGGTCGGGGAGAGGGATGTCTCACTATGTTGCCCAGGCTGGATTCAAACTTCTGGGCTTAAGCAATCCTCCCATCTCAGCCTCCCCAGTAGCTGGGACCTCAGGTACATGTCATGTGCCCAGCTAACTTATCCTTAGGTATGTGCCACGTGCCCAGCTAACTTATTGAGAATACACCAAGTGTTTTATCGTGGGACTTAAGAATCTCAGGAGAAATAAATAAAATGGTCAACAGCTTTTAAGTCAACATGGAGTGATACAAAGAGCTCTGATCAGCAGACCAGTTCTGATTCCCAGCTATCATTAATAAAAGAGCTTAACTTGCATTCATTCATTGAACAATTTTTTTTAAATTTTATTGTATTTTTGTGGGAATAAGAGAAGCAATTTCATTAAAAACATTTAAAGAAAGTTATATTTGAATTAGATATTGCTAAAGAATATTTTAATAATCCGTGGTCTTTTTTATTGATACATGATATTTGTACATATTTATGAGATACATATAATATTTTGTTACATGCATAGAATGTGTAATGATCAAGTCAGGGTATTTGAGATATCCATCACCTTGAGTATTTATCATTTCTATGTGTTGGGAACATTTCAAGTCATCTCTTTTAGCTATTTTGAAATATATGATATATTGCTGTTATTTAATAATTATAGTCACCCTGCTCTGCTATTAAACATTAGAACTTATTCCATTCCTTCTAAGTGTATGTTTGTACCCATTAACCAACCTCTCTTCATCTCCAACCCCATACACACTCTTCCCAGCCTTTGTTATTTATCATTCTACTCTCTACCTCCATGAGATCAACTTTTTTATCTCCCACATTGAGTGCAATATTTGTCTTTCTGTGCCTAGCTTACTTCACTTAACATAATGACTTACAGTTCCATCTATGTTGCTGCAAATGACATGATTTTGTTCTTTTTTTATGGCCAAAAATAGTGCTGCAATAAACATGGGAGTTCAGGTATCCTTTTGATATACTGATTTCTTTTCCTTTGGATAAATACCCAGTAGTGGGATTGCTGGATGTTATGGTATTAATAGTCCTACTTTCGGTTTTTTGAGGAATATCCATACTGTTTTCCATAATGGTTGTACTAATTTACATTCCTAGCAACAGTGTATAAGAGTTTCCTTTTCTTCATATCCTCACAAACGTCTGTTATTTTTTGTCTTTTTCATAGTAGTCATTCTAACTGAGGTAAAATGATATCTCATTGTGTTTTTGATTTGCCTTTCCTGATGCTTAGTTATATTGAGCATTTTTTCATATGCCTATTGGCCATTTGTTATCTTCTTTTGAGAAGTTTCTATTCATGTCCTTTGCCCACTTTTTAATGGGATTATTTGTTTTATTACTATTGAATTGTTTGAGTTCCTTGTAAATTCTGAATATTAGTCCTTTGTTGGATGAATAGTTTGCAAATATTATCTCCCATTCAACAGATTGTCTCTTCACTCTATCGATTGTTTCCTTTGCTGCGCAGAAGATTTTTAGTTTAATATGGCTCCATTTATCTATTTTTGTTTTTGTTGGCTGTGTTTTTAAGGTCTTAGTCATAAAATCTTTGCCTAGACCAATGTCCCTATGTTTTCTTCTAGTAATTTTATAGCTTGTGTCTTACATTTAAGTCTCTAATCCCCCATCTTAAATTGAGTATTGTATATTGTAAGAGATAGGGATCCAGTTTCATTCTTCTGCATATGAATATCTAATTTTCCCAGCACCATTTATTGAAAAAGGTATCCCTTCCCCAATGAATGTTCCTGGTGTCTTTGTAAAAAACCAGTTGGCTGTAAATACGTGGATTTATTTCTGGGTTCTGTATAGTGTTGCATTGTTCTATGTGTCTGTTTTTATACCAATACCATGCTGTTTCAATTACCATAGCCTTATAATATATTTTGAGTTTTTTTGTGTTTTTTGTTGTTTGTTTTCTGTTTTTGAGACAGAGTCTCACTCTGTCACCTGGGCTAGAGTGCTGTGGCATTAGCCTAGCTCACAGCAACCTCAAACTCCTGGGTTCAAGCATCCTCCTGCCTCAGCCTCCCAAGTAGCTGGGACTACAGGCATGCACTACTGCTCCCAGCTAATTTTTTTTTTTTTGTCTTGTTTTGTTTCTATTTTTAGTTGCCTGGCTAATTTCTTCTATTTTTAGTAGAGACAGGATCTTGCTCTTGCTCAGGCTGGTCTCAAACTCCTGACCTCAGGATCCTCACAATCCTTCTGCCTTGGCCTCCCAGAATGCAAGAATTGCGGGCATGAGTCACCATGCCTGGCCATCCTTGTAATACATTTTGAAGTGAAGTAGTGTGGTGCCTCCAGCTTTTGAACAAATATTTATTGAATATTGATTATATGCCAAGCATTGCTCTAAGCCCTAGGGAAATAGCAATGAAGAAAAAAGACAAAAGTCTCTGCCCTTGGAGAGGTTACATTCTAGTGGCATGTATTATATAGCAGGCCCTTTTCTGGTGGTTGATTGCTGTGTAATTTAGTACCAAAATCAATGGTGTGAAAATATACTTGAGCAAAACTCAGTTGGCATTTCTTTTGCTTCATGTGTTATCCACTGTGGTCACTGATTCCTATTTAGCTGACCGCTGGTCTGGTCTGGAGAGTCCATACAGCTGTACTCAGATGCCTGGCACCTTGTCAGGATGGCAGGAAAACTGGCCTCAGTGGCCCCTCTTCTGCTCCATGTAGTCTCAAGGTCTCTCCACAAGGGTAGTAAGACTTCTTGTATAATAGCTGGGTTCCCCCAGAAAGAGCATTCCAGGAGATCAAGGCAGAAGCTGAAAGGCTTCTTCTGACCCAGACTTGGAAGTCAAGCAGCATCGCTTCAGCTGCATTTCATTAGTGACAAATGAGACAAACTGGCCTGCTGCCAGTGTGGATTCAGGGGGACAGGAATTATTAATAGATCCCATTTTCCCATAGGAGAAATTTCAGAGAATCTATAGGAATTTTCATGCCACACTGTACAGGTGTTACCTCATTTAATCCTCACAATAAGCCCATGAGGAAGGTACCCTTAAGTCACACTCATTTTACAAATACGGAGACTAAGATAGTGAGGTTAAGTACCTTGCTCAAGGTAACATAGCCAGTCAGTGGCACAGTCAGAATTCAAAAAAAAAACCTGGAATCTAGCTCCAGAGTCCAATTTTTTAACTCTATGCTTTACTCCCTCAAGTTTGCATTATCTTGAACAGTTTATTTAAAAGAGCTGGATCTCAGTTCCTTGTGCACAAAATGAGAGGCTAAGATTGGATGCGTTTCCCACCTCAGGATGCATACTCTCAAAAACAGAAAATAACAAGTGAAGTTGAGGCTATGGAGAAATTAGAACTCTTGTGCACTGTTGCTGAGAATGTAAAATGGTGCAGCCACTATGCAAAACAATGTGGTGGTTCCTCAAAAAAATTAAAAATAGAATTATTATATGACTCAGCAATTCCACTTCTGAGTGTATACCCAAAAGAACTGAACGCAGGGGCTCAAAAACATATTTGTATACCAGTGTTTATAGCAGCATTATTCACAATAGCCAAAAGGTGGGAGCAATACAAATGTCCATCAACAGATGAATGGATAAACAAAATGTGGTATAGACATGCAACAGAATATTATTTAGCTTTAAGAAGGAATTAAATTGTGACAAATGCTACAACATGGATGAACCTCATGACGTTATCCTTAGTGAAATAAGGCAGTCACAAAGGGACAAATACTGCATGATTCCTTTTATATGAGGTATCTATAGTAGTCAAATTCACGAATCAGAAGGTAAAAGGGTGGTGGCCAGGGGCTGGTAAGAGGGAGAAATGAGAAGTTATTGTTTAATGGATATAGAGTTTCATTTTTGCAAGATAAAAAGTTCTGGAGATTGGTTGCACAAAAAAGTAAATGTATTTAATGCTACAAAACTGTACAATTAAAAATGGTAACAATAGTTAATTTTATGTTATGTGTATTTTACCATAATTGAAAATAAAAAGCAATGGATGAGTCTCATCTTCAGCCTTTTATAATTCTATACAATTTTTATTCTATATCTAGTATAATAGTAGTTGCTTTTGTTGGGCTGAAAAATAAATTTATAACAAGAATATTCCATTACTGGTTGGTGCCTATCCTCATAATTTTACAGAAAGTAGTGAAATAAGTCATAACAAAGTAGAACATATTGTATAATCTTCCCCCCAACATTGAAATATTAAGTCATTAACAAAGGTGTCTAGTCTTACACAGAAAGTGACTAAAACACACAATAAGAATTAGCAAATCAAACAGTGGAAGGCAAACTCAGACATGACTCCTTTATGCCCATCAGGACAGGCCAAAGCAAATAAGGGTATTTTGCATTGTGCTGAGAAGGTCAATAAACAGACTTGGCCAGTTCAGGAGAGGCAGAAAAATGTAGAAACTAGGGCCTTTGGAATTGAGCCTCACCTCAAAATTCAAACCACAGGGTAAGCACTCAGATGCAAGCAGGGTTTCTGTTGCCTGGAAGGTGACTTGGGGAAAAAAACTAACCAGGTCCTGGGTATCACAAAACTATTTTGGCCTGGTAATGGCCTTAAATGGCCGGGTAAAGTTTGATTCCAAGTTTTAATTAGAAGGTGAATATAGTTGTTTTCCCAAGTGACTAGAAGGTCTGTAAGAAAGTATTTTAGAGACATCACTGAACCCTAGGGCAATAGGGAGAAAAAAGGAGGTGGTGTTCTTTTTACACTTTAAAACTTTCTTCCCGATTATCCAAGTAAAACATGTTCATTGAAAAGTACAGTGGACATGTGTTATTTTGTTGGCCTAGCAGCTCTCTTCTTTTCTAGGTACATCTAACCCTGCACTAACCATCTGGCCAGTGGATGCTGCTGTCTTCTTTCATAAACCTTCCTTCCTGTCCACAGTGATCGCTGGAAGAGTAGATTGCTGACCCAAGTTAGCCAATGACATTTTCTTATTACCACCACCATGGCCACTGTGATCAGGCAGTGGTTGGACATGTGATCTAAAATGTACCAATGAGAATTTTTCATTGGGATTGTCTTAGTTGGACTTCCCCCAAACAAAGAAGGGACATCCTTTGTTTTTCTAGTGGCAAAACCAGAAAATGTGAATCCAGGAGCTGCTGGCAATGGGATTCAAAGGCTTGTGGAGAAGACAGACCTACCCTAGGAGACACTGACCCCCAAGTCCAGAGAGGAGCAGAAAGAAGTGGAAAGAGTCCCTGGTCCCAGTCAGCACTAGTAACTCATTCCGTGAGACAATAAACATCCTTTTTACTAAGCTAGTTTGATTTAGGTTTCTGTCACTTAAAACCAGAAGAGTCCTAACTAGTATCAAACAGACCATTATAAAGGAACAGAATAATACACTTCCATAGTGCTACTCCCTAGTGGCAACAACTGATAACATCCTGGCATAGGTACTTACATACTTAACGGCTTTTAACTAAGTTTCCCCCTGCCCCCATTTCTTTTCTTCTCAAATGGAGAGTGTAGCTTATACCCTTTGGAGTTCTGTTATTTTTCTACAACATTGTATCATTTTCCAGTATCACTGAAAATGTTATAAAATAATTATAATTTTTTTTATAACTGTTCCTATAATATTAGACATTTAGTTTATTTCCAAGTTTTTGGTGCATCTTGGATATAAATTTTTATTTGTATCACAAATTATTCCCTTGGGATATGTTGTTAGGAAGAGAATTACTGATTCAAAGGGTATGAATAGTGACTTTGAAAGTTTTTTACTTTTGTTGAAAAACAGATATATGGCAAAAAGAATTAAACAACTTAAAGGGATATAAAAATAAACAAGCCATCCTTCATCTCTGACCTTCAATCTTATTTCTTCTCCCCAGACTATCTCTATATGTATATGTGTGTGCGTGTATATACATATTCCCTTCCACTTTTGAAGCAGCCCACCAGATTTATGGTATTGTAGAAATACTGTTGTATGCTCTGATTTTCACAGTTTTAACAACATGTCTTTTTAACAGCTATGTGGCATTAATTACCCTTTCTAATGATGGACATCTATGCCTTTTCCAGGCTTTGCTACCACAGACAAGTCTACAATGTGTACCCTTATATGTAGGAGTATCACAAATATGAAAAAATTTCTAGAAAAGAAATTACTGATTCAGAGAATATGCATTTTTATTGTGATTGGTCATCCCAAAATTTCTCTTCAATGATTATTCCAAAAGACTCCCATCGGTAATGTATGCAAGAGCATGCTTCCTGATACCATTATCAGGTTAATGTGTTAACAAATTTTTATATCTTTACTCACGTGATCAGCAAAAACTTGTTTATTTTTGTAGTTGTAATTTAACAGACTACCTTCTGAGAAGACTTTACCAATTAATACTTCCATCTGTAATATACAAAATTGTCTGCCCTATTGCATCTTCATCAACATTAAGCATCGTTATTTTAAATCTTTACCAATTAATAGGCATTAATAGTATCTCATTTTAAAATCTTGTATCTTATTCATTCATGTAACATTTATTTCCCAAGCACCTATTGTATAACATTGCTCTAACAACAATGGTAAGACTCTATCCTTGCCCTCATGGAGCTTACATTTCTTTGATTACTAATGAGTCTGAATGTTTAAAAAATGAGCATTTTAAAAGCCAAGTATGAGCCAGGCATGATGGCTCATGCCTGTAATCCTAGCACTTTGGGAGGCTAAGGAAGGGGGATCGCTTGAGGTCAGGAGTTCAAGACCAGCCTGAGCAAAAGGGGGGCCCCGTCTCTACTAAAAATGGAAAGAAATTAGCTGGGCAACTAAAAATAGAAAAAATTACCGGGCGTGGTGGCACATGCTTATAGTCCCAGCTACTTGAGAGGCTGAGGCAGGAGGATCACTTGAGCCCAGGAGTTTGATGTTGTTGTGAGCTAGGCTGATGCCATGACACTCTAGTCCAGGCAACAAAACAAGACTCTGTCTCGAAAAAAAAAGTAAAAGCCAAGAACGGTGGCATGAGCCTGTAGTCCCAGGTACTTGGGAAGCTGAGACAGGATCCCTTGAGCCCAGAAATTCAAGGCTGCAGTGCACTATGATCACACCTGTGAATAACCACTGCACTCTAGCCTGGGCAACATAGTGAGACACTCTCTCATTTAAAAAAAGAAAAGAGCAGTTTGAAGTTACATTTTAAACTAGGAATTGTGCATTGCCTCAAATTTTTAAGGAGATACAAGATATAATAATTTAAAGATGATGCTTATCATTCTGATTGAAAGTGGAATGTATAGATATGCAGTGGAAAAGTGGCATCTCCACTCAATGATATGATGACTTCCATTCTATTATCTAGAAGGGAGAGCTTCATAGGCTTCAAGGAAGTAGGCCAAATACAGCGGCAGATACTACTCATTGAACGCCTTCCCACCCCCCAGTGTCTTTTGTCCCTTCTTCCCTTTAGGAATAGAATTTTCTCACTTTTTAGCAGGGCCTATGGCCACTCAGCTAGAGCCCTCATTTCCCTTGGAGCTAGGTAAGAACAATGTGATTAGCTTTGGGCAAATGATATGTAAGAAGTGATATAAGCAATATCTTGATTATTTCTTAAAGAGGTAGCATGTATTCTAGAAATAACAGGGATTGGAAATCAATGTTGATGGTTGCAAAGACCAACTGCCAGCCTGGGACCCTGGATGACCTGATTAGGCAGAACTGTCTTGTCAACCAAGACTACTCACCTCTGGACTGTTACTTGAGAAAAATAGAGCTCTACCTTATTGAAGTCACTGTAATTTGGGGTCTCTATAACATCAGACAGGCCTGTATACTAACTGATATATTTATGTAATGTGATATGGTATGAAAGGTGCTACAGAGGCCCAAAATATCTGTTCTACTGGCCTATATAATGCCTAAAATGTCCTCATTAGGGCGTCCTCCCTCTGAGCTAAGGCAATGTTTCACAAAATAGGTCCTATCGAATACTAGCTTATCAAATAATGACAGATATTGAGATATTGCTAGAATAAAAGGGCTAGTGTCCACTTAAAGTTAAGACATGCAGAGTCATATCACATTTCTTTACTGTAGGCTCTTTCAGAGAATTTCATGTGCTTGTGTGCATTGTGAACATTTAAGAGTGTCAAAAAATAAATTTAAAAAATACATCTCCGAAATATAAGTTGCTGAAATTTAATCCACTTTTGTGGAACATTTCAATGGACTAATGTTCCTTGAAACACACAGTGGGAAAAATTAAGACTTTAGGACTGCGCCTGGTAGCTCACATCTGTAATTCCATCCCTTTAGGAGGCCGAGGCCAGAGGATTGCTTGAGGCCAGGAGCTTGAGACCAGTCTGGGCAATTAGCTGGGCGTGGTGGTGTGCACCTGTAGTCCCAGCTACTTCGGAGGCTGAGGAAGGAAGATCACTTGAGCCTGGGAGTTGGAAGTTGCAGTGAGCTATGATGATACCACTGCACTCTAGCTCTGGCAACAGAGTGAGACCCTGTTTCAAATAAAAAAAAAAAAAAGGAAAAAGAAAAGGAAGAAAAAGAGGGAAAGAGAGAAAGACAGAGAGAAAAGACTTTAGATTCTAAGAACACTTTTTAAAGGTTCTTGAGGAGGTGCTGAGGAATTAACATAGATTCTGTTCATGAACATTTTCTCTAATAGATTTTTGGAAGCCATTGATTTTGGCATTACCCTGAAAGTGGAGACAGCCTATCTGTGGATTCAGTGTTTTGAGGAGAGTAGTTTGGAGGGGTGACAAAAAGCTTGGGACTCTGGGATTACTGTAGACAGATTAGGTCACTGGACTATACCCAACAAATCTGATTACCTCATTTCTGTATGTATTAGTTAGTTATTGCTAAAATATTGCTGCATAACAAATAACCTTACAAATTTTAGTGATTTATATAATAAACATTTTTTTCTCACCCTCTGATCTATAGGTCAGCTGGGGTGGCTCTGTTTTGGTCTGTGAGTTGAGTTCAGCTCTGCTCCACATAGCTGTCCTTCTGTAACTAACAGGTTTCCAGGGTATGTTATTCTTGTGGGAAAAGTACAAAAAGATGGAATCTCCTCTCCAAGATGGCAAATTTAAAGCCTTTGGTTAGATGTTATTATATATCTGGTCACCTTCCATTAGCCAAGGCAAGTCACACAGCCCAGACCAATACCAGTGAAGCAGAGAAGTATAATCATCCCAAGGATAAGACACTGCAAAGTCAAATGGCAAAAGGTATAAGTATATACGTATTGAAAACTTCTAGAGTTATGTATCTGCTTAACTAAGCAATTTAACTTATAAGAATTAATCTTAATAATTATCAGTGTGCCCAAAGATATAACTATAAAGATATTCTTGAAAGCATTTCTCATATTTTAAAAAAATTGGAAACAATTGAAATTTAACAGTAGAGAATCTGTTGAATAAATTATAATCTATCCAAACAATGGAATCCTATGCAGTAAATCAAAAAGGTAATAATAAGTAATAATTATCATATGCTTTACTAAGTACTTTGCATGCAGCATTTTGTATAATCCTTGCAAAAAGTCTCTGAGGGAGCTATTATAATTCTTCCCAGTTTACAGATGAGGAAGCACAGGAGACGAAGTAATCTGCCTAGGGTCACTCAGCTAGTAAGTGGCAGTTTGTGATGATTAATTTTGTCTATCAACTTGACTGGGTTGTAGGGTCCCCAGATATTTGGTCAAACATCATTCTGGGTGTTTTTGTAAGGGTTTTTTAGATGAGATTAACATTTAAATTGGTATACTAAGTAAAGCAATTTTGCCCTCTATAATGGGGAGGCACTAATTCACTTAACTTAGTTCATAGATGTTAAAGACTGACCATCTTTGAATCCTCAGTGCTGACCTCAGTACTTGCCACATGCACAATGGAGTTTGGTTTAAATTGCGTAAACCTATGGAACCAGGCAATGCTTTGAGAGCCTTTCAAGGCTCCTAGTGTATCGAAAGTAGGTCCTTTAGCATAATTTTGCTTCTTTGGTACAGGAGCGTGGGTCCAAATCAGAGGCCTGGTTTGTTGTTGATATACAAATCCATTGGCATTGCCAAGATTTGGGCTTCAGCAGGATGGTGGCCATGGAAGTTGGAATCTACTAAGGAGTATGTAACAATTCACCTGCTGAGAGAAAAAAAAAGAGAGAGAAAGAAGAAAAAAAAAGACTTGAGCTTTATCAGGTTGGTACTTGAAAGCTCAAATCTCCGCTGAATGTTGCCAGATTTTTTACATCAGTGAAAATAAATGGGAAATGATTTATGTTTACCCAGACCTCTGGGAAGTATGCATATTGGGTAATACGATCATCAGGCATTTAAGGTAACATGATCAGATTTAGGATATTATATTAAAGTTTGCACTTAACTATTTCCTTTTCTTTATAAAAATTAATTTACAGACATATCTAACAGTTTTCATGGAGAAACCTAACTGAGAAAGACTTAAAAGAGGTCTGTCAGTATGAATTAATTAAAAATTTTGGATTACAGAAAAAAAATTAAAAATCAGTTTTATTTATAGGCCATATAATAACTTAGAAAACATTTTCATGGATCTGCATGATAAACAGAGAGAAATACTTTATATTTAGTATTCAATGGCTACTATATTTGGGAGGATTTCTAAGGGATTTACAGTGTTTGATAAATTGTTTTCCCACATTAGGCACTTTATATATGGACCCAATATTGCCTATACATTTAATTAACATTATTAATATGTACCATTTCAAATAAAATGAAAGTAAATTTTAGCTCAATTCATCCCTCCTTGAAATAACACAAATTCTGTATTAACATAGTTTCTCTATAATAGGGAAGCTCAGTATTATGAAACTATCAGTTTGCTACCATATATGAAAATCAGTGCTCATTCTTGGAAAGACATATATGTGTTTGTTAAGGTATCAGAGAATGACTGTATGAGAGTAGAAGTAAGGGACTCATTAGGTGAGATTGTATGTATTCTTAAATCTTGTATGTGTTCATTGGAGAGATTTTGGAAAACCTACTTAGTATGATTGGGATAGGATAGTCCAGCACCTTTTAAGATTAAGACTCCTGATAATTATTCATGGAGGGACAGGATTTAATCTATCCCCATTCCCATTTAGTGCTAATAAAATAAATTTGCTGGCCAGGCATTGTGGCTCATGCCTGTAATCCTAGCACTTTGGGAGGCAGAGGCAGGAGGATTGCTGGAGGCCAGGAGTTCGAGATCAACCTGAGCAAGAGCAAGATCCCATCTCTACAAAAAAAAAGAAAAATTTTCTGGGCATGGTGGCACACACCTGTAGTCCCAACTACTCAAGAGGCTGAAGCAGGAGGAGACGGAGGCAAGAAGATTACTTGAGCCCACAAGTTTGAGGTTGCAGTGAGCTATGATGATGCCCCAGGTGACAGAGCAAGACCCTGTTTCAAAAAAAAAAAAAAGAAAAGAAAAAAAAATTGCCAGGTAACCAGTAATACATTTATACTAAGATATCTAAGGTCATCCATTTGTTAAAGAACACAAGCAAGAATATACTTCTTAAATAAATAAAATGAATACAAAATTTTATTATATTCTCTAATTTTTGCCAAAATGTATATTTTAGGTTTCTCTTTAGCACATCTCCTAAGTAGTTAACACCTTAAAAAAAATAAATAAATAAAACCAACAACTGAACAACCCTTGTTTTTCTATGGCTAGTTTTCATGGTTTCATTATAGTTAATGACTTATCTTTTCAGTAGACTTTGAATACTCTGGAAGGGAATTTTCCCAGGCTCTGCGTAAGATAGGTGTGAGGGAAACTACACTGTTAATTGCTTTCAGAGGCTCCAACAGTTTAGATTCCACTATCTGGTCCTTGATATCCAGTAGGGAAGTGGAACATACAAAGAAGGAAACAGATAAAGGGTGACAGTCTACCTGCCCCTCCTTTTACCCATCCTTCCCTCCCCGACCCCCAAGCACGCACGCACACACACACACACACACACACACATACGAATGCCTGCTGCACTTAGAAATAGGGAATACCTTGCTCAGTTTTATTAATCTACAACTTATCATCCATTATTACAGCTTGGTTCTTTGGTCTTTAAAAGTCTTCCTTAAAGTGCAAATTCTGCTGGGCTGGAAGGTTGGGATCATCATATCTTAAACTGTTAACCACCAACAAACACCATGGCGATTATTGAAGGCACTTGGGGAAGTAAGGCAATGCCTGAGGGAAAGGCAGGAACAAAGAGGAGACTGGTGAAGTAGGTGGATGAGTGTAAAACCAGACCTGCCTCACCTAGCTGTACACCTCTAGGTGATCATAGTGGGTCACAAGTTGTTGACCCCAAAGCAATTATTTTATCTTACATTTGTAGCCTTTGGCAAGTCACTGGGTACTTTCACTCTGTAATTGAGTGGATCATAACTCTTTGGGGTAAGTGTATTTAATTAAACCTTTTTCTTTTCTTATAACTGCATTAATCTCAAATATAATTATATCCAACATACCCATATCACAGAAGAAACATGGGTCCCAGAGAGGTGAACTGATATTTCCTAAATCTCAAGGCAAATGAGAACTCAGATTTCCTGATGCCTAACTACGTTTCATTTACTATTCCTCATAGACTCTTTAGAATCTGCTCAGTTCAAATACAAGTAATATCAATATGTCCACAGAGAGTATTTTTAGAAAGTGTATCTATACAAAAGTATAAATAGCTTTCCTGTACATCACCACTATTTTGAAACATTGATCTAAAAAGGCACACACGTACAAAAGGCTCAGTGTGCTAATGCTCACTTGTCTGTCAATCTTCAGCCAACCTCTATTATCTGAAACACAGCCTCAGACTCGCAAGTGGAAAAACCTTGGAGAAGTAAGGAAAATAATTACCATAAAGACCATCCACTAATGATAGAAGATTCAAAGAACCACTCTCAGGCTCTACCCCAAAATGATTTGATTTATTTTTGTACTCTAAATAGGGATAACATTTAACCAGTTTAACCATATAGTTTCCTAATCCTTAGCAGTGAAATGATTTAAAGGGATGGATGACTGTTAGAGTCACAGTTCAGTCAACGGATAATTTTTAAGTGACTACTATATCCTATATATAATACTAAATGCCAGAAAACAAAGAAGAAAGTGCAAAGAGGCAAACACATATTTACAGTGATACAAGTGCCACACTAAAGGAAGGTATAAATCCCTGTCTAATCACAGAAAGGGCCCTGCAAAATTCTACTTCCTGGAAGATGTGACGCTGAGTGGGTCTTGGGGATTGGGTTGCTATGAAAGAACCTGGTCCCTTTTGGGCATGGTTTCATAAGGCTAGAGATGTGACTAGGCAGAGAGGCAGGGCCTGGATCTTGGGGGCTTTGTATGGTACGGGCTTTAAACGGGATTTTGTAAGCAATGAAGAACCATTGAAGATTTTAGACTAGAAAATGAGGCTGGGATAAGCCAAATTCTGAAACTTCCATCTGGATGTAGTTGTAATGTAGCCAAAATGAAGACCAGACACTGGGTTAACAGGTAGGAGGCAGTTGTAATAATTCAGTTGAGCAATGATAAGTGCCTAAACTATAGAAGTAACCTTAGAAATGGAGAGGAAGAAACTGATTCAAGAGACAGTAAAAGAGCAGGCTTGGATAGACTTGTCATCTGATGGACATGGGGAGGAGAAAGAGAGAGAAGACTCCAAAGTGAATCCCAGATTTTTTGTTTGGTCAATTGGGTGAATAAATGCTGTTAAAACGAGGAACACGGAGTGAGCAACAGGTTTAGGGAGAAAATGATAGTTCAATTTTTCACATGTAGGATCTTAGGGGACAGGGACATTCTGAAAATATCTATTAGGGAGCTACATTTACCAGCCTGGAGTTCGGGGGACAGGTTTAGGCTGGAACAATCACCCCTAGCAGCAACAAGTGGCTTTGGCTAACAGCAGGAGGTAGAGGAGACAGTTTGGAGAGCATAAAATTCTGGGGACATTTGGGGGAAAACTGCCCTACATGTAGTTCAAGAGCACCTGAAGTATTTCTTGACAGCTTAGGACATGACAATAGTTTTCTAGTTCCTGCCCTCTTGTCCCATGCAATTCCATTCTCCAGAGTAGCCATGGTAACATTTTAAAGTGTAAATCATTATTATTACTTGCTTAAAAGCCACCAGTGGCTTCTCAGACTCACATCCAAACCCTATTTGGCACAGACCAATAAAGCTCTACCTGTGATCTGGCCCCCCTCCCCCCGCCTTTCTGGCTAGATCTATTGCATGACTCCTGGAGTTAACACGGTAATCCGGACACTGTGCTCCTCCCTCAGGGCCTTTGCATTTACTGTTCCCAATGTCTACAATGTTCTTTTCTAGGTCTGCTGGCTGGCTGCCTCTCGCCATTCAAACATCTCTGCTGAAATATTACTTTGACCAATCTATGTCTCCCAACCTACCATTCCCCATTCTCAATCTCATTACCTTTTGTTATTAACTTCATAGCACTGACCATTATCTGAATGTATCTTATTTCTTTACCATCTACTGTATTGGAAATGGTGATGTGCAAGGGTAAATTTTCAGATTTATTGTTTCTTAAGGGAAACTGGAAATATGGGAGGGAACCATATAGCTGAAGGCTTTGAATTCTCATTGAGGGGTTTTATTTAATTTGCTAGTTTCTCAGGAGCCACAAAAATGTTTTTGTAGGGCAGTGACCTTGTTAAATGTTTAAAAATATTTGGTTAAAATATTACAAAAATGTAACCACTCCACAATCTTGACCCCTATGCTCATTTACTGAGACATTATTCATGTTAACTGGTTTACTACATAGAAAATAAGCTGGGCATTGTGGCTCATGCCTGTAATCCCAGCAATTCAGGAGGCTGAGGTGAAAGGATTGCTTGAGCCCAGGAGTTCGAGGCTGCAGTGAGCTATGTATGATCATGCCACTGCATTCTAGCCTGGGTGATAGAGACCCTGTTTCTCTGACTAAATAAATAAACAAATAAATTGCTAAATAAATAAACTGAATGACAAGAATATAAAAGTCTAGACATAATATCTGAAATTAATTTGTTGGCTTTAACTAGTTTTACAGAATTATGCAATTGGTCCCCAATGCATTTTGAGTCTCCCCTCTGTTTCAGTGTTGGAAGCGTAGAAAATTACAAGTCATCTAATTTTAAAATTAGAGTCAAACTGTACCAAGGCTAAGTCTTCTACACACTAAGCAGCAATGTAATTCTGCCCATAACTTTCAGTCAAACCACTGGTGGACCTAATTGTAGTGTAACAAGACTTTGGCTAAAGACAGTATCCTAGGGATGCATGATATTGAGCTCTTTCAATCAGGTTGGGAATAGAAGAGTCTTTGGACCCTTCAATTTAATTCCATTAAACCTTTTAGAGTACCTACTGTGTGCCAGATATCACACTCAGCTCTTGGGACACAAAAATGAGTAAGGCACATTTCTTCCCTTTAAGGAGGATGAAATTTAATATGACAGCTCTGAGTACCTAGTACAGTTAATTGCATAATCCTATACAAAAACCAACAGATTATTTTTTTCCCAAATTACTCCAGTTGGCCTTATAAATATTTGCCAGCCTTTGAAATGTGTGGGGTTTTATTCTTACTCTTTTCTACTTTTCCAGGGATAAATAAAAGCCAACATTTCCTGTTTTTTGCCTAGTAAGATGGGTTACTCATATTTTAAAAAACACAGTATTCCCCAAATAATTTTTACTACAAGGTATGTATAAATATAAAGTTTATTTAGCATAGTGTTTAGAAAAATAAGTTCACATCATTTCAGAAAACAAATAAAACACTTAATTGTCCAGGCATAAACCCCCATTACAGTACAACATACATACTTTAGATCTCTTTGGTTGGGCAATTAAGCACAGAAATGTTCTGGGACATGCTCTGTGTGCCATCACCTAACAGTGCAGTAAAGACTCTGTTACCTCACCTCATGATATACATTCTGTATAGAGTTTCTCTTTATGTAAGGCACAGTAAAACCATATTGAGTATATAACTGGTTGCCTCTAAACATACAGTACATGCAACAAAAGAATAAAAGTTTTTTGAGAACCCTGAAGCCAAAATAGTCACATGCTATACAATTTTGATTAAATGTATGGTGGTAATGCTAATTTAAATTAACATGAAATGTATCAATTAGATACCAAGTAACTGTTAGGCTCTATTGTCTAAATCTTAGGAAGACGTTAAAACATCTTGTGTAAAATGTAATTCTTTTCCCCACAGTTTTCCTGAATTATTTTTATTATGAGATGATCTGTCAAAACATTTTAAAGAATGAAGAACTGGTGGCTATGTACTAATGCACACTTGTCTAGCATGTAACAGGGCAGGCTGCCACACATGCCCAATAATCCAACTTTTAACATGCAAGATACAAGGGCATATACAGGGAGATTTAAGGTCAGTGTGTGATTTAACTACAGATTTTTATCTATGGCTATAACATCTACCTGCCTTTCATAACACAAGAAAGGCACTGAAACGTGTACAATTCAGAGTCTTTTCACTACTATAAATATACATGAGATATAAAGCAGTACAACACAGGTGCTCTCGTTTGATTGAGGAACAAATGCACCTTCTCTTTAAACAATAGACTGTCCTTTACTAAATGTAACTAAGAGCTAAATGCCAAATCTGGCTGATAGAGTGCATAGATAGAGAGGCTTACACCAAAAATCCCACAGCCAGCAGCAGGGGTTGGGGTTTGCAGGGTGTTATTTACCCCTATTCTGATCTTCAGGGATCATTGGAGGGTCATTTGCAGCATCTTCAAGCATTGGTTTATGTAAGAGGGAAATTCTGCCACATGAACTCCAAGGGTTCTGAGTCTGGCCCTTAGTGTTGCAAAAAACATTTGCAATGCTGTGCAAGGAGATCATGGGGTTTATCTTATTCCATTCACATCTACATGGGCTATATACCAACTGGCCCTTATTTTACCTAAGAATAGAAAAGAACAATAAATTCTTTATAATGTGCATTGAATCTTACCTGGTATATTGTATAGCTACCTGGAGTAATTGTAGGGTTATAATTACATCATGTTGGGAGTATGAATGGGTTTCCTAGGTAAGTCTTCAGTTTTGTGCTATCTTTTCTTTTTTATAGGGAGAAAAGAGGAAGAACTCTGAATAAAGAGGCTTATTACACTTTTGGAAAACATATAAAACTTTTCCAGTTATATATATATAACATATATAACTTTTTAAACTTCCCATATCCCTTATTGGATGGGTATTTTAAAATAATTAGCAAACTCTTGATATCCGCAGCAATCAAGTGGAAAACATTATTTTTATGTAAACTACACTACAGAACCACGTAATTCATCTCAGTAACATGATCAGCACACATCCAAAGAAAAAAACAAGCTCTCTAAGTAGTGGTAGAGTGGAAAAGAACTCCAAAACACCTGACTTTGTAAAAAACAAAACAAAAACGTATTTCAGCAATTTAGGAACATTCACCAATTCTATTAAAAAAAAGGATGTAAATTCTTTATTAAAATGATGGGAGAGGAATTCTTCATAGGGCTCCTCATATCTATGCCTGTAAGTTCCATTTACTATAACAGCCAAAGTTAAATCCTTTATGTCCCTTATGCTTGGCTGATTGGCATGTAGAGATATCCAGAGTGGACCCTTTTTCCTGATCATTAGAAAAACAGGATATGATAACATCTTTATGTTCAACAACTTTAAGTCATCTCTGAAGAGATCATTTTCTCACTTTTCTGGCTTTTCATAGACCAGAGAGTAACTTTACTCACTACATAAATGTATTTGCATTGTTACATCTTGTGTTCAGAGTCCTGATAAAAAACTGTAACCACAGCTCACAACATTGTCAAACAAGCTTCTTACAGAAACCCAAAAGATTTACTTTTAAAGAAGACATCATAATATAGTGCAAACAACAGTCATGTGTAACAATAGATTCAAAACATTTAGAACTAAGTTTTAACAGGACAAGATTTTGCTCCATAGAGTTTACATATTCTTTCTTTACAACGGCTGTTTTCATAGCCTGCAGAATTGATTTTACATGGTATTTATAACGTAATTATATTTGTAATGAGAAACATCAACAATTAGTTGTTCAACCATTTGCATGATAAACATTATCTATAATATTTAGTGAAACTTAAGTTCTTCAGATTTAAAGCAATTTTGTGGTGAAATTAACCCTGTTAGATAGTAGAAAAGAACCATTAGTGCTTCTGCTGACACTTCCGTACCTTACTACTAATAAAAAGGCCACAAGGTAAAAAGGCACATAGAATTCTATAGAAAACATATTTAAATGAATCAGAGTTGCTAAATAAGGAATAAGGATGTGAAAAAAAGTACCAAAATTCCAATATTGGGAATTAGATTTCCTGTTTCAGTGTCATTAATATTGACCTTAGTTTACTCCTGATAAAAATCATTTTACTTTTAAAATCCTACAAAAAGTAAAACTTTGTTGGAAACAACTATGTTCACTTCCTGTTCAAACAATAAAAATAAATTAAACAGTAAGAAAACATTTTTCTTTTCAGTTCATAGCGCCTGAAGTATAAGAGAAACATATACAGTATAAATAAAATTCACTGTACTCAAATCCTGCTTATAGAACTGATATATTTACATTCATGCTGAAGTTTGTTTCAGAGTTTTTAGTGGAGTTTCAAACTTTCTCAGCCACACTGAACTATTAGCAATCACATTTGGAAATATGTAGACACTTAAACCAAGACTCTCAAAAATGCTGAAAATGTGTGTATGTGTATATAAGTGGCTTAAATATATATATATTTACATTTAATATATCTATTTAAGCCTCTTAACTTCAAAAATACACCCTTAGCATAGTCTGGAGTACCATTTATGTTTCTTAACCTTATCAATGCCCATGGAGTAAAGGTAAACAAAAATAATTACATTGTTTCTAATGGTCTGCAGCTATATTTCATTTTCTATGTTATATGTATACATTTTTAATTTAAAAAACTATCAAGTTCCATTTTGACCTTAGAATTATATTAAGTCAACTAAATAATACATTTTAATGTGATACATTTTATCTTGTTCCTTTGTCTCCATCTATTTAAAAGAGAACATCACATGTGAACAAAAAGGCTGCAGTAACGCAGTTCTATTTCTGTATTACTAAACTGTGATCTTCATGCAGATCAACCTAACATCTCTTGAATGCATTTATTTGCAAAAGTAGAGTATTTTCCTTTAAATGGGAAAATGCGTTATGTCCTTGGGGCTTCATGGAAACATTTGCTGATGCCAAAAAAAAAAAAAAAAAAAAAAAAAAGGCAGAGGGAGGAAATAAAATTTATAAGTCTTGCATATCTTCATCTAACTGGACAGTTTGGAGCTTGGCAAGCTCTTTTTTGTCTGTTTCAAGGTCTTCACAGACAGTCTCAACCATACCATCTAGGACATACTTGGATTTGGAGTCTAGCATCATTAAGCTACTGGTTGCTTTGCTTTCAGAATTTGGTAAGAAATTTTCTTTTATGTTAGCTACTGATTGTAGAACCAAACGATGTTCTCTGACAAAATCCTGGTGTACTGATGGGGAGGGGTGACCTACCTGGTCTTCAGTTGTAGGAACTATTTCCCCAAGGGCAGCCTGAGTCAGAGGGACTGACAATAGGTCTTGACCAGTAATAAGGGAGCAGTTCTGAAGAGTTGCATAGTTAGTGTTGCTGACAGATGTCACAGTAGATTTGCTTGCCACAGGTGCAGACATTGGCTGGCTATCGGCAATGTCAGGGTTTAGCTCAGTGGGATTTAGCAGTGTAGGGGGAGTCAGGGAAAAATTGTGAGTTGGTGATACATTAACTAATGAGGAGGCCAGTGGATGAAGGCCACTGCCGGAGATATTTTCAGAAGACAGGTTTGCATTTACTTGTGCATTCTGATTGACAGGCATCAACTGAGAAAATACTAGGCTCCTCTCCAAGCCTTCCTGTTTCACGGATCCTGTAGTCTGGCCTGAATTAGGAACAGTGTATACCACTGCACTGGGAGCAAGAGAACTCAAGAAAACCTTTCCTTGCTGGACTGTGGCAGACTCACTTGTAAATGTGCTCCCATCTGAAGTGCTTGAATTTACTGAAATATTACCTAGAAAAAATAAAGTACCAATTATCGTCAATGGAAGTGATAAGGAAAGAAAAAGTTACAACTTTACCCACATGATTTTTTTCTCAGGAATAGTACCTGTAAAGAAGCGATACATCTATATAATGATTTAGCCCAATCCTGGTTCAGAATCACGTCCAATCTTTAAAACTACAGACTCCCAGGCTCTACTGCTTGAAAGGTTGACTCAATAAGTCCTAGAATAGCTGTATTTTTACCTCGCAAGTAATTATGATGACCAAACTAGAGTGAGAACTACTGCTTTAAGAACCAAGTGTGGAAAAAAAAAAAGATTTTTTCCAAGTTCTTGATTTCAGTCAAATTTTTGGTTTATTATTACCAACTTGGTATCTCTTAATTAGTTGATAGTTATTGCCAGTTCTGCCAGTTAGAACTAGAAAACAAAAATGCAAAATAAAATGCCTTTGTTCAGGACAGCTAAGTAACTGACATAAACTATAAATAAAAACAAGGAAAATACCACATGAGTTACCTAGAGGCTTAAAAGTTAACCATATAAACCTGAATAGACAAGATGTACACTTTTACTAAACCATAAAGCAATGTCAAGTCAACAGAACATTCAAAGGTTTTTTTCTTCCCTTTTGTTGTAACCATTCTGAATTTTCAGTGTTGTAACAATATGAAGAATTAATGGTAACATTGAAATGTGCTTTCTAAAATAGGTATTAAAATTAAAGGACCAGAGCTAATGCTTCTCTAAAAGGTTTGTATCTTTTGAGGCACATACCATAATAGACTGCAGCTATCAGAAGTAGAAAAAAAAATTTAAGTGGAAAGCTGAGATGTTCAAATCAGATAACTCAGACAATGTAGATAAATTTGAGCCGCCCTCCACCATCAAATGAAACCTTTTTCTTTCTTAGTCTTTACATAGGCACAGTGAAATGATGGCAATTAGATGATCCAGGCCTTCAAATCTTGCCATTGAAGGGAGGGTAAATTTGAGAGGAATTTTGTAATTGAATCCAGATGGTCTTTTTACCCTGATCTTGAATTAGATGTTTAGTAAACTCTTTTTTTGAGAAAGTAGCTCAATGTTAAAGGTGATTAATTCACCTAAAACATTTTCCTTCTTGAATTATTAGAATAAATATGATTATATTACCACCTACATTGATAAATAAGTGTGACAGGATTGTCTTTCAAACATTTTTAAGCACCCTAAATGCAATGTCTTTAAATGAAAAAAGAAAAGGAAAACACTGAATTTGAACTCTTAAAAAATATAGCCACTAGAAAGTCTTCATCCCAGAAATATTGATGTTGAGAAAAACATTTCTAGGTATGTTTGGGTTATTCTCTAACATAAATGTTTGTTTCAGGCCACATAAATGAAAAAACTGCTTTTATATGAAAATGTTTTACTTCAAGTTAGGTACACTTTAAAAGTCTCACAGGCTGCTAAATTGCAGCAAAAAAACCTCAAATAGATATTTATTTTGTTGTGTGTATGTCTTAAATTGTTTACCAGTGTATATGTGAACAAAATGATTATTTTTTATAGAGCCATAAATATAATATATGGAACATTTCCCCATCTGCTGTTGAATACAAATATTTCTATATTTGTAGAAATTATAACATATAAATTAAGAAGAAAAAACATATGTGATCTAAATTTGATTTTTAAGTACAACTGTGATTGAATTACAACTTAAACAATAATTTAAAAACCAGGAAAAAATATCCACCTGAAAAATCATATAGGCACAAAATATAATTTTGTAATGATAAGAAAAGAACCTTTTCTTAGATTATAAAGTGAGTAAAAGATATATTCTATTTTTCCATATAAATCCTAACTGTAGAAAGGTATGTCTACCTTGTCTAGACATTTTAAAGAATGGTTCAGTATCTGTTTTTGAGAAAAGATAAATCCCCAAAATGCTTTATTGAGAACTGAAATATTAATACATAACTACTATAAAGAAACGTTGCTTATTGGACCTATCTGGTTAAACTTATCCTTCAACTCACCCAAACTGTCTAAGAATTGGCAGCCCCATCTCTTGATCTTAGCTATTTTAACTGAAAACCCTATTCGTATTCCTACTAAATGTCCCATTTAAAAAATTACCTATTAGTCCACAATAATTTTCTATGGTAGCTCTTTTCTAGGCTACACATGAAAAATATTTCTGCTTTTCTCCTCCCCCAAGGTATGTAACTCATACTTTCTGCTCAAATTTGTTGTCTTTACAATGTTACCTATTGTTTAGAAATTTTCCTAAAGAGAGAAAAGGGGTTCGATCCACATTAAATTATTGTAAAACTAAGCTCTTTGGCTTTCCTTATGGTTTTCATATTTTTGCCCTATGTTGGGTGGTGACTTAGCTTAACTCTTTCTATAACCTGGAACAAAGAAGAACTGCATAGTATGGGTGCTGGACTGTCATGTTTTACTACCATATTACCTAAAGAGAAACAAATGTACGGAATGAAATTTGTAACAATTTTCCACTAATACTTCCAATAAGCTGAAGCAGACCATAGTTGTATAAACAACAGAATGGTGCATAAACTGATTTTTTTAGGGGGTAAAACCATTTTATAGGAAGCTGATCTTTAAGGTCAACAATCACTTATTTTGCTTTTGCAAAAATCTGGATTTTCATATTTGCCTACAAGAAGGCAAACATGCATAATAAACATTTTCCACTCTTAAATTCAAGGTTTGTGTAACCTCCATTGCCGCATTCTAACCATTCCCATTTCTTTTCCTTTTTGAGACAGAGTCATGCTCTGTTGCCCTGGGTAGAGTGAAGTGGCATCATCATAGCTCACTGCAACCTCAAACTCCTGGGCTTAAGTGATCCTCCTGCCTCAGCCTCCCAAGTAGCTGGGATTACAGGTGCGTGCCATGACAGCCAGCTAATTTTTCTATTTTTAGTAGAGACAGGGTCTCACTCTTGCTCAGGCTGGTCTCAAACTCCTGAGCTCAAGCCATCCTCCTGCCTCTGTCTCCCAGAGCACTAGGATTACGGGCATGAGATACCATGCCTGGCACATTCCTATTTCTGTATAGACAAAATGACACACACAGTGGGATCCAGACTTGCCTCAAGTCAGTGGAGAACTGGCACATCAAACCTCAGGTTTCCCGAATTTCATCTAAGTGCTTTTTCTGTAGACTGTTGTTAGTAAAGCTACAAACATATAAAACAAGGCTTACTTTGTCTTCATAAATAAAGTCACACATTTAGGGGGTGAGGATATATACAGAGCAATAGAAACCCAATCACATATTGCTCTGGTTTTCTTTTGGGTCTGTTAGTCTTAATTATAGGAGGAATATAATTCAAATACTATTGATCCAATCTTTTTAGCTTGTTCTAAAACAATTTTTGTCAAATAAATAACACTCAGGTAAATGGTACATATTCTTAGCAACTGCTTGACTAATTCCATGTTCTTAGTAATTTTATTAATTTTTAATCTTAAAATGTCAAGCAGTAAGTTACTTTGTAGGCACCGATTGACTTATCATATTCCTGTAATTGTAGAACTGGCAAGATTTGCTCTGAATTGTATTTTTCCATTCAGTTGTTGGGAAAATAAAAGCTCATCCCCATGATGTAAGGGAATCAAGCAAGCTGGATATTACATGGGTGTTGTGAAGGAGGAGAATCATCTTAAGACTATTCTGCAGCTTTGGCAGCCAATAAGGTATCTGAAAAGTGACATCAATCTATAGCTCTCACTAAATGCATCATTTACAACAGCAGACCAAAACATTTGCTGGTGCATTATGGTACCAAATGAGACTTTTACCTTGTGAAGCTGCCACTGAGACAGGAGGCAGCTGCAGTGGAGAGAATCCAATGCTCCCATTAAGGAACTGGCCATTTGCTCCGGAATTGGGGATCTGGACAATGCCATACTGGTTAATTTGCACTGGTGTAGTAAAAGTCACTACAGAGCCCCCATCCTGGGAAGCTGCTGTTTGAATGCCTTCTCTTTTCACCTCAGTGCTGGGTATCAGCCCTGGGAATGACACAGGGGCACTGGGGCTGTAGGAGGTGGTAGCTGCTGAGTTAGCTGCAGAACTCTGGAGGACTTTGAATTCCTTCACATCCTGGGAGGTAGACCCCAGTATGTCGGTCATGGATATACCATTGCTCACAATGTTTGATGACATTTTTGGTGGGTTCAATGACACTGTCTGTGTATTTCCCACATTTAATCCATTAAGGATGACTCCACTGGGTCCCTGAATAAAAGAGTTACCATTAAGGAAGACAGGTGAAGTACTTGCAGGTACCAAGCTTCCATTCAACAAAACTCCAGAAGAGCTTAATGATATCTTAGCATTTCCAATTTGTTGCATATATACTGGCTCCATATGACTGGAAAGGCTGAGGTTGGTGACACCATCGGATGAACTGGAGAGTGGGTGAGGAGACAAATCCTCATGTCCCTTGCTGGATTCATCCTCAGTGCTGGGATTGCCATCTGACTCACTGTACAGAGGGGGAAATCAAGACATTCAGAAGGTCAGGGGGATGACATTCTTCACAGTGCCATTTGTTTGGAAAACCAGCTTCTAAACCTATTAAAGGCAGTATTTAAGGAAAGCACAGCAGATGTCTCCTAGTCCTGTTTAAACTAGGAGGCCTTCCCAGACAGAGAATCTGGGAAGATGAAAATTCAGCTAATAGTACTTATAGGAGAAAAATATTTGTTTTTAAAGCTTTGAAGTGCTATTCCTTACTGTTAAATATGCTGCTACTTATACCATAGAAGAAAACTCATCAAATGAGGTGGTCAGTCTTTCCTCTTCAGGAACTCCTTCCCTTCCCCGCCAATCAGTTCAGATTAGTGTTATTTTGGAAGTAAATGAAACTGTCAAAGGAGCAGGAGGTGGGAAGTGTTTGGCTTTATTTGTCAGTTAGTTAACAAGAGATCATTTTCTCACCTGCTCCCAAACTTCTACTCCACCAGACTGACAACTCTCTCATTCAACAAAGTGGCTGTCCTTGTATGTAGGAAAGGCACTTTCAACCCAAGGACAGTTATGTGCAGTCGCCTTTGAATCCAAAGAAAGCCATAGGGGCCTATTTAACAAACACCATCCAGTGCCCTGGTGAAGTGGGAGGGAAAGGGTGTGGGTCACTCAGCGGCCTTTTAACTATCGGACCCCGTCCCCAGTGTCCTCCTTCCCTCTGTTCCAGGCAGGACTGAGTTCCTCAGCTCCCCGACTTGTGGGAAATACCAAATTGGGTTTGGGGGAGTAGTGGGAGGTTCCCATTTGGTCTGAGACTGGGAGGGGGAGCAAGGAGAAGTAGAACTGAGGCAGTTTGGAAGCAAGGCAGGACTTGGCCCAGCAGAGGATCCTACATCCCTGCAGTGCCCCGCGGTCGGTTAGCTTTCATGCTGAGAGGAGGGGATTACCCGGGTTTTGGGCTACGGGGCCAGGAGCGCAGAAAGCGCTTTGATTTACGAGCTGAGGCTGAGCCGCCGTCGCCGTCTGCGAGGGTGACTCACCGGGGTGCGGGTGGGAGGTAGATCAGGAGAGGGGCCTAAACCAGGCAACTGGGCTGGGGGCAGGGGTGTGAAGTTAGTGGGGGAGTCCGAGGGAGACCCAGGGAGAGCGCCAGTCTTGGGAGCAGAGGCGTCAGGGCAGTTGGCCTGAGCGCGGTGCCACCTCCCTACACTCTGCCTCCAGCCCAGCGGATTCCGACCGTGCTCCGAGCGGGGATCCGCGGCCTCTAGCGGCCTGGGGGCAGGTGCTTTGGCGTAACCAAGCACTTTCTCTCGGTCTCTCCGTATTTCTGCGGAAGGATGTAGGCATGTCGCGGTGCGCATTTTGTTTTGGTTACCGCAAGGCCCAAGTCCCGCATGGCGCCTCTCTCCCAGCCTTGGGCGAGGAAGGAGCCATCAGACCCCCACAGGGGCGCAAGAGCTGCCAAGTGTCGGCTGAGGCCGGCTCTGGAATGCTCCGGCTGATCACCTTCACCTGGCCCAGGCGGGCTGGTTCCCTGGCTCCCAGGTTACTTCCCCGAGCATAACCTTCGAGCTGCTTTTGGATTCTTTCACTCCTATCCCCGCGGGGCTGGAGACACCATCTCTTTAGGCGACCTTCTCCTTACTTTGCCTCGTCCAGCAATACACATAGACACGTACACCAAGTGTTTGACTGGGGAAGGTGCACTAAAGAGGCGGAAAATCCGATAATTTCTACTAGAGGGGAAAACACCCTGCCAGTCAAAAAGTTCAAACCCGATAGGGTGGGCGCTCAAGGAGGTGTTGAGTTGACAGCGCCCCCACTCCTTTCCTGCTGTCTGCCTTAAGCCACCCTGTCCCCCACCTCCCACAACCGTACCAGGAGGGAGCCAAGCAGTATTAGGGGCCGAGGAAGCAGCCCTTTAGCTCTGCTACCCCGGCTGCGCTGAAACCCGATCCGAAGGAGTTCAGAATCAGGTTTCAAAACACGCCAGAGCCGAGCCGCACCAGCACCCCACGTTGCTGCGGCCGCGAAGGGAACCACAGCGGGCAGGGTGAATGATTAACTCTGTCATATGAAACCTCGACGTCCCCAGACCCCTTCAGTGCCGCCAGCCCCCACAAGATACTCCCCCCTCCAGAGCGGCCAGTACAACCTCCAGCACGGGCCTGGGGTGGGGGCAGCCGAACCCCGCGGATCCGGGAGCTTGTGCGCGCGCCGGGCCGGGAGGGACCCCGCGAGGTGCAGACCCCGGCCAGCGCCGGCAGCCTCTGCGGGTCTTGGGCGGCGGTGAGAGCTGCCTTGCAGGCGTCCACACAGGCTTCCTTCGCCCCGCCAGAACCGGGGAGAGAGTGGCAACTTCAAAGCCAGCGGGATGGGGGTGGGAAGCCGGGCAGCAGTGACCAGCCGAGGTGGGGGCGGGGAAGGAGACCTAGGCGGGCGACGAGAAACTTCTGGGGGCGGAGGGGGAGGGTAAGAAGAAAGGTTCCCCCCGCCCCTCTCCACCGCCACCGCCGCCGCCGCCCCCCTCCGCTGGTCGGGGGAGCGAGGTGGGGGGCGGGGAGAGGTGGGCAGCCGGACCAGGCTGGTGGGGAAGGTAAGCGCCATGTTTGCGAGCACTAGGAGGAAAAGAAAGCTGGGAAGGGGGTGGGGGAGAGGAAGGGGGAGGAGGAGGAAAGTTGCTGCTCACCTTTTGGACTGGGTCTCGGAGGGGTTCCGGTCGCGCTGTCGCCGGTTCTTGAACCAGTTGCTGACCTGAGTGAGGGAGAGGCCGGTGATCTTGGCCAGGTGCCGCTTCTCAGCGGGCGAAGGGTAGCGATTCTGCTTGTAGAGCTCCTTGAGCGCGTTGCGCGACTTCTCCTTGAAACAATACACCGTCTCCTCGCCGTCCCAGATGGTGCGGGGCAAGGGGAATTTCCTGCGCAGCCGGTACTTGTCCACGGCGCCCAGCGGCCGGCCGCGGGCTCGCTCGGCCTCGGTGTAGCGCGCCTTGTACCAGAGCTGCTGCAGCAGCGGGTGGTTGGCCGACTCGAAGCTGTGGCTCTCGAGGATGCTGTAGAGCTCGGGGTAGATGCCCTGGTGGAAGGCCACGAGCGCCCGCGCCTTCAGCAGGCTCTCGTTGCCACGTAGCAGGTCGCTCTGGGGCAGGGACCACAGGAACCGGGCCAGGCGGTCCAAGTTGCCCCCCTGCTGCAGTGCCTCGCACACGCAGGCGACATGGTCGGGCGAGAAGGCCAGCGGGGTCTGCGCGGCAGCAGCGGCGGCGTGGTGGTGCCTGCCCAGAAGTTCCGAGTGGAGTTGTACCTGATCCGCCGCCGCTCCGGCCGCCGCCGCCGCCACTGCCCCTTCCTCTCCGCTCACCGTGGCGGCGGCGGCCGCGGCGTCCCCCGGCTCCAGGGAGAAAGGAGCTGGAGCCGGGGGGCTCAGCCCCACCGCCGCGCCCCCCGCCACTTCTTGGTGCGCCTCCTGCCCTTCCGAGGCGCTTTCCATCCCATTCTCCTGCTTGATGTCCGCCGCACTTGCAATCTGCCCGGTGGGGGAGGAAGAGGACATTTTTTGTTGTTTATTTTCCTCCCTCCCTCACTCCCTCGCACTCTTTTCCTCTTTCTTTCCCCCTCTCTTACTCCTCCTTCTTCGTCTCCCTCCCCCCTCCCCCCCTCCGGAAAGCCCACTCCCTCCCTCCTGGTTTCGGCTGGATCTGGCCGATCAGGTTTCCCCCCGGCCACGCAGTCACCATTAAGATAGCTGCTAGAGCAAAGTAGTGTAAACGGATAGCTGCTTTCTGCCGTTCCCCCAACGTGACTCCTCCGGTTGCTGCATACTATATGGCACTGGTGGCCCGGCCGGCCGGGCCGCGCCACCTCATTGGCTATTTCGCATTCAGAGGGAGGAGGAGACACCGTTTCTATCCCTGTCGATCACTCGACTCCCACTCCACCCCTCGCCTTTCCCTCTCCCCCTCACCCCCAGGCACCTATACCTGAAGGGAAACGCGGACATTCTTTTCAGGCCGTGCTCCTGGGCGGGAAATTACCTAATGTGGCTTGAAAACCGGACAACTCTTTCTAAGAGAGGACCTACGACTCCTGAGGGAATATTAATTGTGTGGCCTTAAGGTCTGGACGGCCAAATTCTTAACAAAGGGACCACCCTCAGCATCTAGATGACGAAACTTAAGAAGACAATTTAGAAGCTTCCCAGTGTCTCCCCCACAACCCTTCCGAAGTCTTTATCAAGGATTTTGTATTCAAAAGGGTCAAGAATAGAATGGTACTAGGAAATGTTTTAAGGGATAAACATTTGTAGTAAATTAAAATTCCAAAAGGGAAAAAATGCTTAAAAAACCTTAAAATAAGCTGATATAAATAGCTCACTGAGAAGACAAAAACAAGAAGCCTTCAAAAATGTACTTAACCTTAAGTTACCGGGAGGGTTGGCAACCCAACTGAGTTGAACGTGATATAAAACTAAGCGTATAGAATAGTAAACCATATGTTTATCCTGGATGAGTAGTGTGGAAGAGATCTAAGCTTTAAATTATAATAATATATGCAAATTTGTCTTCTCTGTGAATATTTTTAATATAAATGTATGAATAATTCTTTGAAGATGGGATATTCCTGGTAGAAACACTCTATGTGCAGGTGTCTTCCAGGAGATCAGCGCGGGACCAGCAGCCTTTTCTACAGTATAGACAGATGGAAGATTGTCCTCTGGTTTGATGTTGAAGTGTGGAGGTGGAGAGCGATGGGGGTGGAGTCTTTTGCTGTTTTTGCAGTTATATCTCTTTCCTTCAGGGTTTCCATGAGGTCTTGACTCAGAAAGGGATGAACCTATCTCTGTTTCACTGATTACTGTTGGTCAGTTGGGTGTGCCTGCTGCTGCTCTTTCTGAAAATTCAACATTTTAATGACATCATCCTAACCTTTACTTCAGGGTGGCCTTGTATTGTTTCTACTTCCCAACTACCCATAACTGCCTACTTCAGCATATTACAAAGCAGGTGTTTAGGTCACCTGCTGTCATGGTCAACATGGTGAGGTTTTTCTTTTTTGTGGACAGGCTGCATTTTATTGTTTTGGCCAACCAAGAAGTTATTTCATATAGGATTTAACTTGTTTTTGCAGTGCCCTAATGTGATGAAGCCAGCGGTGACATCTTTAGTAGATTTAAAATTCACAGTCATGGAAAACACCATGTGCTTCTACTCCATTGGAAATATCCAGTTAGGTATCAAGCTTCAGAACAATATCTGTGATTCAAAACTTCCTTGAATTTTAAAAAATAGACTTTTTATTTTGGAATGCTTTTGGTTGATGGAAAAGTCACACAAATAGTACAAAGAGTTCCCATTTACCCTTCACCTAGTTGCCTCAAATGTTATGTATTCAAAAGGGTCAAGGGGCAAGCATTTACAGTAAATTAAAATGGTACATTTGTCCAAATAAATTAATATTGGCATATTACCATAAACTTAAAACTCTAGACTTTATTTGGATTTCACCAGTTTTTCCACTAATGACTGTTTTTTCTTCCACAATCCAATCCATGATACCACATTGCATTTAATTCCTTGAATTTTTAAAAGCATATTTGTCAGAGCATAGTAGACAGGATATAACGTGGTTTAGTGGAAAGGATGTAGACTTGAGAATCAGATAGCTAGACATAGGTTTAACCCTAGGTCTGCCATTTATTAGCTACTTGACTATAAAAAGTAAACAGGGTCGTTGTGAGGATTAAATGAGGTAAATGTGCCCAAAAGCACCTGGTGCATAATTAATCCTTGGTAAGTATTTGTTATCTTCCTCCTGATACTGCAAAGTAGGGGACTTTTCAGTTGTATATACCTAATGAAAATTCCTTTGGCTATGTTATGGAGCTATCCAAGATCATGTCATAGGAGTCTATTTCAGAATTATTATCAATCAAATATAGTGTATTGACTTGGGAAACCGCATATTGGGCTTTTGCATGTCTTCTCTATATTTGCCTCTAGAGCACCAAGTTCAACAGATTATGTAGAAGTGGCAGTGAACTTTTTTGACATCTATAGCTTATAGCTAGCTATGTTGGTATTCTGTAGGAGATTCCTATAGGACCAGAAGTAAAATCTAACACCAGGATCTCGGTTCCTTTAGCAATTTTGAGCCTCAGAGCTCATTCTGCCAGCAATTCAAAGTGGACTCAAACATGGTCAGCTGCATTAGAATGGAACACTAGATTTGAGGGTATGTGGAGTTTATCCCAGAACACTGCTTTTGCTAAATGGTTTGTAAAATTGATGAATACTTGCTTCTACTTCCTATGTCTGTCATGCTGTGAACATTGAGTCTGTTGTGCTGATATGTAGTCTAAAGCTGTGATGTGATTTGGGAAAACATAATTGAAACTAGGATTGTATAAGAGTGAAGAACATCAGAAAACTAAGCTGCTTGTTTGTGTATCTTTTCCTTCCAGCCTAAAGATAGTGATGAGAGTATGTGAAAATCTTTTGCCATTTTAATGTGTGTTGAATAAAATCCAGTTCAGCACAAAATGTTATACTTTGCTTGAATATATTTGGTGGTTTTGCCACCAAGAATGGAGATTTCCTTTTTCAAGAATGACTTTGGCTGTCTGGAAGATGGAAGGAAGGCCACATAACTGTATCTTGGTGGGTTCTTGGTAGGCATATGTGCTGGTACTATTAGGGAAGTTAGGTTCTAAAGTTATCTCCCATCCATTGTTATTTAGTGATAGTTGATGATATATGGTGAACTTTTCTGAAGGATCATTCATTTGCCTGAGTCCTGATTAAGTTTAAGACATTACATTAGGTATCAAAGGATAAAAAAGATGAATGTATTGGCATCTCTGTCCCAAAGGAACTTTAAATCCTACCAGGGGAGATAAGACATTCATAAGTAAATACAATACAGAATATGGGAGTGGTGAGGATAAAGAGCCTCATTTGGAGAGGAGGAGGACAACTGGGAGTGAGTTTTTAGCTTAGTCTTTTGAGAATAAGAATTTTGAGAGAAAGCCGGGTGTGGTGGCTCACACCTGTAATCCCAGCTACTCAGGAGGCTGAGGCAGGAGGATTGCTTGAGCCCAGGTGTTCAAGGATGCAGTGGGCTATGCTTGTGCCACTGTACTCTCCAGCCTGGGTGACAGAGCAAGACTCTGCCTTTTTTTTTTTTTTTTTTAATGTTTTGAGAAGACAAGGATAAAAATTCATTAGAGGCAGAGGGAACTGTAAGAAAAAGCATAGAGCCATCAAGGTGTGTGGTATATTTCAGAAATATCAATGTCAAATCATCTCACATGTCTTGTTGAGTGTGAGTTTTATGTGAATGTGGGAGATTAGCTTAAAAGGCATGTTGGAGACAAATTATGAAGGACTTAGAACCAAATGCTCAGTTTGCTGTGATATGTACAATGGCTATGTCTGTGCATCATATCATGGCCATCATTGATGGGCCAGGATGGGCACTTGCCTTAAACCAAAACAGTCAAAATCCTTTTCTGGGGTTTTTGAAACTTATACTAGAGGAACTAAGACTGGTGGAAGGAGTCTTGGATATAGTACTTGGGAGTTCTCAGTGACAGAGTTATCTACTCTTATAGGGTACTGATAGGCAGCAGGTGAGATGGAGGGTGACACAGTGAGTCACATGGGCCACAGTGGAGGAAGGACCTCCTGGCAGAGACTTGTTGAGTGCTAGGTTCTAGTCATCTCCCAGGTGTAGCAGCACTCTTACTTTTTTGTAGTGATATGAATTTCCCCAGGAACCAGAAACCCTACTTGAACTGGCTGAGGTAAAAAGATGAATTTATTCTCTCATGATACCAAACAATGTGAAGAGCAGGAGTGCAGCTGACTGAACTTGAAGACCTATCTCATTTCATATGCCTCTGCCTTTCTTATCAAGTTAGTTTTTGGAGTTTTCCCCAGAAGCTTCGAATCATGGTTCCCAGTAGCTCCTAACTCACATTTTCCTGTTTCATCAAAGAGGTTCTGCTGCTTTTCCCTTACTGCCAATTTGAAAAATTCTAGGGAAGAGCTCTGATTGGTTTAATAAGGATTGTATGCTAACTTCCTGGGACAGAGGACAAACACTCTGATTGGCAGGCCCAGTGGAACCACATAGGCATCTGTGTGTGTGTGTGTGTGTGTGTGTGTGTGTGACTGTTTTCCATAAAAAGTGGGAGGAGAGATGTTATATCTAATAAAGGAACAAAATAATAAGTATCCTCTTCTTATGAAGAAAGTCTAATTAGGGTACATAGCTTGGGGCTGGAAAGGAAGATCTGCATTTGAGAAATACTTCCCCAGAGAGGTAAAATTGGCTGTTAACTGAGGTAGGAATACTAGAGGATGAGCAGATTTGGAAAGAGAAATAATGGGGTTAATTTGTCCACTGTTTGGATACAGCTGTCTTCAGAAATGTAGGAAACTTGATAGTTTGGTGGTTTTCTACAAAGGCTGAGGTTCCATTTGAATCAGAAGTCCAGTGCTGTCAGTGCTCTCCTCAAAGCTCTCTGGCCATTCTATGCTATTGAGCCCCACCACTGGTAATGATGTACATTTGAGAGTTTCTATTATGTATGAGGCATTGTAGTGGGGTCATTATAATACGTATCCATGTCATGTAATTTAGTCATTATGGCAACCCTGTGAAGTGTATTATATGGAGGAAGGAAACTGAGGTAAGGGAGGATAAGAAATTTGGTTCAAACACAGGTCTGATTTAAGAGAAAGTCAGGGTCTGGTATGATGGCTCATGCTTGTAATTCTAGCACTTTGGGAGGCCGAGGCAGGAGGATTGCTTGAGGATAGGAGTTTGACACCAGCCTGTACAACATAGTGAGACCTTGTCTCTACAAAAAATAAAAAAAATTAGCTGGGTATGGTGGTGGGTGCTGTAGTTCTAGCTGCTCCAGAGGCTGAAGCAAGAAGATCACCTAAGCCCAGGAATTTGAGGCTGCAGTGAGCTATGATCAGCCACTGCACTCCAGGCTGGGCAACAGAGAGATACTCTCTCTCTTTAAAAAAGAAAAGAAAATCAAGCTCTTCCTAGTACATTACACTGCTTCTTTTAGATAATATTATTGCTGCTAATACTAATAGTACTATTAATAATGGGCAGCAGTTATTTAGGTAGGTACTGTATTAAGCACTTTATTTTTTTGAGTCAGGGTCTTGCTCTGTCACCCAGGCTGGCGTGCAGTGGTGAATCATTGTTTACTGCAGCCTTGAACTCCTGGGCTCCAGCAATCCTCCCATCTCAGCCTCATAAGCAGCTGGGACTGCTGGCACACACCACCACACTGAGCTAATTTTTTTATTTGTTGTAGATACTGGGTCTCACTATGTTGTCTAGGCTGGTCTGAAACTCCTGACCTCAAGCGATCCTCCAGCGCTGGCCTTCCGTAGTGCTAGGATTATAGGTGTGAGCCACCTTGACCTGCCTTACAAGTATTATCTTGAATTTATAATTGGGAAAACTGAGGCTTGAGGTCATGTAAGTAGTAAGTGACAAAGCCAGCACTTTAATCCAGCTCTCTTGGTGCCAGAGACCAAATCTATAAGCACTATATTTCTTTTTACTGCCTTTAGCTCCATGAGTAAAGCTTACCTGATAGAGTTCCAAGTCAGCTGTTGCTACCATACTTTCCTGTTAGTAGTTTCCCACCTGGGAAAAGAATACAGCTTGTAGCAGTATCTCCTCCCACAATCTTTAATGCTTTCTTTGCTTTGATCTTAAGGTTTGGGAGAAAGGAAAAGCAATTCACTTCACAACATACTTGGGATCTCCTATTCAAAGACATAATTAAAACTGTCCTGGTGATAATAAACAATAATGCCAACCAAACGGATGACTTGTCAATTTGTAGTATTGGCCAAAAGTTTTATTTGCTCATGGACCATATTCATTCTTTCACCAAAAGTTTCCTGCTCTGTTAAAATATAAAGATCCTAAAGTTGCCTTTATTCTTGGAGAGCCTTACTCTGAATCATGTAACTGGTTTGGATATGGTCTTTCAATAAGATAATAGCAGCGTAATAAGCCTTCAGGTCAGCATAGCATTTGGTGCTGCCTATTTTATTAAACTTATATTTGGTTAACTCCTGCTAATGAACAGTATTATGATCAAGGAGATGATGTGGTTTATTTATTAGGTGAATCCCTCTCTATATTAATATAAAACCCTGTGCTGCCATGGGTTGCTTTGGTCTTCTGGTTCCTGGATGTGGTATCCAGCTGTTTAGCAGGTTCCCCCTCCATAACCCATGGAAAGCCCAACTGTTTTCCCAGCTATGAGCTGCTGACTGGGTTCACTGTTTAAAAAAGTGGGAGTTGGAATGTTCCTTTTTATGTGTTTATTGAAGAGAGCAAAACTGCCATGAAGAGTTAAAATTACTGAGTGTATACAGGTCGTATTCATTATATGAGTTAATCTGAAAAACCTTGGCTGCCTGTTCACTTCTGATGGAGTTTGGGTCAGATGAAGGTGACTACAAGAAAATGCTTGGCATTAAAATTTTTCACATTACACTATTATTTGATGGTAATTGATTAATTCTTCATTTACTTTTCTTATTCATTAAGTATCAACAAATTCTTATTTTGGAGCTGAATAAGATGTGTCCCTTACAGTGGTGCTCTTTCATGAAGGGACATCCCTGCCAAGTGTCTGTTGGTAGGAACCTGCTTGGCATGTGGTCTTGGTCTGAGGAGGGGGGGTTGTAGGTGGAGTTTATGATGTAATAGAGCTGTTTAGAGACTTCAATTTGCCTTCTTGAAACATGCAGTGAACATGGCTTACAATTTCCAAAGAGATTCAGGCTCTCAGATCTTGGAATTATTGGAATAAAATTATGTGTATGTATTCTTGGTATGATTTTTTCCTAGGTATTTTGGGAAATAAATGTCTTTGATGGAGGGGTAGATAACTTTTTCAAACTTTTTATCTGCAAATGCGTATTATTTTTTGAGCTTATATGACTATGCAAATATAAAGAAATATAAAGTACAGGCCATCAAATTGTCCAGAAGAAATTACTAGTCTGAATTATTCGAATATGTACACCAGGAATAAACCTTTGAAATCATGAGAATGTTTCCAGACAGAACAAGATGGATCTTTTCTTCCTAACTAGGTGCGCGTAAGGATAATTTGCTGTTTTAAAACGCGTCCCCCCTCATCGCACCGCCCCCCACCGCGCCCCGGTCAAATCCAAGGTATTGAGCTGCTTTACAGAAAGCTAAAACCGAGCAACAGCTGCAGGACACGAGAACTTGCTACCGGAACGTTTGTGCTGCAGTGCCTCGCCCCTAGCCGGTGTTCTTTCGCGAGGGACCGTTTCTGCCAAGTGCCTGTCGGTAGAAACCTGCTTGGCGTCCGGTCTGAGGGGGCTTGTGGTAGGTAGCTGTGGCTGAAGCAGGAGTTCGGGCAGAGTTGGCAGGAGAGAAGGCGCCATGGATGATCAAGGCTGCCCCAGGTGTAAGACCACCAAATATCGGAACCCCTCCTTGAAGCTGATGGTGAACGTGTGCGGACACACTCTGTGAGTCGGGCAGCAATGGATTCTTGGGGGGAGAGACGCTCAGGGTGGGAAGAGAGAGCCGGGAGATGTTCGGCTTAGGCTGGGAGGATTAAAGGGCATCGTTAATTTCAACACTGGGGAGGAAAATGTGAAAAGGAAGCGTTGTGACTTTATATGGACTGTAGCCGCAAGCCCTGAGAAGCTCCGGCCTGCTTTGAACTGCGGGTTACCAGTGAGGTACCCAGCAGTCTGTCAGATTCCCTCTCCATAGCTGGTGAAAATACCGATTGTATTTCCAGTCTCCGTGTTGTCAACTGGAGTCCAGACATATTGCTGGTCAAAAGCATGGGAGATTGGAGTGTTTCTTTAGTTGTATACGAAATGTTTTTATTGAAAAAGAGCGAAAGTGCTATGGAAACTTAAAATCACTATGAGTGTATACTGCTGCTCTTTGTTGTATGAGTTAATTTGAAAACATGTGTATGCCCTCTTGTCCTGATGGAGTTCGGTTAGACTGTCATCACTAAAATGAGGAAAACCTGGACTCTAGGCAGTTAATTATGGAGCTATAGTAATGGCTGGCATTTATTGAGCACACATTTTGTATCAGGCACTGTTCTAAGCGCCTTATCATGAATTATCTCACTTCATTTCTATAACAGCCCCATGAAGTGGTTACTGGTATCATTTCCATTTCACAGAGAAGAAAATCGAGACTGCTGAAGGCCCTTTATTAAGTGGGCCTTACTAGAATTGGAATCTAGGAATTCTTACTATAGAACGCCAATTTTGGGGGTGGAAGAAGGGAGATTGAGTTTGTGTATTTTGAAGAATAAGTGTAGGAATTGGTCAAAGTGTTTCTTGCTAGATTTTATGGTCAGATGTTGTTTAGTAAAGATGGTTGTATAAAGCTTGGATAAAAGGTGCCATATAACGGTGAGCACATACTACATTCCTGTAGTTTCTCTGGGGTTTTTAGAGTTTAAAAAAAAGGATAATCTACACTGTGGTAAACAAGGTCTTTAGGTAAGCATAATTGCATGATTAGCAGTAGTTATTACAATTATTATAATAGATTTGTTAATTTACTTAATTGGTCCCTTTTTCTAATCTTTATTTTCCTTTGCTTTATTCAGCAAAGGAAGTATAGGAGATTGTGACTGAATGGTTTAAGATAAGAAGTGAGGTAAAAGTAATCAAATAGAATACATAGAAAAGGGAAGCAAGGCAAACATTGTAGGTTGGCTGTTAGGTTTTTAGAGAGATTTTGGTCAGTTTCTCTCCATTTTCCTTCATCAGGTTTGTTACAGTTGGTTCTAAGGGAAAGAGAGTTTGGTTTTTAGAAAGATACTAAATGTAATTTACTGAAAGGATGCTAAATGAAATTTTCTGGCCTAGCAGAAATTAGCCAATCAGGGAAGATTATAGGATTTCAGTAATATAAATGGCATTTTTTATTAAATGATTATAAAATATTTAATTGAGAATTGCTTTTGTTGTATCCTCAGTCCTTTTTTTTTTTTAGGACTAAGAATTAAGAATTGTCTAATTCATTCTGGTGGTGTATTTATTTTGGTTAATCTGCTAACCCGGTAGATTCAGGCCCCACTTTATAGTCCTTTTTTGACTTGAAATGTGAACAAAGTGAATAAAGGCTGTCTGATATAAAATTCTTTACTCTTACAGACTCTGTAGTTTTTGGCAAATGACTAATTTTTTTGTTAGTGATTCTTCTTATCTGTATAATATAGAACATAGTGCTGCGTATGTCACAGTCTGAGGATTAAATAATATATGTAAAATATTTAGAGTTATTTAGAATTTCTGTTGCATATTCAATATATATTGGCTATCAGCTATTATTTGTGTATATTATGGGTGATAAGCAGAAATGAAATTAAAACAGGATTTATTTGGCCTGCTATGGGAGACTTGCACAATAATTATCTTTAAATGAATTCAATACACTATAAAATGTGAAAATACAGCTTTAATTATAATGACTTTATTGTAATTTTCATAATGTCAACTCTTTAGCATGTTCTCTAATCAGTCATCCTTTAAAAGTACCTTAAGCTAGGCTAAAACTCTCCTCTGTATCAATGAATATAGGAGAAAGCTCACTGATTTTTTTTTGTAATTCATTAAAAAAATTAAAATTAAACAATAATGAAAGCAACATAAAATATTACATGAAATGTAAACATTTCTCTGGTTCATTTCCCTCCTGAAAGGTAACAACTTTTAGGTTGTTTCTGTATCTTTTCAGATATTTTCCATGCATACACAAATGTGGATGTGTTTGGGTAGAAAACTTCTTCTTCCCCCAGCATAAACAGGATCATATATATATTCTTATTTTTTCCTTTTGTATATCTTGGATATCTTTCCTAAATGAATATGCATGTCTTCTTCTTTATTTTTAACATTTGGATAGTAGTCTATTGTTCAATTATAATTCAATTGATTTAGTCAAAATTTTTTAAAAATAATTTTATTTATTATTTATTTATTTCAGAGACAGGGTCTCACTCTGTCACCCAGGTTGGAGTGCAGTTGTATGATCATAGCTCACTGTAACTTCAAACTCCTGGGCTCAAGTGATCCTCCCACCTCAGCCTCCCAAGTAGCTGGGGACTATAGGCATGTACCACCATGCTTTGCTATTTTTTTTTGTTTTTGGTAGAGACAGGGTCTTGTTGTGTTGCCCAGGCTCCTGACCCCAAGCAATCGTCCTGCCTCAGCCTCCCAGAGTGCTAGGATTACAGGCATGAGCCACCATGCCTGGCCCAAATTTTTTTGATTAATATTTAGGTTTCCAGTTTTTCACTAGAGTAAACATCCATATATATATGTGTGTGTGTATACATCTTTGAGCACTTATGCAAGTATATCATAGGATATAGCAGGTAAATCACTGGGTAAATGTCTAGCAGTGGAATTGTTGTGTTGGAGTTTGTATCTTTTAAATTTGATAAACATTGCCCAGCTGTTTTCAAAAAAGACTGTATTAAGCTGGGCAAAGTGGTGTGTGTCTGTAATCCCCGCTACTTAGGAAGGTGAGGCAGGAGGATTGCTTGAGTCCAGGAGTTGAGACTCCATCTCAAAAAGAAAAGAAGATGGTAACAATTATGTTTCCAACAACTGTATGGGAATACCTATTGCCACACATCTTTGCTGATATTGACCATTATTATTTTTTTAAGTCTTGCATTCTTATAGATAAAAACATGGATCTTAATGAGAAAGTATTTTGATTTGGTAGTATGTTGAATTGTTTGTGTATCATGTATTTCATAGGATTGAATTTAGACATTTTAATAATATATTGCTGGTCTGGAGGAACAGGTATTGTTATTTAGCATTACTATTTTTATTTGTTATCTATTACTGTGTAATGAATAAACTCCAAAATTAGTAGCTTAGAACAACAAACATTTATTATACAGTTTCTGAGGGTTAGGAATCTTGGAGTAGCTTACCTGAATTATTCTGGCTCAGAGTCTCGTGAAGCTGCAGTCAATCTGTTGGCTAGGATTGCAGTCTAGACTTGCCTAGGCCTGGAGTATCTGTTTCCATAGTCACTCATGTAGCTCTTGTCAAGAAGCTTCAGTTCCTTCCCATGAACTCCTCCATAGGGCTTCTTATGATATATCTATCTTCTCCCAGAACTAGTGACATGATGAGGGGAGGGAAGAGGGAGGAGGGGAGGGAATGAGCCAGAAACTGCAGAGCTTTTTAAAACCCAATGACAGAGGCCACATACCATCACTTCTGTGTATTTTACTGTTACAGTATGGGAAATTATTTACACACAAGGGTGTGAATACAATGAGGCAGGGATCACTGGGCCGTCTTGAAGGTTGGCTTTCACAGGATTTTATTAACTTATTTTTTGTTTGTGTCCTCAGGTAGCAAAGACATTTCAGGAGGCAAGTGATAAAGTGAGTAGGAGTAGTGCTTCATAAAAGATATGAAGTATAGGATTATGGAAAGCTTAATTAGGAACATTATAGGAAAAAATATGGGAGCAGAAAGAGAAAATAAAGAGGGGAAACATCATGAAAAGACCTTTCTTGCTTAGCTGCTGGCAATTGAGGAAGCATATTCCCTTATGTATCAATTCAGTCCAACAAGTACACAAATGAATTGATCGCATGCACATAGAAGATTTGATTTCATGTTTTTTTTTTTCTTTTTTCAATTCAAGGAAGAACTTTGTCTCAGTTACAAAAAAGGGTAATTTGTTTCTTTACTAGGACACCTATTTCAACAAATGTGCCTTCTATATAATTCCGAAGGCATATTGAATTAGATGGAATCAGTTATATCTAATTATCATTTAACCATAGTCTTTAATAATTTAATTCCTATCCCAGCCATTCTTGGCAAAACCAATCTCTGGAACTTTTAGATGTATCTGATTTTACCAAATCTACTTTTTTCATTTTAAACATACACAAGACACAAAGTACTAGGTAAGCAAAACCATATACTTACCATCCTGATGTGAAAGTCCATATTTTGCCATATTTACTTAAGATCTTTCCCTATTTCTTTCTTCTCTTGTCTCTTCCATTTCTTTCTCTGTCGTTTAGTGTTGTTACTAGTTTATTCTGAAGAGTTATCCTGAAGAGTCTAAATTTTGCTTTTTGCATATCTGTGATATTGTTACATATGTCCCTCTCTTCTCTATATTTCCTCTAAATTGTTAGTTATATTTAGAAATTTTATATGATTCAGATTGAATTTATTAATTGTAAGAACAATTAATAAGTGGTATTAACTCATTCCTTTTAACGAATATACTGGTCTTATTTTATACCTTTGTGCAGATCGGGATACAGCACCTCTGGGGGGAAAAATTAGGAAAAGACACTCATTTTAGGTCGCAGATTTAGAAAAGGGGACTTATTAGATATATTGTTATTAATTTCTAATTTTATTCTGTTGTGGTAAGAGTATACGCTATAAAATTTCAATCTCTTAAAATTTTTTTTAAACTTATTTATGATCCAGCATATAACCTGTCTTTGTGAATAATCAGTGTAATTTTGAAAAGAATGTGTATTCTGTAGCTGTTGGGTATAGTGTATTATAAAATTATAAATGTCAATTAGGTCAACTTGGCTAATATAGTGTTACTCAGATCTTCTATATCTGTAATGATTTATCTACTCATTTTATCAATTATTCCAACTATGATTGTGGATTTGGCAATTTCTTTAGTTTTTGGTCACACTTCATGTATTTTGAAGCTCTCTTGTTACATATATATTTAGGATTATTATGCCTTCCTGATAAATTTCTCCTTTTATTGTTGTGAAATTACTTTACATCTTTGTCTTCTGTGATATTCTTTGTCCTGAAGTTTCTGTCTCATATTAGTATGGCACTGTCAGCTTTCTTGTGCTTACTGTTTGACAGTGTGTCTTTTTCCATCCTTTTACTTTCAACCAATGTGTCTCTTATCTCTGGTAGACTGCACATAATTGGGTCTTGGCATTTATCTAGTCTGTCAATCTCTGCCTTTTAATTGGTGTGTTTGTCTACTTGTATCTAATTATTGATATTATTTGGTTTAAGTCTATTTGCTTTCCATTTATCTCTTGTTTTTTGTTCTTTTCTTGCTCCTTTCCTGCTTTATTTTGAATTAATTAGTTATATTTAATTATTGGCTTATTAGTAAATATCTCTTTATTATTTTTATTATTATTTTAGTGGTTTCTCTAGGTATTATATATCTTTTACTTCGATATATGATCAATGTTGTTATTTTTGCTTTACACATTTAGTTGTCTTTAAGGATATGTAGATTTTTTTTTTTTTTTTTGAGACAGGTGTCTTGCTCTGTCGCCTGGGCTATAGTACAGTGGCATCAGCATAACTCACTGCAACCTCCTGGGCTCCAGCGATCCTCCTTCAGCCTTCTGCACAGTTGGGACTACAGGCGTGTGTGCCACATGCCACTATGCCCAGCTAATTTGTCTGTTTTTTTTGTAGAGATGGGGTCTCACCATGTTGCTCAGCCTGATCTCAAACTCCTGGCTTCAAGCAGTCCTCCCACCTAGGCCTCCCAAAGTGCTAGGATTACAGGCATGAGCCACTGCACCTAGCCCTTCATTTGTTTTTATTGCTGATTACTATTCCATTGTATGGATATACCACATTTTATTTATCCATTCATCAGTTAAAGAGCATTTGGATTGTTTCCACTTTTTGGTTATTGTGAATAATGCTGTTGTGAACATTAGTGTACAAGTTTTTGTATGGACAAATGTTTTTGTTTCTTTCAGGTATACTCTTAAGAGTAGAATTTTTGGATCATATGGTAACTCTATGTTTAACTATTTGAGGAACTGTCAGACTGTTTTCCAAAGTGGCTGCACCATTTTACATTTCCCCCAGCAGTGAATGGAGGTTCTAGTTTCTCTGCACAGTTGATGACACTTGTTATTAACTATCTTTTGATTATAGCCATTCTAGTGGGTATGATATGGTGAAATATTATTGTCTTTTATGTTTACCTACTTATTTACTATTTTTGGTGCCCTTCCTTACTTTGGATCTGATTTTATAGTTGTATTGATTTCCTTCTGCCTGAAGAACATTCTTTAGCATTTCTTGTAGTGTAGGTCTGTTGGTGAAGAATTCACACAGATTTTGTTTATCCAAAAGTATTTTTACTCTACTGTTTGCAAGATATTTTGTCAATATAAAATTATGAGTTCACATTTCTTTCCCCACTTGAAAAATACCATATCATTGTTTTCTGGCCTCTGTTGTTTCTGTTGAGAAGTTAACTTTACTCATATGTTTTTTTCTCCCTATTTTTTAGATTATTTCCATTGACCTGTCTTCAAATTCACTCACACCTATCTGCCATTTCCAATCTTCTGTTAAGCCTATTCAGTAGATTTTCCATTTGTATTGTACTTTTTCTAGAGTTTCCATTTTGGTTTTTTAAATAGTTTTCATTTCTCTGATGAGATTTCCTATCTGTACAATCGTGCAGATCATATTTTCCTTTAGTTTTTTGAATATATTTTCCTTTAATTCTTTGAACACATTTTGCATCTATTCCTTTAAAATATTTATAATAGCTAATCTTAAGGTTTCTGTCTGCTGGATCCAACATCTTGGCTATTTCAGGGTTACTTTCTATTGACCGTTTTTTTTTAGACCATGGGTCATATTTTTCTGTTTTTTTAAATTTAAATTTTTTTGTATATTTAGTACTTTTTAATTGTAGGTGGTACATTATAGAGATCCTGCATTTTATCTTTTTGTGAAAAGTGTTGATTTTTAAAAATTCTTGTAGGTAGTTCAAAGTACTGGCTGATTACCTTGAACTTGTGTAGGCTTGGTTTTAGTCTTTGCTAGAATGGATCTGTGGAGAACCCATTGTGTTTCCTTACTTTAGTGTAACTCAACCAACAAACTTTTAGTCCCTTGAAAAACCTGTGGGGCTTGATTTTAGTCTTTGTTAGGGTGAATCTAGAATGTCTTAGGATGTGGTTCTTAAGCTTAGGTGAGGCATTTTTGGTATCTCAACTGGATGTCTGAGGTGTTAATAAGGTGTTAATGTGGTTTCCTTGCTCTGGTTGGTAGGAACTCCAAAGATACCCAGTACTCCTTAACTTCTAGTATCTATTCTTCTCTTAGTCACTCTCTTTTAAGCCTTAATTGGTTTTGCCCTGCACATGTACAGCCTATTCCTTGGCCAAGGATTTATGGGGAAATACCACGTGTCTTCTAGCCTCTCTGCCTTGCAGATTTCAGCCACATCAACTGCCCTGAACTATTACTTCTGCGTATTGAGCTTTGACAACAACTGTTCCCTTCCTAAACTCTTGCTTGCTGGGCCATGGTTATGGCAATTGTTCCCACGTAGAAAGCTGAGGGCATTGTAGGGCTCACTTTGTGAGTTTCCCGTTTCTCAGGGATGTCTTGTCCTTCTGTTGTTTAATGCCTGTAAACACTTATCTTAAACATTTTGTTTGCCTTATGGTTGCTTATGGTGGGAAGACTAGTCTAGCATCAGTTACTCCATCATATTTGTTTGCAAAAGCTGGCCTTACTATTGGTGAGCCATTTACTTTGTCCTGTAATCTTCCAGATTTTCTCCGTTCTATGTGTTCATGTTTGTTTTCTTTACCTCAAAATTGCTTGTGTCCTTTCAATATTTCTTTTCTTTTGTACTTCTGCTTACTTTTTCTTACTACCTCTTCCACAAACTTTTCCAGCCATTCCTTTTTTTTTAATTGGAGTGTTTTAAGTTGATTAGCAGAACTGCTCAGAATAGCTTTAGAGAATTGACATCTCATATCTTCTGAATGATAATTACAATGAAAATCTCAAGATTTTATGATCTATAGGCTACACAATATAGCCTAGCCCTAGGTGTATAATAGGCTATACCACCTAGGTTTGTGGTTTTTTGCTTTCACCTCATATGTAAGAGTTGGTGTCCCATGTATTTTAATAATCCAGATACAGATTGAGTAGTAGAAAGAACACTGAATCATGAGTTAGAAGACCTAGGTTCTGATTTTTCCACAGACTGGCCAGTTGTAGGCCAGTCATATAACTTTGATTTGTTCATTTGTTTAGAATAAGTAATTTCCAGCCCCCATCAAGCTCTTAAAATTTGGGTAATTTAACTTAATAGTTAATTAGAAAATCATTGTAATCAGTAGCTTTAGTCTTTTCTTTGACCTTACATCATTAATAAAACTCTTTCATAAGATATTAAAATTTCAATTACTTTTATTAGCTGTAATTTTTCTTTTCCAATATAAGGGAGGTGCTGATCACTTTATACAGAATTTTTTTTTTCATGGACTGGTTATTTTATGGCTGTAATATATATTGTTTGGTTTGACTAAAAGTGACTATTAATATACTTTAGTCTTTAAGATGCAGTGTGTGCTAATATTCTTATTTCAGTTCCTTATTGAGCATAACTTAATGTTATAGTCCTTTAAAACTATGTTTATACAATATTTAGTAATTATGTTATTTGTAGTATTTCTTTTTGTAGGTGTATATATAGCTCTATTTTCACTCTATTCTTCTCAAGTCTATACTGGGGATCCTTTTTTAAGATTCATTTTATATATATGTATACACATATATTTATAAAATGTGTTGCTTAATGGTGGGGATAAGTTCTGAGAAATGTGTCATTAGGTGATTTCATTGTTGTGTGAACCTCGAGTGTACTTATGCAAACATAGATGGTATTGTTCTTGTTCCTAGGCTACAAGCCTGTACAGCATGTTACTGTGTTGAATACTGTAGGCAATTGTAACATAATGGTATTTGTATATCTAAACATATAAAAGGTACAGTAAAATACAGTATAAAGGATAAAAAATGGTACACCTGTATAGGGAACTTACCACACATGGAGCTTGCAGGACTAGAGGTTGCTCTGGCTGAGGCAGTGAATGGTGAATGAATGTGAAGGCCTAGGACATTACTGTAGACTTTATAAACACTGCATTTATGCTACACTATATTTATAAAAAGATTTTTCATCAATAATAACCCTAGCTTATGTAACTTTTTTACTTTATAAGCTTAAATTTTTAAAGAATGTTTTAACTGTAATAACACAACAACACATTAAAACAAACACATTATACAGCTATACAAAAATATTTTCTTTTTTAATAGTCTTATTATATATTATTTATTTTCATTTTCTATTTTAAAAATATTTTATTTTTTACTTTTTGAACTTTTTTGTTAAAAACTAAGACACAAACAAACCTTAGGCTAGGCCTACACGGGTCAGGATCATCCATATCACTGTCTTTCACCTCTATATCTTTTTCCCACTGGAAGGTCTTCAGGGGCAATAACAGGCATGGAGCTGTCATGTCTTCCATGATAACAATGCCTTCTTCTGGAATACCTCCTGAAGGACCTGCCTGAGGTTGTTTTGTGGTTAGCTTAACTTTTTTATTAGTAGAAGGAATACATTGTAAAACAAGAAAAAAAGTATAGTATAGTGAATATATAAACCAGTAATGTAGTCATTTATTATCATTATCAAGTATTATGTATTGTGCATAATTGTATGTGCTATACTTTTATATGACTGGCAGCATAGTAGCTTTGTTTACACCAGCATCAGCACAAACATATGAGTAACACTATGACATTAAGATGGCTAGGACTTAATTTTTCAGACCCATTATAACCTTATGGGATTACCGTTGTATAAGTGATCATCTTTGACCAAAACATTCTTATGTGGCACATAACTATATACAGTTTTCTGTTTTGGAGGAAGCCTTTTATGAAGTTCTACCTTCAGGTATCAAAAATTTTCATAGGATCTTTGGCTTCATGGACACTTTCCCTGGAAGTTTTATTCTCAAATTTGTACTCCAAAATTGAAACAGATAAATTGAAGCTATCTAGTAGATGCTCAAGCTTATTTGTTGAAATGCAAATTATTTTATTCTGTAAGAACCCCAAACAATAGCATATTAGTTTCCTTTTGGCATAAAAGTACAAATAGAAACAAATTAATTTTTCTCATTGCTTTTTTTGTGCTTTAGGCATAAAATGTATGTCTAACAAATATGTAGTGATATAGTCTGATTGTCTGAGTTTGAATCCTAGGTTTGCTACTTATTATTAGCTGTGTGATTTAGGGAAATTTAGTCATTCTTGTTAAGCCTTTGTTTTCTCATCTGTACGATGAGTTTACTTCATAGCGTTAGTTACTATGAGGATTAGATTAGATGCAGTTCAAGTAAATTTAAGAGTAAAGTTACTTGGTAATCAACTATACAGAGTTATTTTTAGTATTTTAAATGCAAAAAATATAGATTTTTAGGTTAAGTTTCAGGAATCTTTTTTGGTAATTTACTTCCTGTTTACTTAGCAACTAGTTCTTGAGACAGCAAATAGAATGAATGAAAATTAAACCTAGAGATTTTAATGATTTTCTTCTGGTTTCAAATGTGTTTAAGCCTATTTTTGAAGAAAAATGTAAAATAACAGTAATTTATTAGTTGTTGATGTTTACTAATATGTTTGCAGTCTTTCTCATATACTCAATAAATGTTTCAGGCCATTGATTCCCAAACTTGCCTTATCTTAAGAATCATCTGGGGTGCTTCTTTAAAATATAAATTTTGGGGCCCTACCATATAGATCTTTCCAAGGAAAGACTTGTATTTTATGCTAGCTATCTAAGCAAATTTTGTACTCAAGTAATTTTGAAAATATTGCCAGGGATACAACATTGACAGTGGCAAATGGGGTTTCTCTCCCATTAGTTATATAGTGTGTTAGCTCTTCTTCTGAATTATTAGAAGGAAATCACTTTTTCTCTCTTTTTTTTTTACAAGGAAGAAAAGGAAAGTTTAGAGTTATAAAAATATTCTTTGTAATTAAGATATGAAAGTGGTGCAGTTCCTCGTTAGTATAGTGGTGAGTATCCCCGCCTGTCACGCGGGAGACCGGGGTTCGACTCCCCGACGGGGAGGCATGAAGATTTTCTTGGCCGGGCGCGGTGGCTCACGCCTGTAATCCTAGCACTCTGGGAGGCCGAGGCGGGTGGATCGCTCGAGGTCAGGAGTTCGAGACCAGCCTGAGCAAGAGCGAGACCCCGTCTCTACTAAAAATAGAAAGACATTATATGAACAACTAAAAATCTATATAGAAAAAATTAGCCGGGCATAGTGGCACATGCCTGTAGTCCCAGCTACTCGGGAGGCTGAGGCAGTAGGATCGCTTAAGCCGAGGAGTCTGAGGTTGCTGTGAGCTAAGCTGACGCCACGGCACTCACCCTAGCCTGGGCAACAAAGTGAGACTCTGTCTCAACAAAAAAAAAAAAAAAAAAGATATGAAAGTGGGCTTTTTGCTCTTTGTTAAATAAGCCATTTGTTAAAAAGAAGTAGTATTTATTAAAGAAAGAAAAACCTGAAATCCTACAACCTAATTGTAGCTGTTCTGCTGATTTAGGAAAAGGGCCTTTGGGGAAGCAATTTATTTTGGTGGGTACATTTTAAACTGATAAAGGTTTTGCAAGTTTAGCATCAAGGGAACAAAAATGTTTGGGTGGTTCCAATTCCATAAATGATTTTGTCCAAATCAGCCTCTGAAATCCTTTTAGAAAAGTAGAATGTCTGATTTGGCTCTCAGGCTTAGGATGGAAGCTTGTGCAAGAGTATAGGCTACAAAGTACCATTTGTTTTATTAAAAGGATTGGTAGGATTAGCAGACTCAGTTAATTTCAAATTGGAAGGAGCTTAGCAATCATCTTTCTAGTTGTATTCTGTGCCCACGCCCCCTTTTTTTTTAACGGGTGGTGAAACTGAAGCCCAAAAAAGGATATGTGGTTGCATAGCCCAACTGGCTAGCTCCTATCTCCTCTTGTTGTGTAAATCCAAGTTAGAAATTATTCAATTAAATTTTCATCACATGTGTATTAAATAAAATTTTTACTAATGTCATGTAACCACATTGCAACTCAAACCCATTTTATGCATAAAATGAAAATACTATAGCATTATCAAAATCACTTTGATCTACTTAGAACAATTTTCTCTTAATACTTTAGTTTCCAGGATGCTAGTTTAAAATAAAAAACAATACTTTAAACATTCAATAATGATTTTTTTGGCCAGTCCTGTATTTTGCCACATCTTTGTTTTTGATTGATGATATATAAACCATGTCATAGAATTTGGTTTTTGAGATATAATCAATGCCAGTTAGGAAGCCTAAATGAATTGTATTGTTTATGCAATGAAATGATTTTCAGGATAAGTTATTTTATAGTATTTTTAATTTTTAATACTTTTTATGTTGTATATCAAGAAATATGCATTAGATACTTAGCACAAGCAAATATATGTATTCTCTACAAAAAGGCAAGAAAATGTAAAATTTAACAGACTTCATGAGAAATGTTTTGGAGTGTTAGGTTTTCCTTTCATTTGCTAGGTTGGAACAGGTAAAAAACAGAATTTTGAAATGAAGACAAATGATTGTATACCTCACTCAATTTCTTTTTTAGAACACAAATATGAAAGTGGCTATATCATTGAAAATTAATGAGAACTCCATCAATATGGTGCAGTGCCTCTGCATCATTGATTTATATATATTTAATGAGCCTGCTATGCTAATTTCAGGTAAACTGAAGCAAACTGCATCTAGCACTAACTCTGATTTATTTAGAAACAATTCATCTCATTAAAATATAAATGTCTTGAAATCTACCAATGTTAAGTGTAATATCTTCATAAATAATTCTACAGTGTTTATTTTCTGGAAGTAACTAACTTGTTTCTAAACAAACAAAGCATCATATGTTGGTACTGTTTCAGAAAATGTTACCAAAATATGTTGTTTTATTTGACTTTATTTCTTGCTACTGATCTAGAGTGGATTTGCAATAGAAGATGGGGGGGGAAAGCTTTCAAAAGTAATAGGATTGGTGAAGTGTGACATGCCAGATGCTATATTTTTGAGGTCTATTGGAGCATATATGAGGATCGCTTAAAGGTCTATTTCTATGGTATTTGGCATTAGCAATATAATTTTGCATTTTATAACGTATTGCATTTCTAACTATTCTTGCATTTATATAACACTTGCATTTTATTTTTAGTTTTAGGATAGTTTTGTTTTAAAGATGTCTATTTTGTTTTATTGAAAAGATGGTATAGGATAATAAGAAACATTTTTGACAAAACAAAAAATTGTACATAATATTTTTTTTTGTTGTTTTGAGATAGAGTCTCACTCTGTCTCCTGGGCTAGTGCCACCTCACTGCAAACTCCAATTCCTGGGCTCAAGAGAGCCTCCTGCCTCAACCTCCTGAGTAGCTGGGGTTACAGGCATGCACCACCATGCCCAGCTAATTTTTTCTATTTTTGGTAGAGTCTGGGTCTCGCTCTTGCTCAGACTGGTCTCAAACTCCTGACCTCAGGATCCTCACGATCCTCACGATCCTCCTGATCCTCCTGCCTTGGCCTCCCAGAGTGCTAGGATTACAGGCGTGAGCCACTTCACCTGGCTGTACATAATACTTTTACAGAGGAGTTATTTTAATTTTTAACTTCTGATTCTTGTGTATGTGTGCTCACACATACAAATGAGCGATTAGATATTATATATAATGTGTGATTTTTTTTTTTAATGAATCAGGGATTTGCTGAGCCAAATATTATTTTCTAAAAGTGCTAATATTGCCATTAAATGAATACCTAATTGATATCTTAAAAATTATTTTTAATATATAGTGTTGGCAGATACAAATTCTTTATCCATATTTGCTCTATACCCAATTAATTGATAGCAAAGGTGGTGAGTTTCTTTAAGTTGAGGCTAATAAACAAAATTAAAGACAAAAAATTCTTACTGTTAAGGTAGTTTAAATATATTTCTAACATCTCAAATGTTATATGTTGCAATAGATGTTTCTTTCTCCATTATTCAGATTATGAATGTTTTATTTCTCATAATTGTATCTGGCATGCTCATTAATATTTAATTCCTTTTGAAGGTTAATTGCAAAAAGCCATCTATGTAATGTGCTGCAACTAAATGCAAGAACATACACTTTATAGTAGGAATGGTGTCAATAATAATAAATTATCACAGCTAGTGTAAGTTAGTGCTTGTAATTTCTCCTTGCAAAATACATTGTGTCTTTTGTTTGCTTTATGTATTTTGCATTTATATGATTTGGAATTAGAAACTATATTATATCCAGAAGTTACTATGTAACCAATTAGAAATTATTGAAAATATGTGGCCAAAGTGGGTTGATTAATAAATACCTCACAGAGGACAGTTATATAAATGTGTCTCCAAATACCAAGTTTTTTTCCCCTACCAAAAGGTAGAACCAGAAATTGAACCTATACTTCTTGATTATATTCTATGTACTTACACAGCATCCTCAATTGTTGTATTTATTTATTTAGTTTAGTTTTTTTTTTTTTTTGAGACAGGGTCTCACTTTGTCACCTGGGCTAGAGTGCAGTGGGATCATCATAGCTCACAACAACCTCAAGCTCCTGGGCTCAAGCGATCCTCCTGCCTCAGCCTTCCGAGTAGCTGGGACTATGGGTGTGCGTCACCATACCTGGCTAATTTTTCTATTTTTTGTAGAGACACGTTATTGCTCAGGCTGGTCTCGAACTCCTGACCTCAAGCAATCCTCCTACATTGGCCTCCCGAAGTGCTAGGATTACAGCAGTGAGCTACCACATCTGGCCCAATTTATTTTTAAGCATTAACTTTTATCTTGCAATTTTGCTAATTCATTCATTCTAATAGTAGTTTTGTAGATTCCCTTGGATGTTTTATGTAAACAGTCATATCATCTGCAAGTAGAACAGTTTTACTTCTATTCCAATTTTTATTTATTCATCTATTTAGTCTTAATACAATGCTAGACTATCTAGAATAATGCTGAATAAAAGTAGTGAAATGGACATTCTTGCCTTATTCTTGGTCTTGTGAGGGATGAAATTCAGTCTTTCACCATTTAGTTTGATGTTAATTGTACGTTTTTCAAAGGTGCCGTTTTGTCCGTCTGTTGTTGTTGCAGTCATCTCCAGGCTCTGCTGGGGAAGGATGAACTTTCAAACTTGTATGAGTTGTTGGCAGTCCTGAGAAGACCTTTCATGTTTACTCTGTACAGAGCTGCCTCCCTATGTGCAGCTGGCTTCCTCTAAGTCCCCAAGATGGAAGCCACTGCCTTTTTAAAATCTAATCTCACAAGTGACATCCTGTCATTTCTGCCACATTCTGTTTGTTAGAAAATACAAGCTGCTTTAAAGTTTTTGTCTAGATTTTACCATTTAGACTATAACTCAGGAGTGAGCCCAAGACTTGTTTGAGTTTGTTTATATATAGGTTTAGGGAATCCCCTTTTTTAGCTCTTTTCTTTCCAAAATTCTTTCTGTATTCTCTGATCCTCAAGGGCTCCCTTTCCTAGTTCATCTGTTTAGAAAAGCCTTTTTTTTTTTTTTTACATTGTAATTTAGTCACCTGTGCCACTGCTTTGCCATATCTTTGTGACTGGGACCACCACTGGGGCATAGCTGCAAGGGAAAAGAAAAAAAAGATGTGTCAAACTTACTCTTATGTGGTTGCCTCTCTTTGATTTTTTTGAAAAACCAAAAATATTTTATTTTTCTTCATAGACTGCTTTTGTTTACTTTTCAGAGTTCTCAGATAGTTGTTGTTTGTATTTTGTCCAGAGTTTTAGTTGTAATGAACAGGAGAAATAGGCTATAGTGGGCTTAAACTGCCATAGCGGAACTGAAATGCCCAAATTTCTTTTTCAGTTACTGTGTTAGTTAGTGTTTTCCCACTAGCAGTAATTGAGTACTTTACCTTTACTATGCATAGATATTTATGTTTTTAGTTTTGGCTTATATGTTGGATATATAATGCTATTTTATAGTTTGATTTACATTTTTTATGAGTTTGTTTAAATACTTTTAGTGTGTTTATTATGTATATTTCTTTTCTATAAATGCCCTATTCATGTTCCTTGCTTATTTTTTCTATAGGGTTGCTTGTCTTTATATTATTGATTTGTAATAATGTTTGGACATTAAGGAAGTTAGTACTTTGTCATATGTATTACAAAAAATTTCCAGTTTCCTTTTGTCTTTTGAATTGCTTAGGGCTGACTTTATTTTATTATTTTGTTTGTTTGTTTTGTTTTGTTTTTTAGAGATGGAGTCTTGCTCTGTCACCCAGGCTGGAGTGCAGTGATTCAATCATAGCTCACTGCAGCATTAAACTCCTAGGCTCAAGCAATCTTCCTTCCTCAGCTTCTGGAGTAGCTGGGACTACAGGTGTGTGATCCCACACCCAGCTAATTTAAAAAAACATGTTTTTTTTTAAGAGATGAGGTGTTGCTGTGTTGCCCAGGCTGGTCTTGAATTTCTGGCCTTAAGCGACCCTCCCACCTCAGCCTTGGGAGTCTCTGGGATTACAGATGTGTGCCTAGCCACCACTCCCAGTTGCTATGGCTGACTTCTTAGATGGCAACTGTTGCCATGAAAAGGAAGCTGCTTTTGGAGATTAAAAAACCACTTTGGAGAATATGGTTTTCATTTTTGACTCAGTAACTTATTTTGCAAGAAATTGTATTACTCTACCATTGCACTAGTTATTTATTGCCAACAAATTTTCCTATAACTAAGTGGCTTAAAACAATAAAAATTTATTATCTCACAGTTCTTGTGGGTTAGGAATTTGGGAATGGCTTAGCTGGTGGTTCTGGCTCAGGGTGTCTATGAGATTACAATCAGGATTTAGTTGGGACTCTAGTCATTTTAAGGCTTGACTGGGGCTGGAGGGTATACAGTTGACCCTTGAACAACATGGGCTTGAACTGTGCGGGTCCACTTTTATAGGGATTATTTTTAACCTAATGCAGACTGAAAACACAGTATTCATAGGATGTGAAACCCATGTATATGGAAAGCCAACTGTACTTCCAATCTCACTCGTGTTTTTTGTGAGGAGTCCTCAGTTCTTTACTGTTGGTTAACTAGAGGCCTCAGTTCTTTGTCAGATGGGCCTCCTAAAGGTTTCTTTAGTGTCCTCACAACATGGTAGCTTTCTTCCCTACAGTGAATGATTCGAGAGAGATAAACAGAAACTACAATGTCCTTTATTACCTAGCTGTGGAAGTTAGACACCATCATTTCTGCCACATTCTATTAGTTAGAGTTATAAATATAGCTCACATTCAGGGGAAGGGGAATTAGGTTTCACTTTTTGATGAGAGAAGTATCAAGGAACTTGTGGACATACATAAAACTACATCAACCAGTTGTTTTTGTTCCTCACTAATATAGGCCAAATCCAAGAGAGCTCCTAAAGAACCTTTTGTCCTGATGTTTACACCCTTGTGTAATTTGTCCCGCATTGTGTTAGGGTTGCTTATATGACTAGTATCATGTGGCAGAAGTGATGGTTTGTCATTTCCAAGGTAGGTCTTTAAAAAATACCCTGTGGCTTTCTATTTGGTTACTTTCACTCTTCTTGGACAACTTGCTCTCACAAAAGACAGTTTCTGTATTGTCAGCAGCATTGTGAAGGCCCATGTGGTGAAGAACCGAGGCCTCCTGCCAACAGCCATGTGAGTGAGCCATCTTAGAAGTGGATTCTCCAGCCCCAGTTGTGTCTTGGGATGACTGCACCGTCTCCTGACATCTTGACAAATAAGTTGCTCTTGCCCAGATTCCTGACACTCACAAACTGTATGAGATAATAAATTGTTTATTGTTTTAAACTGCCAAGCTTGGGGGTGTTTTGTTGTGTAGTAACACATAACTAATATAATCCCTTCACCTTTATTAAAACAAAAGGCATGGCTGGGTACAGTAGCATGCTCCTTTAATCCCAGTTACCTGGGAGACAGAAGGATCATTTGAGCTAGGAGTTCAAGACAAGCCTGAGCAATATAGTGAGACCCTATCTCAAAAAACATAAACAAAAAGCACATTACCAAAACTTGTACATATATTAGGGATTTTTTTTTTTTAATTATAGTAGGGAGAGATTCTAAGGGCCCATCTCAAATGAATCATTGTCATTATAGAGAGAAGTGTTTTTTTTCAGGAACATATAAACTACTTTTATTCAGAAGTAAAATAATCTAGGGAGAATCTAGTAATATTGTTTGCTGTAACAGTAAATTATAAAGGTAAACATTTTGTTATCGCGTAAGATGTGATAATAATTTAGTGTTTTTGGTGAGAACCTTGTAAGTTTCCTGTCATTGACTAAGGTCTGGATTACATTTTATGATAATGTGTGAAATAGCAATTTGAGGAGCTAATTCTTTATAAAAATACTTTATGTTGTTCATAAATTTGTTTCCATAAAAATATAGTGAAGCTGAATCTTAGATGGGGTTTATATTCTAAAGTTGTATAAGACAGAAATCATAGTGAACATTAGCTTTAAGAAGACCAGAAACTATCAATATCGACAAATCATTTTTCACTGACCCCCGCATAGCCAGTTTTCCCTCCAGTATAGGAACAAATCATTATTTCTTCAGCTGAACACCAGATGAAGTAATTGGCTCTTGTTTTGGAATTGTATTGAAAAGACTTATCTTTAAACACTGTCACATATAGTCTAGTAAGATGCTCATCCTAGGAGAGACATTGGAACTGTGGGAATAACAGAGGGAATAGCAACTGAGGGAATAGCAGAGTGACATCTCCCATTTTACACTCACTCTGGGGCATAGATACAGTCACTGAGAAGAGAGTCTGGTAAAATAGGGGCTGCTTTCTAAAAATGTTTCTCTGTCTCTTTCTTACTGCTGAACACATAAATGAATTTGTGTAAGTAAATATGTATATAATGTGATTCCGTTGTATAATAACAGAATACTTGTGAAACTTACATTTTCTTTTTGGGGAAAGTGGACTTTTTATTTCTTTCATTATGATGCTTAGATTATTTGATAGACTATTTAAAGGACTACAACATATGAAAGGTTGAGTTTTGTTGACTTACATGTAGCACTATGTGGGAACTTCTGTTCATAAAGCGGAATCTATGTCATTAAGAAAATTTTCAATTATATTTAGCCAGCACAGAAACACGGTACACATTTGTTGAAGACATATATTGTAGAAAGAGTTACATCAAACAAGTTTAAAACAGAAATTCTGCATTTTGGAGTATGCTACAGTTGTCTGGAAAACTTACTGTCTTGTTACTCTTGAAACATGCATTATTGTACATGAAATTCTATACTTATATAGAATGTGAATTAAGAAGTGATTTTTCCTGTTACTAAAGAGGCTGAATATTCAAAACTGGTCATCAAGGGATTTCTTTTAATAGTACATTCTTATATTTCATAGTGTTTTATGGATTGCTCACAATTTAACATTTAAGCTAGAGGATGGAAAAATCTTGATGTCTGTGATAGGAATTTCTGCCAATTGGAAATCAATTAAAATGAAAATAAAGCAAGTATAAAGTTTTAGTGTTATTGGGAAGATATAATTTGACTCACAAAGATGTTATTTATTTACTCTTTCTGGTCACACACCTGTGGCCTAAAGCTGTAATCTTGGGGATTTAATTATTACTATAGAAATGTGTTTTACAAAATATAGCCATGTCCTATTTTGATACCATATAGTTTCCTTTTAAAATGTGTAAATGCCCTTGCAAATTTTTAGACAAAATCAGTTGTGCACTTTTGTATGGAGATAAATGATAATAGGATATTCATTTCCAATTTAAGTAGTAGCCTATCGTTTCTCTTCAATTTGGTTTTGGCTTGGTTAAAGCATTAGTATAACTATTTGACCTGGACTAGAACTTGATTTTAAGATGTCATCAGCTGTTAGTTTCCCAACTGACTGGCTCTCACATTTCACTGAGAGAAATCAGGCTGTTTGACTTGTCAGTCTTAAGAAATCATATGCAACTTTCTGCTATTGCAGAAATTGTTCAGACGTATGACATAGAGTTTCCAAGAAGATGAAAATTTCCTGTTTGAAACAGGTGTAGGAAATTGTTTCTTTTGTTATATCTGGAGGAACTGGTGTTTGAGAGATGGAAATACATACTAATCTGTCGATCTCTTACCATCATTTAGCTGTTTTCTCAGTTTTGGGTGATTATTTCAAGTTATATCAATTCATAGACTGTAGTTAAGCCAATATAAAAATTTTATCTAAATGAAATTCTAGATTTTATAATATTTAATTGCATTTTTTCCTTATTATCTATATACACAGGCTAGAATGTTGGATATTTTCTGGTCATCAATTAAGATATGACATTGAAATGACTTGTCTGGTAAAGTTACACTACTTCACTACATTCTGTTTTGAAATTATTTCTAATAGAATGTTCCAAAGCATTTGAACCAAACAGCAGCCATGAGTTTGAGGTTTTAGGGCAAGATTTATTTCTTAGGCTATCACTCATGTTACTGCTATTATATATTATGTCAAAGACAAACTACAATTTGGTTTCAATTAATACTTTAATATTTTTATCCCTGTGGTAGCTGTCTTAGAAATGCAGGTGATGAGTCACAGAGGTTCTCTTTCTGTCCTCAATCCTAGAATATGTAGAGAAAAGAGATAGGAACAGAGTATGAAATAGCAGAAGCTGTTCATATTAATATATTCCCTTGCTTTTAGATTTTTTCTCTCCTCTTGGCAGTGTGCTGATTCTGGTGTTTTACTTATTTTATTATACTTTTAGCACTTCCTATGTACTAAGGGTTGATAATACAAAGTTAAATAAGAGGTAATCTTTGCCCTGGGGTCTCATAGTTAGGCATGGAAGATAAACAAATAAAATGTTACAATACAGTATGATCATTATTATAATTAGTGTTGTTGAAGCCTTCTGAGGAGCATAGTTTAGATACTAGAGGCTGATAGCACCTACAAATATACCAGACATCCAACTCAGAAATGTGGGGGTCATACTATATATTCTGGGTGTATTTCTAAGCACCAAGTCCTGCCCATCTTGCCTAAATAACTTTCAAATCACAAATTTTATCTCATTCCTCCTGGGTCACAGTCTACGTCCTCCTCATCTCTACTTGGACTATTTCAATTGTCTCCTATCTGAGGACTCTATGCTTTAATCTTTGTTTGTTTCTTTCTTTTTCTTTTTTTTTTTTGAGACTGGGGGTCTCGCTGTATTGCCCAGGTTGGTCTCGAACTCGTGGACTCATGCCTTCCTCCCACCTTAGCATTGTGAGTAGCTAAGATTACAGGCGTAAGTCCCTGTAGCCAGCTGCTTCAGTCTTAGCAGGGATACTGTTCTCTACTGCCTTCTCCCCCAACCCTAAAAAGTCCCCTAAATTCAAAAAACAAAACAAAAAATTGTGTCCCCTTTTAACTATGATACTTCCTGTTTAAATTTCTTTAGTGGTTTCTTGTGTCTTCTACCAGTGTTTCTCAGATTTTTTAAAGTAACCTTAATAGTAGAGGAAAACAAATTTTTACCCCTAGTTTGTCTGGAAGTACAAGTAAAAATGTCCCTTTGAAAGCCTCACTGAAGCTTTGTTTGAACTTAAAAAATGTATGTGAAATTTGAATTTTTTAATATTTTGTTAGTATTAAAACAAAAACCATATGCCTTCCTAATTCTCTACCTCATACCCCTAACCTCTGCATAAAATTTATGTTTTAGGAAGGCACATCATGTTTTCTTATGGCTTTATGTAATCTTTGACACAGGCATTTAGTGATTTTTCAAATTGTGTTGCCTGAAACTCTAAATTTTCAGAGATTGTTTAGGGTAGCTGCTCATTGTCATCCCTTAAACTGGGGCAGTCTCCATTTATCTGTTTTACATATTAAGTTTCTGGGTAACATTTAGTATGAAGAAAGAGTTCTGTTATTAAAGGAAAATAAATTTGGAAATGCTATTGTAATGTACAATAAAAATCCAAATTCCTTAGCTTATCGTGTAAAGATCTTCCTGGTTTGGCCTCTGCGTACTTCACTTGTTTTCTTTATCTCTCCCCTTAACTCCCAGCACCTTTTCCAGAGATTGAAACTGGAATTTTCACCTGAGAGTAAAATTAATTTTGTTTGGCCCTAGAGTGTTGGCTTACATAGCATTTAAATTAAAACAAAACAAACTGAACTAGTTGCTAACACGTAAAAATCAGGAGACATAATGTAAAAATTTGGATTTCTGGTTTTTCTTGAAAAACTGCTAGATCTGGCGACATTGGGTCCACATTCACACCAACTTGTAGTTGAGTAGTAGTTATTGCCAACAAGGTATGCATTCTCCAGGTGGTCAGCCTGATCAATCTTGGAAAGTCTTGATACTTCTAATAGAAGATACACCAATAACCTTCTCAAAAGGAGAGTTTTCCTATTGCTTTTATCTTGTTTAAAAAATAATTTTGTACCATGCCATACTATTTATTGCAAGTATACTATACTTAATCTTTGTACGTGTTAGTCGCTTAGACCCAAGTTAAAGAAATTAAAATTTTAAGTAAAACTGCTTTATCTTTAATACTTCTCTAATGGATGACTAGTTAAAATCAGATCTATTTTTAGGTGAAATATTTATAATCATTCTATAATGTAAAAAGAAATGTTTTTATTACTTGTAAGAGTAATTTCTATTTATTTAGATTTTCTGTTCTGCTAGGAACACATACTAGGAAGTATGTTTTCTAATTAGATTTATTTAAGTAATAGAAAATTGAAGTCAGTTTGGGTAGGGAGAAGGTAAAATGAGAGAAACTGAAATGTGACAGATTAAAGTTGCATATAGTTTTTGTGCAATTAAATAACATGTATTCCAAGTGGATATTATAAATTTATGCATTAAGGAAATGATATAGTCATATTAATTTGAAATTTGCACAAATGGAATCATAGTACACTTTTACCTTGTTTTTTTAGTTAGTAGTAGATCTTGACTATCAGCGTATACCATTTTACCTCCTTTTTAGCAGGTAATATTTCTTTGTATGGATGTTTGTCCTATTGATGGAAATTTAGAAATATAAAATTTTGATAGCTCTTTCTAAATTGTTTTTTAAAAAATTGCAGTAGTTAATTCCCTGCAACAGCATATAAAAAAAAGTGCCTGTTTCCCTATACACTTTGTCAACACTCAGGATTTAATAAAGGCTGTATTAGTTTTAACTCACTGGGATCACAGTTGTACCTTTATTGCCTTTCATAATTGTATTTAGTAGCATGTCTCCAATATGATTGTAAGAGTTCAGACATAAGGCATTTTTTTCCCTTGATGTTTGTGCATTAAGCAAACACACAGGTTAAAGTTTTAGTTTATAATCATTTAACTTTCTGAGTAATAAAAGTCTGAAAGAACATTTAGAAATGCAATTGTATGAAATAGCGATTGTTTGTAAGCACTTTATCCACCTCTTATTTCTGTGAAAGAGTCATATTACAGTTACTATGAGATCTATTCTTTGGGCAGCTGGAAAGCAGGACAAAGAAAAATCATTCTTCTCTGGTCCGATAGAAAGTACATTGTGCCCTCTAGTACCAGACTTGGGCTTTTTTTCAAAGGATAATGGATTCCACACAGGTGAGTCAGTCTTTTGTGTATTACCAGGTGCATTATTGATTTTGGTGATGGCAGTCTAGGTGTTCTCATTCAACAGCAGCTTCTTTAGCAAAATCTCCAAAATAGCACAAAGAGATTAACTAGAGATTTTCACATTTTGGATGCAAGAAAATGAATTTTTCTCAATTCTTTTGGCCTTTTTTTTTTTTTTTTCATTTTTCTTGCTGGATGCTTATGACTTATAACTCCTTTGATAAAGGTAATGTGTGTAGTTTCTTTTCTTCTTTTTCTGGGGTGCATGGATTGTATGCCATGATTTATTTATTTAAATTTAGGATGTGAAGCAAAGTGTATTGGCTTAATAGTTCTCTTTTTCTCTCCCCCCGCCATAAACTGGGTTAACTTAATGTTGGAAAGATTCCCTATTACGGAAGATTATCCACATACCAAATTCTAGAAATAGTCAAGTTCAGGGTCATCTGGGGTCACCAATCATTTGATATTCACTTGGCCCTTAAATCACAATACCAAAATACATTTGAGTTTTAACTAAGACAAACATTTCAGAGTAATGTTAAAGTAAGAGCTCTCTAAATAGGGTTCTGTGAGTGAAAACTATAATTTACCTGAGATTTCTTACTAATTGAGGAAAAGAAAGTACCTTCTACTTTAAAGTTTGAGATTATCTAATTTTTAGGTTTGCAAATTGTTTGTTTTTCAATCCTTAGCACTTAGGTAGGAGCTTAAACTATTATAGCACTGAAGAATTTATTTTATGTTGATGTTTAGTAAATTTAGGTAAGTATTTTCAAATAGTTGCAATGCAACTCTGTTTATTTAGGTTATATTTTCTTTTCCCATACATTTCTTTTTAAGATTATATTAATATTTTCCTTTTATAGTCTGCACTGCTTCTTTTATTCAACAAATATTGAGTACTACTATGTGCCAAACATATTCAGAGTTACAGAATGATCTTATATTTTGCCTGTGTTATTAGATTTATTTAGTTATTTTTTATTCATATATAACACTAAAGATGTTATGGTCTACTTTTCCTTTCTTATATCTTGTTTTGTAAATAATAGTTTCATTTAGATGTGTTATTTAACCTATTTTTGTGTGGTTTGACAATTTTTAGCATATATAAATTAATGTCCTGGCTACTTGTGGGATCATACTGTCTAGATCTGTGAACTGATAAATATTAATTCTGGCACTTTCTAAGTTGCATCATTTTGTTGTTGTTTTTTAAAATCGGGTATTTATATTTTCTTTTTCCTATGTTTTATTGATTCTATTTTCCTTCAGGTTTTTTCCTTATTTTCCTAGTGTATCAGTCATCTGCTCTCTTATTACAAAGCAAATTGCTACTTTGATTTGACTTGGTGACTTGAAGTTTGGGAGACAATAATCATCTCTCTCTGTTTAGAATTCTCATCCTTAATTCTCAGGAGAAAAAAACCCATAGAATTATTTGATGTAATTACTGTACTTTCTGGGTTAGTCTCATCTTCATGAAAAAATTTTTAGTGAATTCTTTACTGCAATGTCTTATGGATTGTAGGTAGTTCCAAATAGATTATCAGAAGAGAGTAAATGATGGGAAATATTTTAAGACATAGTGTGGTAAAATGTTTCTACAATATGGTATTCTTTTTTCCCTTCCCTTACATTACGGTATTCTTTCAGTGGTTTTTCTATGATTTTTATGCATGCTAAACCAAAAAATAAATTGCAACTAGCAGTTGGCCAGAAATTTTTTCTGAGCTGAACTAAATTGTATATAAGCAAAATAAAAAAAAGAAAACTCAGTATGTTTCTTCTAGCCCAATTTGCAGTTTAGTTTATCAGTTATTGTATAGAAATAACTTATTATCATGTATAGACTTTTTAAAGCCAAGAAGAACCTTATAAATCATCTGATACAATTTCTTGATTTTAAGAAGAACAGTTTAAGATTTCAAAGCTTTTTCAGCATTGAAACTTTGCAAATTCAGATTGCTCTCTTCCCCCGTTAAACTAAATTAGTGAAGTTTTAAAAAAATTCATATATGAGGAGTTAGTTTACACAGTTCTCATTGGTGTGAATGGAAATTTCTTACTGAGGTTCAAGTGGGGATACTTATCTTGATTATTCATCTTTAATTAATTTATGGGGATGAAACAACCATTGCTGCGTTGCTAGTTCTTTGCTTTTTAATAAATGCAGCAGCTACGACCTATATCATTTTAAATCAATAATTAAAGAGGAATGGCTTATTATTTTCTAAAATATTAATTCCTTAGAATTATAGGCTCTTTATGCTGAAAGAGATCTCAGAGAGCATCTAGTCTGTGTTCTTATTTGGTAGCTGAATAAACTAGTGTTTAAGTGATTTGTCTAATTTTCCATGACTGTAAAGCATTCTATATGCTGGACTCCACTGTGATTTAATAAGGTTAGAGACCTTAGCTGTATGACTTTAACTTTTACTTTGTTAAATTCCAGTTTATGAATGTGTTGTATCATCTGCTTTCCTACTTAGTGTAAGTTATCAAGCAATGAAAACTCAGAATTTATAGTGAGTAGTAATTAAGCAGAATCATTTCTCCAAACCTATCATTATCTGTAATTTGGAACTATAATGACCAGGAAGCAGTGTTACTATAAGCATAGTTGAATAAATCCATATTAATCCACTTGGCAGAATATAACATTTTAACATACCGTTTAGATCCACAATGATGGAAAAATGATTAAATTACTTATTGTCAAAACAAAGGACTACTTTAGCTATGGTCATTTAATAAATTATTTTGCTTCATGTAAAGTATTTTTGCTTAAGCTTCAGATATATAGTCACATGGATTTATTTTTCCACGACAATTGTTTACTGTCTGGGTTCACATTTGATGCAGGTACTGGTGACAGTTTGTGATTCTTGACTCACTGCCTAACATGGAAAATAGTTTTTTAGCAAGCTATACACAATATTATCTTTTAATGCTTACTTTTTAATGCAGTTAAAGCTGTCTTACTCTCTTTAGAGTATTATGTAATAGTTGTTAGTGGTATTGCTATATCTGTTAAACTACTGTATATATGTAAAATGAAAAGTTTATGTGTAATGTTATTTACTGTAATGATGTTGAAGTTAAGAAATAGAAAATAAACATATCAAGGTTGTATACTTACACACTTAAAATGCACAATACTGTTGTAGTCCTCTTTTTCTGGAGGATCCAATTGTCTTCAGTACATTCTTCCTTTTCCTTTGTTTATGACTTTATATTTATGTCAGCAATAGCAGTGATTAATTGCTCAGGAAGCCTTTCTTGTCTGCTTATGAGATAGTAAAGCTAATTGTCTTTTGATTTTGTACTGCATGCCAGCTGTCAAATAATCTAATAAATAGATAAAACTTACCACAAATGGTTAGAAATTAATGGGCTATTTGGTTTTGGAACCCATTCTTTTGGCCACTTATTTTATGTTGAATTAATGAATGTGAAGAGGACATTGAAATAAGGCACTAGAGTTGAATTGAAGAAAGTAGGGATGATTTGAGACAGATTTAGGGGGTAAATTGAGAGGATTTGGTGATTCTGTGGCTATGAGGGTAAGAAGTGGTGTAAGATAATTCTCCCAATTGGGATTGTGATGATTAAGTGAAGAATGAAATTTTGAAAACTGAGTGAAATCCTTTCTAGAACAAAGCAGGGAATGTGTGTAAGTAAACAAATAGGCAAATAAATAAATTAGCAAGTGGTAATAGCTGAAGTGGTGGGTCTTTGGAGTCTAGGCTGGTTTTAAAAGGAAGTATAACTAGGAGTAAGCAGTAATTAGGAGAAAAAGGAAGTATAAAGGATTGGAGATCAGGATGAGATCAAAGGGGCAGTGTAGGTAATGAGGGACTGAGAGCTAGTAGTTCAGAAGGTTGTGGCCAGCGCTTGGAATATAACAGACTGATGCTGTGTGCAGTGCTGGACTAGCTAGTGGCAAGAAAGCTAAACAAGAGATAAAAAATGTTTAAAAGATTTTTTAAAAAAATTGAACTTTCTTAAAATGAATCATGGTAATATGGAGGCATAACCAGAGTAGATTATTGCTGATGGTTTCTATTTATGGTTAGTTAGACTGAGTATAAAAATCTTATGCCTCTGGCTGATCTAAGACATACTGTATTGTGTTAAAATTTTGAACTTTTATTTGTAACATGATTGTGATTAGCAGAGGTTGGATATAATCTTCATTATGTACAGAATCCTTCAAATCTGCTTCTAAAAATTTAAAACCTTAAATTAACCTTAGAAATATATAAAATCTTGATATACAAAAGTAAAAATAGAACTTAAAATGATTGATATTTTAAATGAATTTCTTAACTTACCAATTTCTGTTTTTGGTGATGTCCAAAGAAGATGATTCAGTTAATATAAAAGGATTGCATCTGTTAAATAATACAAACTACTTCCCATTCCTCCTTTTTTGGGTACCCATCTTTTTTGTCAAAATCTTTTTGAGAAAGTTTCAGATATGGGACAAACAATAAATTAATGATAGCTAATACTATTCATATGACTAGATTTCATTTTTAGGAGGTTTATTAATATAGTTTAATATTAAAACAAAATGAATTGGATAGGTATTATAACTTTATAATTAAAAATTTGAAATAATAAAAATGAGAATATTCTTTAAGAAATAGCAAATATTCTCAGATAATATGGAGAAAATGTGGGGAAACAATAATAAAAATTAATGTTTATAAGTAAATCAAGTTGGGGAGGTCCTGCTGTAATAAGTTGTTAAGGTTTGGATTCAGAGATCTGTTTCTTTTATAGTAAACATTTTTAATATAGGAACAGATCAAGGAAATGGTTTCCATATGCTTTTTGAGGTGTTAACAATGCACTTTTGGATTGGAAATGCAATATAAATCTAAAATACATTCTGGAAGGTGAGTGGAGGAGCATTTCTGTGGTAATAAGGTACAAGAAACCCTTGTGCTTTGTAGCTTTGTGACTTATGGTTTTGTGAGTTTCTGGAACATGCAAATTACTCCCCCACAAACCTGGAGTCTAACACACCTTGCTCTGTCTGGCCAGCTTACAGCCTTAGTCTGGCCCGGTATTTCCTTTTACTACAGTTCATCCCTCTGGGATCTTTCTTGGAGACCCTACACTTGTGGGGAGAATTGAGGCCAGTTTTGGGGCCTATTTTAAGGGTCTGAAGATGCACAAAACAAAGAGGATAGCTGGGGAAAGTAAGGAGAATCCAAGTAGTAATTATATGTCAGACCCTTCTGGGTTTTCTAATGATCTTGGAGGCATGAATAGTTTAGTTTTTTGAATTATGGCTAACTTCATTCATGCTTGAAGTTGAATGTATAATATTATTGTATTACCCATTTATTAAAAGCTCCAGAATGTATCTGCTCATAAATAGGGTGGTTATCTTTAATGGTACTTGTAATTTTGAGGAGTTGCATGTTTAATAACTTCCTCCTTGGTTGACTTTTAAAAGTCTTGGTTGACCTTTTAAAATTTTGTTTTGGTCTTTGTAAATAATATGGTCTACCGAAACAAAAGCAAAAATTCTTTTGGTTTTAGACTAACATCTCTGAACAGGAGTTTTGTAACCTTTCTTTCAGGTAATATCAAAATCTTCCAAACAGGTAGGAAGAGGGGGATTAGAATAACCTTAGGAAGGTTTTAAAAACTGCTGTTACTCCTACAGAAACGTTTACTGTGTCCTAGGCATATTACTGAATGCTCTATATTCATTATCTCATTTAATCTTTATAATAATTCTAATTGGTATGTACTATTAGTATCCACTTTTTATGGATGAGGGAATTGAGGCTTAGAGACTTTAAGTAACTTGCCTAAGGAAACAAAACTAGTAAATGACTCAGCCTGGCTTTGACTAGGTCTAATTGAGGACAAACCTTTGCTTCTAAATTACCATGCTTTAATTAATTCACTTCCTACAAACCCTTTTTATCTTTTTCCTCTATATCAGAATGTAGGTAATGGCAAGGCCATGAGCATTTTCAAAAATGCTCTCATGGTTATAATGTTGAGTTTACATTTTTAAGTTCTTTTTTTTTTTTACATACAAAAAGTATGTGTATAATATATAGTTAATGAATGATAACAAATCAAACACCTGTGCACCTACCACCTACATTAAGAAATAGGGTGTTGCTGATAATCTTGAAGCCTCTATCCTTTTTTAATCATATTTTCCTCCTCCTGTAGAGATGACTATCTCTCTGAATTTTGTTAGTCATTCTTTTCTTTATAGATTTGCCAATATTGTTGGATCTCTAAGCAGTATATTATTTACTTTTGAATTTTATATAAGTGAATTTCATATAACATTATATATATGCGATTTTATAAAAAGATTTTTATTGTGGCAAAATACATGTAACAGTAAATTCACTGTCTTAACTTTTTTTTTCTTTAGAGACAAAGTCTCCCCTTGTCGCCCAGGCTAGAGTGCAGTGGTCCAATCATAGCTCACTACAGCCTCTAACTCCTGGGCTCAAGCAGTCTTCCTGCCTCAGTCTCCCCAGTAGCTGGGACTACAGGTCCCAGCTAATTTTTCTATTTTTTGTAGAGAAGGAGGTCTCACTATGAACTATACAGTTCAGTAGTAAGTATATTCACATTGTTGTGCAACAGTTCTATACAACTTTTTCATCTTGCAAAACTGAAACTCTATACCCATTAAACCCTAACTTCCCCTTCCCCCTCCCCCAGTGCCTTTGACAACCACTTTTAAACTTTCTATGATTTTGACTGCTTTAGATATTTAATGTGAGTGGAATTATATAGTATTTGTCCTTTTGTGATTGGCTTATTTCACTTTGCATATATTCTTGAGGTTTATCCATACTGTAGCATGTGACAAGATTTCCCTCTTTTGAAGGCTGCATGATATTTCATTGTATGTATATACCATACTTTATCCATTCATCCATCAGTGGATAATTGGGTTGCTTCTACCTCTTGGCTGTTGTGTTAATGCTGCAATGAAGATAGGTATGCAAATATCTCTTGAATATCCTGCTTTGAATTCTTTTGTATATTTACCCAGAAGTGGGTGGTTCTATGATAGTTCTATTTTTAATTTTTTGAGGAAACTTCCTGCTATTTTCAGTAATGGTTGCACCATATATATGCCTAACAAAAGTACACAAGGGTTCTAATTTATATATTTGTTTTCAATTCATTTTGTTCATTTAACATTATGTTTTTCAGTTATAGTTTTGATATTCATCCATGTTGATACACATAGTTGTAATTTGTTAATTTCCATTGTTGTGTGTTATTCCATTGCATGACTGTACTGCATTTTATTTATCCATTCTACTGTTTTTTTTTTTTGTTTTTTTTTTTTTGAGACAGAGTCTCACTCTGTTGCCCGGGCTAGAGTGAGTGCCGTGGCATCAGTCTAGCTCACAGCAACCTCAAACTCCTGGGCTTAAGCGATCCTACTGCCTCAGCCTCCCGAGTAGCTGGGACTACAGGCATGCGCCACCATGCCCGGCTAATTTTTTGTATATATATATTTTAGTTGTCCATATAATTTCTTTCTAGTTTTAGTAGAGACGGGGTCTCACTCTTGCTCAGGCTGGTCTTGAACTCCTGACCTCAAGCGATCCACCCGCCTCGGCCTCCCAGAGTGCTAGGATTACAGGCGTGAGCCACTGCGCCCGGCCTATCCATTTTACTGTTAATGGACATATGTGTTGTTTCCGATTTTTTTTTTTTTTTGCTATGGGAAATTATGATGCCATAATATTCTTGTACATATCTCCTGGTACACTTAAGTTAGGATTTCTCTAGAATATGTGACTAGAATAGAATTGTTAGATCATAAGGCATGTACATGTTTAACTTTACTAGGAAATGCCAAATTATTCTCCAAAGAGGTTGTACAGTTTACACTGCTATCAGCAGTATGGAAATCTAGTTGTTCTACATCTTTGCCAACATTTGGTATTGTCAGACTTTAAAATTAAAAAAAAAAATTCAGATGTAAAATGGCATTTTACAGTGGTTTAAAAATGCATTTTCCTGATTGTTCGCTGTTTTGTGCTGCTTGGTAGTTTCTGTTTCCTCTTCTGTTAATGCCTGTATAAGCAAATAATTTGTCTACTTTTTACTCCATCTTCACTGCTATCACTTTTTTTCCCTTTTGTGGATTATGGTAGTAGCTCATGAATTAGTTTACCTGCTTTTGCCTTTGTCCCTGTGTTCACACAGCAGCCAGAGTGATCCTTAAAATAAGTAATTTATGTCATGTTACTTCTTTGTTCTGACTGTGCAATCCCTTCTCATTTCATGCAGAGTAAAAACCAAAGTCCTTACAGTGTCCTTTCTGTCTTACATGATCTCTCCCCATCCTCTCTGATTCCCTTGCCCACCTTACTCCCTCTTCCACCTCCAGCATTTTTCACCCTGCTCTACGTATTGTTCTTTTCATCTCTTACCATCCTCTAACATTATGTATTAGGTTATTAAATATGAAATGTCCTATTTTGAATCAAAAGTGTAGTTTATCATATCTCAAACAAGAAGCAATACAATTATCAAAGTACATGCCTAACCTATCCATACAGTTTTGCCATCTTAACGATAGCTTGTTTATGCCAGCAGCAAAGAAGCCTGAAGAGTGAGTGGCAATGAAATCTCGAAAGGTGTTTTCCACAGCTTGTTGAGAATTGAATATTTTTCTTTGCAAGAAGTGGTCCAAAGCCTGGAAGAAATGGTTGTCAGTTGGTGCAAGGTCTGGTGGATATGTTGAATGACAGAGAATTTCCAAGTCCAGCCTCTGTAGTTTGAGCAACGTTGTTTATGCAACATGTGGTCGAGCATTGTCTTGCAAGAGGATTGCCTATCTCTGTTGACCAATCTCAGCTGCTTCATCACAAGCATCCTCATCATATTGTCCAATTGGTTGCAGTAGACTTCCACTGTAATCAGTTGACCAGGTTTCATGAAGCTGTAGTGCATAATCTCAGCGCTGTACTACCAAACAGACACCATTAGCTTTTTTTGGTGAATATTCGGTTTTGGACTGTGTTTTGGCACTTCATCTTTATCCAACCATAGTGCTAAATGCTTGTGATTGTCAAAAAGAATCCATTTTTCATCACATGTAACAATACGGTGTAGAAATGGTTTGCCTTTATGTTGTTACAGCAAAGAAAGGCAAGCTTTGAGATGATTTCTCTTCTGATGCTCATTTAATTCATGTGGAACCCATTTATCCAGCCTCTTTACCTTGCTGATGTCTTTCAAATTGTCCAATATTGTTGGAATAGTAGTGTTAAACCATGCTGCTAATTCACACGTAGGTTGAGATGGATTTGCTTCCACTACAGCTTTTAGCTCATTGTTATCCATCTTGGTCTCAGGTGACCCACTTGGCTCATTTTCAAGATGAAAATCACCAGAACGGAACTTCTCAAACCATCAACCTACTGTGCGTTCATTAGCCACATCCTTCCCAACCACTTCCTTGATATTTCAAGCTGTCTGAGCTGCATTTGTTCCACGAGGGAACTCATATTTGAAAATAACATGAACTTTTGACTTATCCATGTTTTCACAAAAATTGCTCTAAAAAAATTGGGAAGGTAATCATAAGCCAAAACTGTCCATGTTAGGGTATAGGCTCCACAAGGGTGGAGATTATTGTTTTTCTCACTGAAGTATCCCTAGTGCCTCAGACAGTGCCTGTCACATAGTAGGAACCTAATGAATATTTATTAAATGACTTTGAATTTGGTGAATAAATAAATGCCCATTTTAAATGATGTGTAAATTTACTTTGAAAGTATTTTAGTTCTCTGAATAAATAGGAATTTTCTGTAAAACTAAACAGTAATGGAGAACAATTTTTTACTTGTTTTCAGTTATGCTGAAAGGTTTCATGTTCTCTTGTTGAAGACTTGTTTAAATGAATTTAAGAACACATTTTTAAAGGATCTAAAATTACTTTTGATTATATGAGTTTTATAACAGAATGATCACTAGGGAATTTTAAACTAAAATTAAATATTTTGATCAGAAACTCATACTGAATTATTGGTTTTATCACAGGGATAATCTCATTTCATGTTAATCACAATGCAGACATTCTTATGGGTCTAAAAGTGGAAAGTCAGTTTGAGATTTCTTGGTTGTATAATTTTAGTGGAGTTCTAGGGTGCCGGGTAGAAATAAAGAGTAATTCCAAGGCTCTGAGATGTGTGAATAAACATATGTACTAAGGAAGGCAAAGTCCAAGAGATGTTGTTTTTTATTTTAATGAGTTGAAATTGTGGTAGACTATAGAGAACCTTCAAGAGTTGGTGCTGTTATGTTTGATGTAGTGAATAGAAATATATTTTTCCAAGGCGTTACATTTGTTCAACCAGTATTTGCTCTGAAACACAGGGCTTGGGATACAATAATGAGCATAACAAATGTAATCCCTGAGCTGGTGGAATAATCTATTAGGGGAGACAGATATTAAACATAAAAAGTAATAAATATTAAATTATTGATTTTGATAAATGAGCTGTAAAGAACAGGATATATATCAATTCAGGTTTAGTCAAGAAAACAAAAACTACACTAGATATTTCAAACCATTAGGAATTTAATACAGATAATTACAGGCTTACAAACCTGTTAGAAGGGCTGGGGCAGTAAGAGAAGGGAAACTGCCACATTCAGGAAGTCAGGAAGAGCAGGAATTGTAGAAAAACTGCTGTTGCTGATTCCAGTGGTCTAATCGTTAAAGTAGGTAATTCACAGAAGAACACCTGAAAGCTGTGAGTGAAACCTCATGTGTCATATGCTGTCCATTGCTGCTGAAGGAGCAGTAATGCTTCTATTGTTCTTCTACCTTCCAAAGCTTTTGCAGGTATTTTTCAAGAGGTAGAGGCAAAATTGGAGCCTTGGTGGAGGGATTTTGGAAAATGTAGTTCTCAGATTTCTAGTCTGGGGGAATAGCATAGAATGATGAAAATGGTGTTGAGTTGCCAGGGGACAATCCAGCATAGTTAACTATGAGAGAAAATATCAGGGTCACTAATTTAGATTGGGCGGTAAAAAATGCCTCTCTAAAGAGAAGATATTATCTGATGGATAAGATCTTTTAAAAGATGGAGAGATCAATTTCTAACAAGAATTTTAGCTGTTTTATGGCACAAGTAGAGGACTTGGTCTTAGGAGTAGGGATAGTTCTCCTAGAAAGAGTCTTTCTGAGGAGGTGACATTTGGTTTGATACTTGAGTGATGAGAAAAGGCAGCCATAGGAAGATTGGGGAGAACAGAGTTTCTGGCAGAGGAAGGAAGTGCAGTTGCCCTGAGACTTGAATGACCTTGGCATGTTGGAAGGAAAGAAAGTAGAGAGAGGTAGATTGTTAGGAGATGAAGCTGGAGAGTTTGGTAGAGGTCAGGTCATGTAGGATCTTTATGGCCATGGTAAGATATTTGTTTTTTATGCTAACATGAGACACCATTGGTTGGAGGAAGAAGGTGGGTGAGGGTTGAGGATCAGTAGTGGAATCGAGAACAGTTGGGAGGCTTTGGCAGTACTTTAGGTAATGAGTGACAGTGGCCTATACCAGTGGAGAAGGCAAAAAAATGGATTTCATTTTAGCATGTATTTTAGAAGTAGAGTCAGTCAGTTTTGATATATATTAGATACGGGGATTTAGGAAGAGAGAAATCAACAAAGTCTCCTAGGTTTTTGTCCTGAGCATCTAGGCAGATGGTATGATATTTAGTGTAAAAGGAATGCTTGGCAGATAGAGCAGGATGAAAGAATCTAGAATTCTGTTTTGGATATGTTATGTTTGAGATGACTTCAGATGTGTCTGGAGTTATTGATTAGGTGGTTGAGCTGGATTCTGGAATTCAGGGATGAGATCAGGGCTATAATCTAGTTTTGACAGTCACATTTAAAGCCATATATATTAGATATGATCATTTATGAAGGGAGATGAGTACCCAGGAAATAACTGTGAAACACTTCAACTTTTAGATGTTTCACAGAGGAGAAAGAGCCAGCAAAACAAATGGAAAAAGAACAACCCAGAATAAGAAAAGGTTCTTAAAAAAAAAAAAAAAAAAAAAAGGAAAAAGAGCAGACAGGTAAGACGTAAATCAGGTAAGTGTGAGGTCACATAAACCTAGAGAATAAAGTGTTCCCAGATGGAGGCAGTGGGCAGTTAATGTTGCTAAGAGGTAGTGTAGGATGAGGACAGAGAATTCTTCTCAATTAATTAACTACTGGCTTTGGCAAGATTGAGGACATTGGTAAAATTCTTAAGAATTGTTTCATTGGAAAGTCAGTAATAACAGATTAATCAGAATGAGTTAATGAGAGAATGGGAGCTAAGGCAGTGAAGACAACAGTATTGCTTCAGGAATTTTACTGTGAATGGGAGCAGAGAAATTGGATGGGAGCAGGAAAGGAATGTAGAGTCAAGTTTTTTTTTTTTAAATGATAGTGGTTGATATTAACACACGTTTGTATGTCAATTAGAATGATTCAGGAGAGGAGGAAATTCACAGTGTGAGAGAAAGGATAATTGTAGAAATAAAGTATTCAAGTAGGGATTAGGGAACGAGATACAGAGCACAAGTGGAAGGGAGAGATTGACTCTAGATAAAAGCAGGGTTATTTCTTTCATTTTATTCATGTAGCTCTTAAACAGTAATAGAATAACAAAATCAATGTGTATAAGTAGAATCTGTTTATTTTTTAGATGAGGTTTTGCTGTGTTGCCCAGGCTGAACTTGAACTCCTAGGCTCAAGCGATCCTCTCATCTCAGCTTCCTGAGTAGCTGGGACTACAGGCACACACCACTGTGCCTGGCTTAGAATCTGTTTTAGATATCCAATGGGAAATTCAGCTTTTTTGTGGAGAGGAGGAGGATTATTTTGCATATTTTAAATAAAATCAATTCAACTATAGATTATTACTAATATACAATATTAGTTAAACAGTAGTAACACATTGCAGGTGAGGCATATATAAAAGTATTCTAGATACTTGAATTATCTAGAATTATCAAACTTGGAAAAAACCTTAAATATTTTATAAATGAGAATGACTTCCTCAAAGTACCCCATATGGTAAGGTACAGAACTGGGATTGGAAACCTAGATCTTCTCATTACCCATATGAAGTCACGTTATTAATATATCATCATATCTTAGTAAGAAAGTTAATTTTTATGTGGTCAATGATAGAGTTATCTTTTTAAAGAAATTTAGAGCAAAAAAAAAATCACCTTTAATAAATAGACTAACTTTTGTATGGTAAATGCTGGATTTAACATTTAAAGAAATGCATTCTAGGTTAAAAAACTTTCATGGCATGATCTTAGGACATGTAGGCAGTTTTTCACAGTGCTTTCAGATGTGTCTTCTCATTTGAATAACATTTTTGGAAGAGAGTGTGCATAGACTTATATGGGTAAGACAATTGAAGATAGAGAGGTGGTTGTTTTCTAAAGGTCATATAGGTATATAACTTTTTGGGTGCTTTTGTTTGCAAGTAATAGGAAACTTGAACTATCTTTTTATGCGCCCCTCCGCCCCCTTTTGAGGCTATGTCTCACTCTGCCATCCAGGCTGGAGCAATCTATCTTAGAGAAGTTATTGACTCATTACTGGAAAGTACCGCCATACATAGGGTGATCTTCAAGTAAGGCTTGGGCTAGTAGCTCAGTAATGTTACCACTGTTTCATTTTCTTTCCATTTCTTGGCTTTTCCCTCCCTCTCCTTCAGAGTGCTTTTTTCTAAGTTTGGCGTACTAGGGATGCTTCTAGATAAACAAAAGACTTAAAAGGGGTGTAAGGAAGCTTTTTTCCCCAGAGGGTCTCAGCAGATATCTCCTCAGATCTCAGTGGTTGCTTGCTTATCTCTGAACCAACCATGGCAATCAGGAGGATGGCATTCATTGAGTGGCTTAAGCCAGTCAGTGCCCACCCAAACTGCATGACTGGGAAATTCATAGTCCAATTAGTATACTAGAGGATACGCTGCCTGCATACTGGGGAGGGTGACCAAAAGTTATCCCTGCAGCAAGCAAATATTAGAGTAAGAATCCAGATTTTTCACTTTTTGTTCAAAATCGTAAATGAATACATAAAACTTGATCTAATAGTAAGAATATTTAACTTTGCTTTTTAAATTGAAGTGAAATTCATATTATATAAAATTAACCATTTCAAAGCCAACAATCAGTGGCATTTTGTACATTTCCAATGCTGTACAGCCACTACCTCTGTCTAGTTCCAAAACATTTTTATCACCACAAAAGGAAACCCCATATCCATTAACCAGTTACTCCTCATTCCCTCTTCCTGCCCTCCCCTGATAACCACAAGTCTGCTTTTTGTCTCTGTGGATTTACCTATCCTGGATATTTCATAAAAATGTGCAACCTTTTGTATTTGACTTCTTTCACTCGGCATAGTGTTTTCAGGGTTCATTCATGTTGTAGCATGTATCAATGCTGCATTCCTTTTCATGGCTGAATAATTTAATTGGATGTATATACTATAATTTGTTCACCCATTCATCTGTTGGTAGACATTTAGGTTCTTTCTTCCCATTGGCTATTGTGAATACTGCTGCTATGATCATGCTTGTACACGTATTTATTTTTGTTTGAGTACCTATTGTCAAACTTTTTTTTGAGACATGATCTTGCTCTGTCATCTTGGCTGTAGACAACTTTTATTTGTTAAAATATACCAATTGGAGAGTGGATAGGCTAGAATGCAGTGACTTGATCATAGCTCACTGTGACCTTGAACCACCTAGGCTGCTGAAGCGATCCTCCTACTTCAGCCTCCCAAGTAGCTGGGACTACTGCTGTGTGCCACCACACCCGGCTAATTTTTAAATTTTTTTTTTTGTAGAGACAGGATCTTGCCATATTACCCAGGCTGGTCTTGAAGTCCTGGCCTCAAGCAGTCCTCCCGCCTTGGCCTCTCTAAGTGCTGGGATTATAGGCATGAGCCCCTACACCTGGCCTATTGTCCAATCTTTTGGGTATATACCTAGGAGTGGAATTGCTGAGTTATATGGTAACCCAGCCATCTATGTTTGACCTTTTTGAGGAATGACCAAACTGTTTTCCATAGCAGCTGAACCATTTTACATTCTTACCAGCAACATTTGAGGATTCCAATTTCTCCATATCCTTGCCAACACTTGTTATTGTCCTTTTTTTTTTTTTTTTTTTTTTTTGATTATAGCCATCCAGGTGGGTGTCAAGCGATGTCATATTGTAGTTTAAATTTGCATTTCCTGGCCAGGCTCGATGGCTCACGCCTGTAATCCTAGTGCTCTGGGAGGCTGAGGCGTGAGGATCACTTGAGGTCAGGAGTTCAAGACCAGCCTGAGGAAGAGTGAGACTCCATCTTTACTAAAAATAGAAAAAATTAGCCAGGCGTGTATGTGCACGTGCCTGTGGTCCCAGCTACTTAGGAGGCTGAGGCAAGAGGATCACTTGAAACCAGGAATTTCAGGTTGCTGTGAGCTAGGCTTGACGCCATGGCTCTCTAGCCCAGACTCTGTTTCAACAACAGCAACAAAAAATTTTGCATTTTCCTAATGACATTGAGCATCTTTCCATGTACTTGTTGGCTATTTGTGTGTCTTTTTTTGAGAAACATATGTTTAAGTCTTTTGCCTATTTTTTTTGAATAGAACATATTTTTATCAATACCTAATATGGATCATGTAATCTCTGAAAAAATGCAAAATATTAATATATAATAGCCTTTAAAAAATAAATTTTATCAGTGAAACTTTAAAACATACACAAAAGTTATGAGACCACTATAATAAATCCCAGTTCTCCTTTATCCCATTTTAATAATTATCAACCTCTATCTTCCCGTCAAACTACTTTTTTTCTCTGAATTATTATAAAGAAATCTCAGATATCACATCCTTTTTTTTTTTTTTTTTTTTTTTTGAGATAGGGTCTTGCTCTGTTGCCTGGGCTAGAGTGCAGTGGTGTCATCATTGCTCACTATAACCTCAAACTCCTGGGCTCAAATGGTCCTCCTGCCTCAGGCTCCCAAAATGTTGGGATTATAGGCATGAGCCATCATGCCAGGCCCAGACATCACACCCTTTTACATCTAAATATTCTAAAGAAGAAGAATATTAAAAA